>NW_018743285.1:3259962-3723301 GCF_001683475.1 Chenopodium quinoa
CGATTTATTCCTTTTCATCTTTTTTCCTTTTAGGGAAGTTCAAAACTTTGTTTTTCACCAACACTCTACCTCTTTTCATTTTCACGTCTTTCTTTTTGGGAGAAAGTCGGTACCCTCCACAAAAATGACGGAAAATTTTTGCTTTTCTGCATTTTTGAATTGCACGAGCACAATCACAACACAATACACACACAAGTCATGCACTTTAAGTCATGTCGTGTCAAATCACATCGAGTCGAGTACATTGAGTCATACAAAATGAGTCAAGTACACCAAGTCTTGGGTCAACCTCGAGAAGACCACCAGCAAAGTCCATTGGAAATATTTGATTTTACAAGATACACCAATTCATCGAAGCTTTTGTTCGCAGTCAATCAAACACTTTCACCATTCGTCTTTCGAAGCTCTTTTGTTAAGAGACGCGTGAACATTCTTTTCAAAAGTTCTTTTGTTTAGAGACGCGTGGACATTTCTTTCGAAGCTCTTTTGTTCAGAGACGCGTGGACATTCCTTTCAAAGCTCTTTGTTCAGAGACGTGTGGACATTCCTTTCAAATCTCTTTCGTTCAGAGATGCGTGGACATTTCTTTCAAAGCTCTTTGTTCAGAGACGCGTGGACATTTCTTTTGAAGCTCTTTGTTCAGATACGCGTGGACATTTCTTTCGAGACTCCTTTGTTTAGAGACACGTGGACACCTTTCAAATGAACAGCGCTCCCTGAGAATGTGGAGGTTGTCACCAATAGCGCTCCTTGAAAATCAGGAGGTTGTCAAAATAAGTTCGAATTGACAAGATGTCACCCAGAGACATGTACCCGCCGGTGCCAGAGACGCGTTTCTTTCCCTATAACTCATTTATTTGTAAAACTGACGTTTTCTGCAGGTATCGGCGTTGAAAGGATGATTAAGGATCGCATAACGTTCTTAATCATTCTCTGTCCCTATCGAATTAATTTGACTATTGTTTTTCGAAACTTACGTTTCTCCAAACTCAGTCAAAGTGGGGGCTTGTGAAGACACCTAATCGTGTCTCCCCAAACACCAAACCCAGTGATGAGTACCTTTCACGTTTTGATTGACGAGTTCGGCAAAGAGTTGAAAAGTCGCGCAAATTTTCCTTAAGCTTATACCATATTTCTAATCTTATCCAAAAAAAAAATTTAATCCAAATCATTCATTACGTGTCCTTAAATCCAAAATCATTCATTTCGTGTCCTTAAAACCATTCATTTCGTGCCCAAATTATAAAATCGTCCAATCTAATTATTTTTTTCATTTTTTCAATCGCATTATTGTTTAGTTGGATGGGTCTTGAAAAAGCTTTCCAACGATATATTATAAGCCCAAATCCGACTTAAAAGGAATGAGATATGGTCAAAATACTAAACTGAGCCCAAACCGAGCCTAAGTCAACCTTTAGTACGACCCAATGATTATATGGAGTCCAAATGTTTTATTTAGGCCCTATATGATCATATATCTAATCATAAACCAACTCCTAGAAACTTCTAGAAGGTTCTAATCCATCCTCCCCGAAAAGATTAAGATCAATAGTTTGAGATTGAATAGAATTCTTATGTAATCCTTGATATATCAGAAGACTTCCGGATATATTTTGCATTGAAAACCCATCAGAAACCAAACTCTGTTCGAGCTTTTCTATCTTCAGGAACGATCGCACAGTGATAAGACCATTACGCCGCGATATCCCTGTCGCGACGCGACAAAGTCCAACATGCCACGACAATCCTGTCGCACTACGTCAAAGAGTTCTATCATAGATAGAACTTCTGATCTTTTTTTATCGTTTCGACTCTCTTTTTCCATATAAATAGAGGTCGTTTTCCCCGTTTTCGGATCATCAATCATCATCTACACACAAATTCCTAGCAGCCCAGCCGGGCGCGAGTCAATTTCCCAACCTGAGCTAGCGCGCCCTGTCGGGCAACGACCGCCAAGTCGGGCGAGAACCTAACACTCGACAAGAAATCCCGGGCGTCCGACCGGGAAAGGATCGCCCAGTTGGGATTGTAAAATTCGAAGTATAGCCGCCCGGGCGGGCGCGAGAGCACGTAAAAAACCACAAGCCAATTCGCCCGGTCAGCTGGGCACAAGTGAGGATCGTAATAGTTGCAATCTAATCTTCCGATTGCATTAACATTTCCAACATACGTAGTCGTGATGATTTGGCCAATATGGATATATTATATATCAATAATGGACATGATCCAAAAACAGAAGGAGTTGGCCCATTATTTGAACCAAATCAATAGCAGGTAACATCTTGTACAATAACCAAAATAATAAAATAGAGACCCCGTTGATACTTTAAGAATTTTATTAAGGCTTTGATTAAGTTTCTTATCTAGTTTATTGAATATAAATAAGTATTGATCATTGTTTTATTGTTTGTGAAGTGAATTGTATGGAGAGCTAGTTAGAGATTAATCTAGACGGCGACTGAGGTTTATAAATATCTCGAAGGATATTGTTTCGATTGGTGTTGTAGAATGAGTTTATTGTTGGCTAATATACACATTTGTTCATCTATTTCTAACTAGATTTTAGTGTTTTGCATGATTTATGTTTTATGACTGATGTAATTACAATATTATTACAACAACTACTTCCTTACACAACTACTTTCCCCTCACAAAATACTTTAGCTTTTACTTGGTTCAATTAGTTTAATCATTACTGTTTACACAACTACTTTCCCCACACAAATTTCACTTTTCATAATTATTATGGGTCTCGTTAGATTCGTCTCGAAATGTAATTTCAAAATATGTTTTTTTTACGGAGATTTCAAAATATGTAACTTATGTAATTTTTACAATTAAAAAATTAAAAATTAAGGATCTATTAAAGTTGTATATTGATAAATATGTAATTCAAAATTAAATTGCCAGGAAAATAAACAATGTAAATAATAATAGGTTATCTAAAATTTTTACACAATCAACTATTACAACTAGCTAACTAAATCAATATTTACAATAATCAAAGTTTTCAAACTAACTACTCCTCCTCCTCAAATTTGTTTGGGACAAATCTTAGAAAAGGATTTCTAGGAATTTGTTAAAGGTTTTAAGGGGTTTAGTAATCAAATATGCCTAAAGAAAATAAACAGAATCTCCAAATAAATGAGTTAAGAGCAATAAAATAATAAAACTACAATAATGATTATAAATCAAAGAACAAAGATCAAAGTAAAAAAGGCATTTCTGAGTAAGGATGAAATAATTCTGAGTAAGGACGACATCGTATCAGAGATTTTAGTATTAAAGTACTGTAAATTGTATTAGACAATGCATGAATGAATTCTATTACAAAGAATGTCCTATTTTTATTGATTTGTAAACCTAATAAAGGTAGAAATTGAAGAATCCTCGTTATTTTGGTAATGCTAACAATATTGATTGGAATCTTCATCTTTTAGGAAAGGTTGACTTAGTTGATTGATATTTACTTAATTCGCTCCTTAAATCATGGGACATAAATGCTTGTTGCCCAAGAATTCATTACGCATCATCAAATGGTCCGAGCTTCAAAGGGAAGCTACCTTACTCAGAAAGGCTCAGAAGGGCGGCCGTCTTACTTAAAAAGGTGCAATTGAGTTCGAATTGTCCGTACTCAACTAGGACCACTGCACGAATCTCATTTTGTCAATCAAGTGATATGTTTCCTAATTTAGCTTTAATTGATTGACTCTATAGTCTTGATTGATTTCATAAGAGTTTTAATTGATTGTTGACTTCTTGATTCTTGATTGGACCAATCAAATCTTTGATTGATGAGTTATGATTCCATTGATATCTTTGACCATGCATATTTTCCTTTTTCAGCTTGTTTCCTTATTATGCATAAGTGAAGTCAAATTTTGTATTTTGTAATTGATCCTTTAATTGATCTTTTCCTAATTTGCAGGTATCCGCTCCCAACAAAATTGTATGCAATACTTTGACTTTTTTACTATTCACATACACCACTTTGGCCAATATATATATGTTTTATTCATCTTCTGTTCTTTTTTAGTTGATAATCTTGACATGTTTTGATTTTTTACACTACTCAAAATTTTGTGTATTTTGACTAGCTTTTGTGATTTATAGTTATTATAAAATAGTCATGTGAAATCTTTATTAGAATCGTCTCAATGTACGTATATTTTCATATTATCAACATTTTGTAATTTTTACTTATTGAAAATTAGAAATATCAATTGTTGAGTGTTTTTTGTGCATTTGGCAAATGTGATAAAAAAAAATGTCAACAACTAAAAAATGATGGGAGGAAAGTACATAATATTATAGCAAACATGATCATGTGAATACTTGTTAGAATTGTCTTAATATACGGTTTCCGAGTATCAACTTAATTATCATTAAACTTACTAGTAATTAAAAGATCATTGGTCAAAGTATTAAATTGATAAATATATAGGCCAAATTGGGGCATTTATTTTAGAATAGAGAGAGTAATATTTAACTAATTTGAATTGAATTTTTGCTTAATTTACCTTATTTTTGTTTATCTAATCTGATTTGGACTTACTTTTTCTAATATAATTTGATCTAATTTGAAATTATTATTTATGATCTAATTGACCGATCGACTAAACAATGACCTAATTTCTATGTATGCTAATCTACAAGAAAAAAATAAGTTAAGTGGAATTTTGTTAGATTCTTTATTAATATACAATTTTCATAATTTTTTTCATTGCGATATTAAATATATTTAGCGGTAAAAAATACATATAAAACGATAAAATATGTCCAAACTTATTTATTCTGATCTAATTTAAACTAAATAAAAATAATGTCAGGTAAACATAGCCTAATTATCAAATAGGGCCTAAATAATTTTAGAGGACGGGAAGTGAAAGTGATGTTGTGTGCGGTATGCCCAATAAGATGCCTAAAAAAGGGACCAAATATAGCTCCATATATGGATGATGGCCTTCTAAGAACACAAGGCCGACCAAAATAAGGGGAATGTTAGGGTCAAAGTAGGACAAGTCTACCTTCATTGGCCGCACATTATTCACTTTTGCTTTTTTCATGAATTGATGATTGATTATTACTGTGCATGAACATTACATTTTGCCTTAATTTTGTTCGTTTTCTTGTGGAAAATCTACTTTAAGGGCTTTTTAATCACATTTATAGATACTTGTAAGGCGGCTTTCATACTTATCATTGCTTAATTTCATGATTATTGGGTTGTTATTAAAGTAATTTGTACATGGTTAGCTTTTCTATCTATCAATTTTGCCGTTGGAGGTTGAAATTTATCATTTTAGACAGTGAATCATGTGACCCCAATTGCTAAGATGAACTACTTGAATGGTTGATATAGATTTGCTTTTGGCTGTTGGAGGGAGGACGCAAACTCTCTTTGTCTCATTTTAGTTTTCATGTATAGAAAATGATGAGAAAAAGGAAAATAAATAAAAAAAATAAAATAAAATAAAATAAAATATTTGAATATTATTTGTTGTAATGTTTCTCACCTTTTATATTACTTTTGACTAATAAAAATTGAGAATAGTAGCACATTAATTGTTTTTATTGTTTATTATAAATTTTCACAATTTGTAATAAACAACAAGATTTAGATAAACAAATTTTCACAATTTAAGAGTGATCTATCCTTTCCGATCTTTCTTCTAATTTGTTAAAATAATTAAGATTCAAAAACCCATTAACCAAACATCAAAATGAGATATTACATACACCAAAAATCATAATTGTAAAGTGGAAAAAAAAAATTACCTTTAAGTATGATCATCAAATCGTGCAACCATTAAACTCAATTCAATATATATAGTGAGTAGGTGATCTTCCATTTATGAAGGCATCACCAAACTTGATAATAAGTGGGACCATAATAATATCAAAGTAAGGAAAATGCATCAACCATTAAGGAAACAAAGTTGCTAACCTACCACCGTATCTAGGGCATTGTACACTTCGATGAAAAGATTTCAGATTCTAGGAAAGATTGTTTATAATTTATTATAAGCTAAGAAAAATACGAGTATATTTTAATATAATTAAATATTAAGCTTATAGTGACAAATCTAATAAGAATGTTTAGGGTAAAGTGTTTCTTCTGCTTAGATTTTTGGTTCCATACGTGTACTATTCATGAGACCAATAACAATAATCCTATATTTACTTCGTAAATTACAGATTACCTAACTCACGATCGTTTTTGGGAAAGCACATATTGAATGTAGTGCCAACACTATGTGAGAATGATCTAAGTTATAAAGAATTCATCCGATTTTCAAAAGATTTTTCGATAAAATAGGTTTAAACATGTAACATAAATTTATGTCGATAAAAAATAAATTAAATAGGACAAACGTTGAGTGTTTTTTTTTTCCCTACCTGATTCACCCGTTACTATTACATAAATGAAGGTGTAAATCGATGTATGCATTAGCTCTTAATCTCCCTCTGCTATCCATCTAAGTCTTTATTATCTTGTCAATTGCCCATGTGTCAAGTGTATAGAAGTTTTGGTATAACTGATCACTAACACAAAGAAATCGAGACCTCTAATCAATGAAGACAATGACAATCCATTGTAGACATAGATTATACTGTAATTTCATTCCCTAGATTTTTTCAATTTCATTTATATAGCTATCTAAGAGTCCAGTTGATGGGTTGACTCTAAAATTAGTAGTGTTTTATTTAAGTCTAATTATATCACACTTAACTCATCTCTCATATAATTAAAGATGACATGAGATGAACCAATTTTTCTTTGTCTCTCATAATATTTTGATTCAGTACAATAAGATAATATCTAACCCGGGTAGTAAAATAATATCACCTTTATTTTGTTTTACGTCACACTATCAATCTTTGAGAGAATTTTTTTTTTCTCATTCAATCTTGTTTATATAAAGATTTTTGATTGAGAAAAGTTGATACATTTGTAAAAAGCATTCATAGATTTACCCGAGAATAATAGTAATTTGTACAAATATACTAACTAAAAAGCGTTAGTTTTGAATTTTTTTGGTCTTCTTATAAGCCGCCTAAAAGTCTCTCTCTATCAATGCTCTCAAGTCTCAACATACACATTTAAGAGAGTGAGAGATAGCTCAAGTGGTTAGACCTCCCTCCCGATTTCAGGGGATGTGAGATTGATTCTCATCTCCGCCCTTGTGACTTTCTAAACAACAACAACCTAAAGGAAAAAAAAAATATACACATTCAAAATAGCTAATCAATAATCAATAATAACATAACATAATACTAAAACAGACACCAGGAATGACACATGTCTGTGTCATTCCTGGTGTTGTTTTTTCCCTCCAAAACTTCCCCCCTCCATTCTCAGCAATTTTTTATTTTTATTTTTGGAATACTTATATAATACTATATAATTCCTAATCTAATTAATATACTATCTTTATAATAATTGTATTCCTTTTTATTTCATGTTCTATTTACTTAAAATAGTTACACAAGAATTTGAGACCTTTTAATTAAAAGAGAATAAGCTATAATTTAGAAGGTTGAAATATGGTGGAGAGTATAAAATAATAAAGCCAAAAATATAATATTAATATTTAATTAAATTACCATTATATAGTTGTACAATAGTGGGGTTCAATGGAAAATAAATATATTTCTATTCATGGTGTTGATTTGAAATCTTATGAAATAATAATAATTGAGTTACTTTTCTTTTAAATATTTTCTTTAATAATTTTACCAACTTTAACTTTTTTTTTTCCTTCAAAAAGTCTATTGACTATTACTAAAATAGGTCATGCTTACCTCGATCATTTTGGACATATGTTAAGCTTTCATTATAAAATTTTCCGCCAATACAATAAATGATGTCAGCTTTAAGTTTTTTTTAAAAAATAATTATTCTACTTAACTTATTTTTTGAAAGTGCATTATATAGATAGTATTTTTTTTTTGAATTAAATTAATTCATTAACAAAAAAAACCATACGACATCTACATTGTATAGTATTATTGGGAATAACATGCATCATTAATGTAATATAATGTATACTACGGGGTATTTTTTAAATATTTTCAACACAACTAATAAAAAATAATATATATTTTTTTCGCAATTGTAGTTATAATAATTTTTGCCTTATTATTTCATCTTTCTTGTAGTATGCATTGCATTTGTTTATTCCACATGAGTTGCCTCATTTTTATATCATATTACAAATTAATTATGGAAAAAAAGATTATTATTACCTTGCATCGCACTACCACTAATCTAGTAATGCAATAACATTGAACTTGATTTGCCTAAGTTAAATATTAAGTGCTTTATATAAAAAAATCAAGCAGTTGGTTTAACTAAATAAGGAAAAAATAATTTCCTGTCAAAAAAGCGAAAAAAAAATTAATTATGGTATCCAAAATTTTGCATACCCTTCCTTAAAAAAAAAAATATTTTTTGCATACCCGATTCATTTTAAAAACACAAATTGGATATGTAAATTTGCTTAACTTGTATAAAATCTGGGTGTTGGTTTTATAATAATAGTTGTTAAATGTTAAAGTGTTGGTGTCAATGTTAATGCTGCCCACATTTTAGTCAAAAATTGCCAATGTATAAAGGAACCATGATCGACATAATGCAGTCTTCAAATTGATCAAAACTATACAACGTGATTCTTTTATACCATAAAGGGTACATTCGAATTACAAGTGTTTAAGATCGGAATTGATTACTGCTCTCCTTTAATTAAAAGAGCTTAGCCTATAGAAAATGAATTTGAAAATCTTGAGAGTTGAAGTCCCGTTAAAATCCTCCTTATTATGAATCAGAGTATTTTAGGGAAAAAAATAAAAAATTAAAACTTATGAGTCTTTTTTCTTCTTTAGTATTAATCTTGCTGATTGAGTGATTGTTACCAAATACTACTGTATATTAGTTCTCCTATTCTATTAGTTTAGGTCCCGTGTCATGCACGGTAATTTTTAAAAATTAATATAAACTTTAATATTATTGGTTATTTTACAAAAATTAAAAAAAGATCTAAAAAAATTAATAAATATGTGAATTTTAATCAATAGATAAACAACTATTTTTATTAGGGAAAAAATATGAATACTTTCTTAGAGTAATTTAAAATATGTTGCAAATTATGTAATATTTTCTATTATAGTCATAAATGTTTGGGTGGAAATGTATATCAAATCTTTTTTAGTTAAAGTAATTATCTTTGTTATTAACATATATAAAAAAACCTACTAAGAGCACTAGCAATGGTGAGTCTTTTTTTTGCTCATGAGTCTTTTTTGTGAGGAAATAAAATGCTCAAGTCTTACAATGGTGAGAATTTGTTAAAATGAAAAAAAAAGCCCATGAGCATTTTTAAAAAAAGCTCAAAACTTGAGCATTTTTTGTGATGAATAGTAACTTGAGTGGGGCCCACAGCTGGCTGACATAGCAAAAAAAATTCGGAGCACTGAGCATCAAAACGACGCGCATCAGTCAAGCTCCCTCAAAGGACGTTAATCAAAACTCGTCGTTTTGATGAAGCGGCTTTTTTTTTTAAAAAAAAGCAGAGGAGCTGACGCGTGCAGTGAGGGAGTGAATGAAGACGCGACACGTGGCTCCTGCAGTTTGCTAGCCAATCAGAAAATACTAGCCGTTTACAACGGATATAATTTTGTAATCTATTTTCTGAAAAATATATTTTGTAAAAAAAAAAATTACCAACGGTCATAAAATTAAATTCTCTATAAATAGACATGCATTTTGATATATTTTGATATAATTTCGTAAACGCTTTAAAATCCTCCAAATTTTAATTTTCTTAAAAGTATTTTAAATTTGTAGAAGAATATTGTTGTTGCAATTCAGCCATATTGAGGTAAAAAAAATTTTATTTAATTTTTAAAATCAGTTATATAATATAAGTAGTATATATGTGATTTTTTTTTTAAAAAAAAAAATTGTAGGCCATGTAATTATATTGCAATATGTAATTACACAAAGGTGTGTATATTTTGTCCATAAATTTCTAAATTTGTAGTTATTAAAGTGTTGCAATTATTGGTTAATTTTTTTTGCTATATATAAATGTAGTTACGTAATAAAATTAGTATATATGTGATTTTGTGGAAAAAAAAAATTATAGGCCACGAAATTAAATTGCATTATGTAATTAAACAAAGTTGTGTATATTTTCTCCATAAATTACTAAATTTGTAGTTATTTAAAGTGTTGCAATTATTGGTTAATTTTTTTTTGCTATATATAAATGTAGTTACATAATAAAATTAGTAAATGTTTGGTTTTTGAAAAAAAATCAATATGATAGGCCACGAAATTATATTGCATTATGTAATTAAACAAAGTTGTGTATAATTTCTCAAGAAATTTCTAAATTCATAGTTCTTAAAGTGTTGCAAGTATTGATTAATTATTTTTTTTAAAAATGTACATGTAGTTATGTGTTAAAATTAGTATATATGTTATTTTGTGAGGAAAAAAAAAATATTGTATGGCATGTAATGTAATTGCATTATGCAATTGAAGAAAGTTGTTGATATTTTTTTGGATTTGTTATCATTTTAATTTGTTTTTTGAGTAAATGTTTGTAACGATACTTATCTTTTGTTTTTTGATGCAAAATCTTTTGATGGATCCAAACAACCCAAATTTCCGTCAACAATTTTCGGGTTTTAGTGATGATTTCCTAACTAATCCCGAGTTTCAATTGTTTTTGCAAAGAATGAGCAATATGTTGTCACAACCACCTCCACTGCATCAGATACCCACTGAGGTTCCCCTACAAAACCCTGCTAATGAAGATCGTACACCTGAAACTGATCTTGGTAGTAACACACTCTTCGATGAGAGCGAAGAGGAAAGCGTACCAGAGACGCCGCAGTATCCTCCTCCACCAGTTCGCTTGTTGGAACCCAACCAGGTTCCTGCACGAGCTACCCGTATTTGGTCTGTTGCGGAAGATGAAGCTCTGATTGGGTTGTACTTGCAGATTAGCGAGGATGCTATTAAAAGTACAAGCCAAAAAGCAACTAGCCTATGGTGCAATGTACACGCAGCATATCAAACTTTGCATACGCAGAAGCCGCATATAATTCCGCCAAGGCCTATTAAGAGTCTGACGTCGCACTGGAGAAGGTTGGCAGCGGACACACTGCAATGGATATCTTGCTATGATGAAGCAGGTAGACTTCCGGAGGAAGGGAGTGGTTACAATGAAGCTGATCGTATGAAAAGTGCGGCGAAGCTTTTTCATGTCGCCCAAGGTCGCAATTTCACTTTTCCTCACGCAATTGAAATGCTTAACAAGGATCCAAAGTGGAGACCAAAGCTGAGATGGTCAATGTCCTTGAAGGAAAGAAAAGCCGCTTGTGATGCTGAGGAAGAAGGTAGTGCTGGAAGTGGGAAGAGGTCCAGAGATGATGTAGAGGATGATACCCCTACGGATGGTTTTTCATCTGGCGGTTTACAGCGACCCGAGGGTGACAGAGAAATTCATCTATCTCTGAAACGTGATTTAGTCGAACACATTTGGCAACGATACGGGCCACGTAATTAGGGAGAAATTAGCACGACTTAAATAAAGCCAAGTACTATGGCGTAGCTACTTTTCCGTACGCAGTCGAGTAATTTTTTAATTGTTGTGTTTATTTTATTTCCTAAGTTTAATTACGCATGACGTTACAAATGTAATTGGTTTCTAGTATTGTACCGCTTTTAAAATAAATAAAAATATTTAAGAAATTTTGAGTTTTTTTTTTACAATTATTTCATATAACGTACTTAATTTTACGACAAATTTTAACGATAAAAAAGACAAAAATAAAAAAAATAAGTTACACAAATTTAAACTAGTTTTTATTTATTTGGAATAACATTGTTAAAATATAAATGAAATTAATAAATAAAGAAGTGTTGTGTAGGAGAGAGAAAGTAATGGTGGGGTATTGAAAAAGTAAGAGAGAGAGTGGTGGGTGGGCATTTTTTTTGCTCACCATTGGGAGAGAAAATGTGAAAAAAATTTGCCCATGAGCAAAACTGATTTGTTGAGAGATAAAGTGGGTAGAGAGAGAGTGGGTGAGCATTTTTTTTGCTCACCATTGCTAGTGGTCTAAGGATACACCGAAGATGACACGTGTTATTGCTGGCGTGTCTTTTAGTGTATATATATATATATATATATATATATATATATATATATATATATATATATATATATATATATATATATATATATATATATATATATATATATATATATATATATATAATATTAATTGATTGATTGGTATTGATTGACCCTCTTCATTTAGCTTATGCAATCGTCCAATTCAAAGTTGATCAAGAACACACTCACTTCATTTGAATTTCATTTATTATCTTTCATTATATTATTAGTTACATTAACAGAACTTATTAGCGCTCTTTTATTATTTTTTTTCAATTGATTAGCTCTTGCGTTATCTGAACTATCAATTGTACTCTTATCTTATATTTCCTCCGTTTTTTTTTTGTTGACACTATTTGACTTTTATACTATTCACTAATTACACTTTGACTGGCTTTTGTGATTTATAACTATGATAAAATATAGTGAGATCTTATTTGAATCGTCTCAATGTATATTTTATTAAAATCCACTTCTTATAATTTTATAATGTCGTGATTTAGAGGTATTAAGCGTTAAAATAGTGCATTGGCAAGCATGAAAAGAGAATGGTGTCAACTAAAAAAAACAGAGGTAGTATTATCTTTATCCTATACTATACTTCGTATTATCATATTGAACCTTGTAAAACCTTATTGGACATTAGGTTTTATATAAGATCTTATTATACCTTATCGGAAGTTATTAATCTCTATCTTATCTTATTTGAAATTATTAAATCTTATTTTATCTAAACTTAATTAACTTATATGGACTTAGACCCTATTCTGTTCACCTTATTTTCATTTATTTCAGGAAAAATAAGTTCAGATAAGGGTTAATAAGTTCAGATAAGATAAGTTCAGGAAAAACAAATTCAGATAAGTTGTGATAAGAGTTAATCAGGGTTACCTAAGTTCAATTTATAGCTAAAATAAGTTCTAATAAGGGCTAATAAGTTCAGATAATTTCAGATTAGATCATATAAGTAAAAATCAGGTGAATAGAACACACCCTTATTAGCCTTTATCTTTATCTAAACTGAATTGAACTTATAAAACATGTTATAATAAGTGAAAATAAGGTGTGAAGAGCAAAACATCATTTAGTTCATACTCTACAATAAAATGTCATCCCATTTTGAAATTAAAAAAACACACAATTATTTTTTATTTGTCTTAATTTACTTACCATGTAACCATAACATTTACACAAAACTTTATGCAAGTAAAAAAAGGTAGAGGGAAAAAAAAGTGAATGAATAAAGGACCAAACTCAAGTGAACATATTGTTTAATAAGTACTCCGTAAATGAGACGTTTAAATAGGATGCCCACACTCCACATAAAAATCGATCACCTAAATCAACTCTTAACTCCGAATTGTCCAATCTAATACTCTACTTTATACCAAAATCACATTAGGAGTTCTCCTTGTAAGAAGAACCTCATAACCCATACGTAATATTCTAAACTTTTTTTATATTAAAAAAATAAAAAAGGCAAAATTTAACAATTGCTAAGATAACTATACTAAAAATGAATATATTAAATTAAAATATTAATTACACGGATTGATACATGATTATAACATGCATTTTCAAATTAATAAAAACATTTTAAAAAATATTTTAAATTGTTATATAATACTTGAGCCCTATTAACCAGATTAAAAAAAAAAAATCAATACCAAAATCATTTTCGCGCCTTTTGATAATTCTAGCAAAAACATAAAAATATTAAAATTATTTTAAAATTTATTTATTTATTTTTGTAAAAAGCAACATTTTCTCTCTCTCTCTTTCAATTCTTTCATCATCTTTGACTTGTACTTAGGCGGACGCGACCGCAACTTTAATTCTTTTCCCTCTTTCTCTCTCCTCTTTCTCTTCAGACAATAAAAAGTTTAAATAAAAAAAAAAAAAACAAAACAAAAAAAAAAAACATTCTCTCTCCTCATTTCCTCTCCTCCTTTCTCCTCCCTTCGCCGGAGTTCTCACCGCCGGCAACTTCTCGCCGCCGTACATTCGCTCTTCTCCTTCTAACTCCGAGATTTCATTGTTACCTCGAAATTCGTGCAATTGCTAAGAAGCAAGATTGATCTGCTGTGGGAACTCTGCACTAGAGTTGTTGTAGAGGTGGAAAAGGAAAAGGGTTTTTTTGGGAAGATAGAATTAGTTAGATCTAGGGTTTTGAAAATTGAATTTTAGGGGAGTATAATTGTGTAATTTCTGGGTTTTTTTAGGGTGGGATTTTTGGTCAAGGTTAAGGGGATTTTGTTGAATTTTAATGGTGGTAGTGTAGAAGAGGATGAAAGGCAGTGATGTTAGAGATCGGAGAGGGAGGCGATTAGTTGAATTTCTCACATGGAATGGCAGATCTTGTTAGTTATGGTAATGCCGATCGTGACATTGAGCAGGTTGTTTTTCTCTCTCCATAATTTGTTGTTGTTGTTTTTTGTGCTTAATTTGGTCTACTTTAAGAATTTTAGTTTTTGGGACGTCGGATTTTAGCTGTTTGTGAAGGAATTTAGTTGATTTTGGTGGGTCAATTTGAAGTTAATTTTGACTTGGTTGAAATTATAGGAAATTAGGAAGAATGTAGTTTAATGTTTTTTTTTTTATTTATTTATTTATTTTAAAAAAAAAAAATCAAAGTTGGGTTCTTTTAAGATTGTGTATTCATTTTGCTTTTACATGGTTGGAATTAACTACATTGTTTACTCAAGGAGGGATATTGAAGAGGGTTTTAATTAGGATTTACTCTCATATCACATTCCTTTTTCTCCCTTTTGTTTTTGTTTTGGTAGAGATGGCAAATGGGTCGTGTCTCTGAAGAAAAGGGGTGGGGGAGAGGAGGGGCTTTGTCTTTTAAACTTGGGGGGGGGGGATTAGCAACTTTAAGGGGTTTGAAAGATTTTCCTAGGCGAGTAATGTGATGGTGCTGGTCCTTGTTTGGCATCTTGCATGCCTATGTAAATCCTGTAGCTTTTGGTACATTTTGTTGATTTTGCTTAGAAGGTTAAAAATTGGGTTACGTTTTTGATCATGTATAAATATTGATAAATGTGGTTTTATATCCAGGCGAGCTTTGTTTATTGATAAGAGTTTACAAATTCTTGTTCTGAGTTGTGAAGATTGTACTCGCAACTTTGGAACAGTAGAATTTAGACAATGGTTGCTAGTTATACGGATTAATTCATGAGTTGTGATTCACATATTTCCGGAGATGTTGGTGTATACTCATGATTATTGAAACTTATATTATTATCTCTCTTTCCAGCTTGGCATGTCCTTGATTACTCTTGCTTTTATCTATTAACCCTCTTTATTTAAAAGTGTTAATGATGTTGTCAAAATAGCTAGTAAGGGCTACTTAACATGCATACATTCTATATAGATTAGTGCCTCATAAACTAATCAGTTTCACTTTTATTTAAAATGCAGACATTGATAGCTTTGAAGAAAGGTGCTCAATTACTTAAATATGGTCGTAAGGGAAAGCCAAAATTTTGTCCGTTTAGACTTTCTAGTGTAAGTTCAGTGCCTTCTGTTTATGTTTCTCAGTTTAGCTGATTGAGAATACTTAGGAGATATGTTGTAGTCTTTTAAAATGTTGTAGTCTTTTAAAAGAGCTGAATACTTGAGCTCTTGCCAATATACTGATCAAAGAACTGTGGGGTTACACTATCCTTTACATTATCTTGTTTCTGTACATGTATTATTGATCAAAGAACTGTGGCCTGTTTATGTTGTAGTCTTGTAGGAGATATGTTGTAGTCTTTTAGAAGAGCTGAATGCTTGAGCTCTTGCCAATATGCACTTCTGCTTATTCAACACCTATGATGTTGTTGTATGTGTTTACTGAATTTTAAATTTTGGGGTCTAAAGTTATGAATATAATGCTCTTTTCATCTTTTGATTGTGTTTTGGAATAGAGGAAACTAATCTATTGAGAAATAAGGGTTGAGTTTGCAAACATATTGATAGTATTGGTTCATAAGAGCCTATTACTATTGTCTTCTTTTTAACAATCACTAGTTTCAAGATCTTAAGAAAGAGAGACGTTAAGATACATGCTCAAAGTCAATCACTTGCCATTGGCCTCATGAATGTGTTGCTAGTATGAATTTGTTTGACCTAGTGTTGGATTTTTTTTGGAATGTGGACCGTTGAGCCCATGAACAAACCCACATGTTAGTGGAAGTGTTGTCCCACATCAATCAATCAATCAAAGCCTTAATCCCATATATGGGGTCGGCAACATGAACCAAAATTGATTATTCCGTGTAGTCATTGACAAAAATCTTCCTCTTCCATCCATTAAGATCAAATGCCTCATTCTCATGCAAATTCATATACTTCATATCCTTCCTAACTCCTTCTAACTAAGTCATTTTCGGTCTCCCTTTCCCTCGTTTAACCCCTCCATGGTCCTACTCTTCGTACCGGTGCACCCTCGGGTCTCTGTCTTACATGCCCAAAGATTTTTCCTTAGTTTGTTTGTATTGCCTGCCACACCCACTTTCTTGCGAATAACCTCATTTCTGATTCTATTTGTTAGAGAGCCCCACATCAAACAAATGTAAAAAGGTAAGTACTGGGGATGTGTGTCGTACATTGAAGAGAAGAGAAAGTTGTGTCCACTTTATAAGACTAAGGGGCTTCTCGTCTCATGCCATATGGTTTTGAGGTAAAACTCCTTGCGGACTTATAAAGTGGACTCTCATGAAGGGTGCACCCAGGCTCGTTTAACATGGTATTAGAGCTAGGTTTAGTTGGATTGATATGTGCTAGTAAAATATGAACAACTCATGTGCAAGGGGGAGTGTTGAATCCATAAACTAACCCACATGTGAGTGGGTGTGTTGCCCCACATTAATGATGTGTATAGGAGAGGGGAATATTGGGATATGTATCCCACATTGAAGAGAAGAGAAAGTTGTGTTCACTTTATAAGGCTAAGGGTCTATTCTCTTTATTGCCAAATGATTTTAAGGTGAAACTTCATTGGACTTATAAAGTGAACTCTCATGACGGGTGTGTCACAATGGTGTTTCTTGACTTAAGATTTAGTTGGTTAAGAGGGATTTAAAAAAAAAAAAGGAAAAAAAAAAAACTTTCAGCAGAATTGTGTGACTAGTTCAAAGCTAAGATGGAAAAGTGATGGAAGATAGTAACATTATTGTTTTCCAATAGGCTTGTCTGTTTATCTGATCTGAATTTTTTGCGATGGCTTTATCTTTTTCATGAAATTGTTTCAATGAAGGTGTCAATCACTTATGGAGTATATGAGAAATGGAGATTGTTTGACTCATGAGATAAGATTAGGCTTAGAATCAGTCAAGTTATAAGCTGTAGTTGCAGATCCTAGATGGAGGTCATTAGGTCATATAATCTTGAATGACTAATCTTTACAATTGTAGTAGTGTGGCATGTGTTGATGTTGGCCTTTATGAAATTCTGCCATAGAAATGATAACGAAAGATTGATGTCAACATTAGTGCAAATTACGATTGAACTTTAACCATGCAACTACTAGTGCAAGGAGGAAACTTGCTAATAGACATGAAGTTGAAGTGAAGCAACAATTGTTCAATTTTGGATTACTGTGAAATTTATTAAACAAGATCTAACAGCTTCTTTGTAAAGTAAACAGACTGTGCTCTTTTGATAATTCTGGGATTTTTATATTGCTTAGTAACTCTTAGTACACATTCACTCATGTCTTAGCTGAATATTAATTTAACTAGATAATACCTGAGCCAAATTATTGATACTTGAACTGTAGAAGTTTCTAGAGAAATAGGAAGTATAACAGTATAACACAATAGTCATTTATCATAATAGCGTTCAAAAAAAATTATATTAATAAATAAAAATATTGAATTTTCTAGGCAAATTGATGACAAAAAAAATAATAAAAAAAAACACTCCAATGTAGCATTAGAGTAATAGATAATTTATAATATATATAATATAATAATCTAAGGTTAAAAGAAGGATAACAATATGATGTCAGCAATTGATTTAGGCGGGAATTTTTTTTATCACAGCTTGACATGTGTACAATTTGAAGAAGGAATGATGTCAGCGGCTATTATTTTAGTAATATTTTATAGATAGATTGCAGCCTTCAAAGTTTAAAGATAATAAGGTTGTGGGGTAATATGTGTCTATCACTATTAGCTTATTTTAACTTCCAGTGGGTGGCAATTCGGGTCAGCAGGTCGGTTCGGGTTAGATTTTGGGTCAATTTCGGGTTGTGATTAAAAACTATTAAAAATAGTGTAAAACTTAGTATTAATACAAAATATGATATTTGGGTCAAATCGGGTCAAATTTGGGTCAAATCGGGTCGAATTCGGGTTGTTTGAGTTCCGTTCAGGTCGGGTCCGGGTTTCTCTCATTAATTTCGGGTCAGGTTCGGGTCGGTTTATCGGGTCGGGTCAGGGATTGCCAGTAATCTTCTCTCTGTTTTATCGATCTATTTTAGTATTTTTCTCCAAATGCAAGTAGATGATGCCTTTTAATCATCTACCAATTTACTCTTGTATAGTATATGTTCCTGTCTTCAATTCTAAGCATGTAACATTCTTTTTTATTTATGTTGTAGTGGATTCTTTCAACTCTTAACCTAGTAGATTATTATTGCTAGTCAGATTACCATCTTTATATGTACTTTTTAGCAGATCTTTCTTTTGCTGACCATGCGGTTTATTCTGAAATATGTCAGGATGAAACAACATTGATTTGGTTGTCTAGTGGTGGTGAGAAAAGTATAAAGCTATCTTGTGTCTCAAAAGTTATTCCTGGACAAAGAACTGTGAGTTTTATTTGTGAGTTTTATTTATTGGGCGATACTCACAAGTATTGGAGTTATACTTGATGTTTTAATAACTCCAACTAAACATGTTCTCTTATCTCTGTTTTCCAGGCTGTTTTTAGAAGGTTTTTGCGTCCGGACAAGGATTATTTGTCCTTTTCCCTTATATACAATAACAGAAAACGGTCTCTTGATCTGGTTGGTAACAACGCTTTAGTTGTCGTCTTGGTCATACTTTATCATGTCTGGCAATGATTAAAAGTTTATTGTGCCTTTCAGATCTGCAAGGAGAAAGTTGAGGCTGAGGTGTGGATTGCTGGTCTCACAGCACTCGTCTCTGCAGGGAAAGGTGGGCGCTCGAAAATTGACGGATGGAATGATGAAGGCCTTTCCTTACAAGTAAACATCTGAAACTATCAAAATCTTGGAAATTTAGTTGCTGTTTCTCATGTTTGTAATTCCAAAGGAATTTTAAGCTAATGTTTTGATAATTGATTCCAGGACAACAAAGATTTGACATCAAGTAGTCCAAGTGACAGCTCTCTTACCTTGACAAGATATCTTAGCTCACCTGAAGATTCTTTTAGTTTTCATGGTGGTTTCTCTCCTAAACATAATCAGTCAGGCAACTTTATGTCTTCTGAGAAATCACATGTAGCTTCAGAAAATACAAATATGCAAGCAAAAGGATCTGCTTCAGATGTTTTCCGGGTTAGTGTTTCTAGTGCACCCAGCACTTCTAGTCATGGATCTGCAGGCGATGATTGTGATGCTCTTGGGGATGTGTACATTTGGGGCGAGGTTATATGTGAGAATTCTTTCAAGGTTGGACCTGATAAAAGTGTAAATTTTGTTAGCACAAGAGCAGATCTTCTTCTTCCCAAGCCATTGGAGTCTAATGTTGTTCTGGATGTGTACCTCATAGCTTGTGGTGTCCGGCATGCTGCTCTTGTCACAAGGCAAGGCGAAGTTTTCACCTGGGGTGAAGAATCTGGAGGTAGGCTGGGGCATGGTGTGGGGAAGGATGTTTTTCAACCTCGTTTAGTTGAATCTTTAGTTGCTTATAATGTTGATTTTGTTGCATGTGGTGAGTTTCATAGCTGTGCTGTAACAATGTCTGGTGAGTTGTACACATGGGGTGATGGCACTCATAATGCTGGGCTTCTTGGTCATGGTAATGAAGTTAGTCATTGGATACCAAAGAGAATTGCCGGACCTCTTGAAGGTCTCCAAGTGGCTTCTGTAACTTGTGGTCCATGGCATACTGCTTTAATAACATCAACTGGGCAGCTCTTCACTTTTGGTGATGGAACCTTTGGTGTCCTAGGCCATGGGGACCGTGAAAATATTCCTTATCCAAGAGAGGTGGATTCTCTGTCAGGTTTGAGGACAATTGCTGTTGCATGTGGGGTGTGGCATACCGCAGCTGTGGTTGAAGTTATCGTAACTCAATCCAGTTCTAGCATTTCATCAGGAAAACTATTCACTTGGGGTGACGGAGATAAAAATCGTCTTGGTCAAGGTGATAAAGAGCCCCGTCTGAAACCAACTTGTGTGCCATCACTTATTGAATACAACTTTCATAAAGTTGCTTGTGGACATAGTTTAACTGTTGGGTTGACTACAATGGGTCATGTATTTACGATGGGGAGTACAGTTTATGGTCAGCTTGGGAATCCTTTTTCTGATGGAAAACTACCTTGTTTGGTTGAAGATAGGCTTGGTGGTGAAACGGTTGAAGAGATTGCATGTGGTGCATATCATGTGGCGGTGTTAACATCCAGGAATGAAGTTTACACTTGGGGAAAGGGAGCAAATGGGAGGCTAGGTCATGGAGATGTAGAGGACCGAAAGACACCGACCTTGATTGAGGCCTTAAAGGATAGACATGTTAAATATATCACTTGTGGTTCTACTTACACAGCAGCTATATGTCTTCACAAATGGGTTTCTGGTGCTGAGCAGTCTCAGTGTTCCTCTTGTAGGCAGGCTTTTGGATTTACTCGAAAAAGGCATAACTGCTACAATTGTGGACTTGTGCACTGTCATTCTTGTAGTTCAAAGAAAGCATTTAGGGCAGCTCTTGCTCCAAATCCTAGTAAACCTTATCGTGTATGTGATACTTGTTTTGCCAAATTGAGTAAAGTTTTGGAAGGTGGCAGCAACAGAGGAAAAAGTTCTGGGCCTCGGCTCTCAGGTGAAAACAAAGATAAATTAGATAAAGCAGAATTAAGATTGTCAAAGTCAATGCTACCTCCCAACCTGGATTTAATTAAGCAATTGGATACTAAAGCTGCCAAGCAGGGAAAGAAAGCTGAGACATTCTCACTGATTCAGACTTCCCAAACACCTTTGTTACAATTGAAGGACGTTGTTTTATCTGGTAGTGCTGATGTAAAGCAGACAATACCAAGGCCGGTTGCTACAACAGCAGCTGCTACTTCCATTTCCAGACCAGTGTCACCTTTCTCACGTAAGCCAAGTCCTCCACGTTCAGCAACTCCAGTTCCTACGACTTCCGGCTTGTCTTTCTCTAAAAGTATTTCTGACAGTTTGAAGAAGACTAATGAACTCCTAAATCAAGAAGTAGTTAAATTGCGTGCGCAGGTATGTTATATACCTCCCATGTATGTTTTCTAGCAGTCATTCGAATTAATGTTTTTGTCTAATTGGCCTTTATCTGGTAAGGTTGAGAGCTTGCAGCAGCGATGTGAACTTCAAGAGTTAGAGCTTCAAAAATCGTCAAAGAAAACTCAAGAAGCTGTGGCGCTTGCTGCAGATGAAACCGCGAAAACTAAAGCTGCTAAGGATGTAATAAAGTCGCTTACTGCTCAGGTTCTTATCCGAATCTCTATTTCAACACTTTTTGATATCATTTTATTGAAGTTAATGTTATATATCTGGTGCTACATAATTGTGCAAGTTTACGAAGCTGAGTTTTATGATTCGTTTATGCTAATATCAACTTCTAATTGAATTTTTTAAAAACATTTCTCTTTTCTCTGTTGATCCTTGAGAAATTCTCTCCTTGATTTGACAATGCATTGTGCTCTGTTCATCCCTTAGCAAATGTCTCCATTTCTGTTTTTGGAATGTCTCCAAAATCCAATGCTTTCCTTCCCATTGTTTGCGCTACCTTATTATAAATCATACTATCCCATTCCCTTCTAGAAGGATTTTGTAGGTAAGCTTGTGAAATAGGCATTAAAAAAATGTTTTGGACCGAGTTTAATTTTCTCCTTAATCCAGTGATATCTTTGTGTTTAATTCTCTTTTTATGTGGAGGATGCATCTGTGAAGATGGATTCACAATTATATATATCAATTCTTGTTTCAGCTCAAAGATATGGCTGAAAGGCTGCCACCTGGGGCTTATGATCTAGAGAACATAAAGATGCCACAATTACCAAATGGCTTGGAACCAAATGGTATTCATTCTGCTGATGCAAGCGGAGAGCACGTTTTAAGATCCGATCCTACAAATGGTTCCATCTCCTCGTTAACTGGAGTTGATTCGTCCACGACAAACGGAACTCAAGGACCTTTACAATCTCCCAGGGAATCATACATGCTCAATGAAAACAGTTACCAGCTGAATGAGAGTTTTGCAGCCTTGAAGGGTAGAGAGGATCAATTACATGCCAAACTGTCAGCTGCTGCCGGTGGTCTGCAGACATGCAGCAGCAGTGTTTCTGATGCCACTGATGCTCGGTTTTCGGCATCGTCTCAAGATGGCTTTAATAGTTGTAGGTCAAAAAGTCCAGTTCCATCAGCAGCTAATAATAATAGTCAAGTTGAAGCAGAGTGGATTGAACAGTACGAACCTGGTGTTTATATCACTCTGGTTGCCCTTCGAGATGGAACTAGAGATCTCAAACGAGTGCGCTTCAGGTAAATATTCCAGATTTTTGCGCCTTAATATTGCTTCCTCATTTAGATATTGTATGACCCTTGAGAGTATGATGATGTTGAGAAAAGTCTGTCTGTTAATAGTTGTTAAAGTTAATCCATGCATTATGCATCTACATCACAAGGCATTTAATAAAATTGATAGAAGAAAACAACATGGATTTTTTGTCCACGTCGTTTTGTAAATTGGTAAATTCAAGATGCATTACCTAAATCATCGATGTTCATTAAACATTGTGTAAAACGAGCTGCTTCTTTGAAACATGTCCTTATAAAACCACTCTAAATAAAGCGATCTGTCTATATATATGCCAAGGTTTTCACATCTTTCCATCAATGCAGCCGAAGAAGATTTGGGGAACACCAGGCGGAAACATGGTGGTCGGAGAATCGTGAAAAGGTGTATGAAAGGTACAATGTTCGCGGGTCTGACAAGTCATCTGTTTCTGGACAAACGGCAAGAAGATCAGATGGAGCCATGTCTCCGGCATCCTCTTACAACTAGCCGATGACTGTAGGTAGTTAGTGACCCTGTAATTATTGGGATGCCTTTTTGCAAAGAATTGGCTATGATATTGACAGAGTAAATCACATTCTTCTGCCCCTCTAGAATTTTTGATTATTTTTTTTACACTTCATTTTAGCCTTTTGGGGGTTAAGCTACACCTTTTGACCTGTTAATTGTCATATTAGTGTATATAAATTATTCATTGCGAGAAAAATGGGATGTATGATTGTAGCTAGTTTAACGTCAATGTCTCCTTTTTACCCGATCATCCCTTGTTATTCTCCTCTCATTTCGGAGATTTTTTTAATGAATTCCTAACTGTCTCTTTCCCTCAAAATTTAGGGTGGCTTGCTGTTTTTGTTTTCCTTCTATTTGGTCACCCCTTATACTTAATTTTTTTTACTTTTTTTTTATTTTTTTTTGAAAACACCTTATTCTTAATTAGCATAGGGTGGTTTCGTGATTATGATATGAAGTACTGAGACAAAAATTATGGAACGGATGGTGTATAACTGTATAAATGCTGAATGAATTTAATGTTGTATGACTCCAATTTCCATTTTATTAATCTACCTCTCATATTAATCACTTTTTTTCTTTTTTTTAGGAAATTCTACATGGTAACCCTCAGAATTTAAAAAATCTATGTGGTGGCAAGGCAAAATGTTTGTTCCATTAATTGACACTCAACTTTCTAATAATATACTTAAGCCCCGTTCACTTTACCTTATTTTTGCTGAACTGAAATTAATTTTAATGAACTTAAATTATTTTTACCGAACTAAAATTATTTTTACTGAACTGAAATTAATTTTGGTGAACTGAAATTATTTTTTTACAATTTCTCTATTATATTTCTTCCTTAGGGTTATTGATTTTTGCTGAGCTGAAATTATTTTTACTGAACTCAAAATAATTTTACTAAACTGAACTTATGTTTGCTGAAGTGAAATTATTTTTACTGAATATTTTATTTTAAAGTGAACTGAACAGGGCCTTAGTGACCTAATTAAACTATTTCTTGGCTAACCCATCACTTAGCACCTAATTACTAACCCTAATATGTACTAACCAACCCCTCCAATTAACTTCCCTCTTTCAAAATCCCGCCTATTTCACTCTGTTCCTTTTAATTTTGGTGTTTTGAGAGCCACAAGGGCGGGGGTGATGAGAATCGATCCTAATTCAAGATCTCTTGAAAACGAGAGGGGAGCTCTAACCATTTAAGCTATCCCTCACTCTCTCAATCTGTTCCTTTTATAAGAATATAGACCATCTTCTTCCTTCGCACTTTTCATAAAATTGCTTAAATATTTTTTTGCCATTTTTGCTTGTGGGAGAACATGTAATGTTGCAGTTGATGGTAGCTTTAGCTGGGTGAAAATTAAGGTTTATGACTGCAATCCTCCTAAATTTATTGAGATTAGATTATCTGAATTATTGACTAGAAATCCACGGAAGCCCTATTATAAGTGTAGACATGTTGTTTGTAAGGTGATATGTGATATTATTGTTAGATTTCGGGAAAACTCCTCAATCTGGAGTTTGTACCATTGATCATATATATAGAGTTTTACAAGACTCGTAATCAAACGATGTGGAACGACGGGTGTCGGGACAATCTCCCCAATTAGCGTCAGTGTAAGTAATCAAACGATGAGAAGCAGACGGATATAAATGTAAGCCATGATCAATGGTACCCTGAACATAACGCAGAATGCGTTTCAATGCATCATAATGAGATTCCCGGGGATCATGCATAAAAAGACACACCTGTTGTACCGCATAGGCAATATCTGGCCTAGTGAAAGTGAGATACTAAAGAGCACCTACTAAACTGCGATACAAAAAAGGATCCCGAAAAGGTGGTCCCGCATCTGCACTAAGTTTGGACTTAGCGTCAACTAGAGTGGCTGCAGGTTTACAAGAGACCACACTTGCACGCTCTAAAATCTCCTGTGCATACTTTTCCTGTGAAAGTAGCAAATAAGAAGGAGCACGGGTCACCGCAATCCCTATAAAGTAGCTTAGAGGACCCAAATCAGTCATAGGGAACTCAGTTTGCAACTGAGATATGATCCCCTCACGCAACCTGTCAGAAGAGGTAGCTAATATAATATCATCAACATATAGAAGCAAGTATGCCATATCATCACCCTGCCGAAAAGTAAAAAGAGAGTTGTCACTTTTAGCAATGACAAAACCCAATTTAACCAAAAAGTTCGCAAAGCGCTGGTACCAAGCTCGAGGAGCTTGCTTCAATCCATATAGATCCTTACAAAGTTGACATACATAGGAGGGTGCTCTCCGATCAACAAAATCCGGAGGTTGATGCATATACACAGTTTTCTGCAAATCACCATTTAAAAAGGCATTTTTGACATCTAATTGATGAATCGACCACTTTTTAGCCATAACTAAGCTGAGAATAGTACGAATAGTGGCCAGTTTAACTACCTGAAGGTCTCATCACAATCCACACCAACTTCCTGCGACCTGCCATCACATACAAGACGAGCTTTGTGCCTTTTAAGGTCACCATTAGACTTGTATTTATGTGTGAACAACCACATACAATTTACAATATTCACCCCCGTAGGCCTAGGTAACAAATCCCATGTCCCTGTTTTAATTAGAGCATCATACTCATCTTGCATCGCCGCATTCCAGTTAGGATCATTTAAATCATTTTATATGTCTTACGAAGCAGGGATTTGTGAGATGTGATAGTGTAGACACCTGATTGTGTCTCCCCAAAAACAAAACCCAGTGATGAGTACCTTTCACATCTTTGATTATTGAGTTAGGTGAAGAGATGAAGAGTCTCGTGAATTTCCCTTTAGCCTTGACCATTTATAACCTTTCCTTAAATGTTTTAATCCAAAATCATTTATTTCGTATCCTCTTTATGAAAACGTCCAAACCAGTCTATTTTGGTTTATGATCTCGGTCCAATTATTGTGTAGTTGGATGGGGCTTGAAAAGAGCTTCCAACGATATATTATAAGCCCAAATCCGACTTATAACAAAGAAGTTATGGCCAAAATACTAAATCGAGCCTGAACTAAGCCTTACCTGCGGCCCAATGACCATGTAGAGGGTCCATTTACCTTAATCCCATTCCTAAACAAATTAGGATTTATTGCAGGCTTCTAGAATCATCTAGAAGGTTGTTATCGATCCTAAATTCATTAGATTTATTGTGAGCTTCTAGAATCCTCTAGAAGGTTCTAATTTATCTTGTTTTCGAAAAGATAAAGATTTAAGAATTTTACATCGGATAAAACATCTGTTTTTCAATGATCCTAATCCCGGTCAAATTAGAATACGTATGGAAATTTTATTAACCCAATCCGATTGGAAATCGGATTCCGTACAAATCCTATCTTTCCAAAACCATCGCTGAGCGACAGCATCATCGCGCCGTGACAAGTCTGCCGCACCGTGATGGATCTGTCGCGCCGCGACAAAGCTGTCGCCATGCGATGAGAAGCGTTTTACTTCGAGTCGAATTCTGACTCTTTTCTAATCCTTCGACCCTATTTTTTCCTTATAAATAGAGGTCGTTTCGCCCCGTTTTCATTCACCAACAATCATTATCTAATCCCCTCTCTAATACTTTCTCTCTCTCTCTTGATTCTTTTCTTAGCCTAGCCTAAATACATCCTAATACACATCTTTGATACTTTTCCCAAGCAAACACCATAGCTCCCTCACGAGCTTCGAATACTCCTAGCCAACCTTGAAGTTGCCTTCTCCCTCGACGTGAAAGGTTGATAGTTCTGAGGGTTTGGTCCCAAATCTATATTTCAAGTCTTATTTGATTTAATCTTTCTTGAAGTTTACTAACGTTTGTATTGTTTTGATAGAAAGAGATACAAGGCATCAAAGTAAGTAATTTGATTACTTAATTATTCTTTTGACATAGAAAACATGCTTAGAATGTTTATTATGATTTCTAGTATCATGTTTAGAGTGTTAATTAATATTTTCTAATATCATGTTGATTCCTAGTATCATGTGTAGGTTAATGCTTTGATCATGATTTTTATTAGTGACATGCTAGGGTTTGTTATTAATGCGTTTAGTATCATGCCTATGATCTTACTATTAATAATGTTTTGATGATGTTTTTATTATGATGATGATTGTTGTGTCAATTATTACATTACAACGTTATTCTTGATTTATTGTTATTTCTTGATCACGCCCTTTCTTGCAGGTTTAAAGGGAATTTTTACTTGAAATCACGCATAATAAGATAATTGATAAGTTGTTTTAGGCTTTATATGATTTTAATTCAAGTGATCGCCAACAATATTAGATTTATTTGTGCATTAATAATCGACCAACGTAGATTAAATACGCTTAGGATTAATTTGATGTATGTATGTTGATCGAAAAGCGCGCGTGAATATAATAAGAATTAAGTAGAGGCCGATTTAGGGCGGGTCCAATCTCTTTTAGGTTGGATTAGTACCATCATCCCCGAATATCCAGTCATGGTTTCGGACCACTATGGAGTTAGCGATCTCCGTGATCGTGAATGGGGTGTAACCTTCACACTCGTGAACGGTTTACAAGTTCCTTGAACTTGTTGGCTACTCTTTTATCTCTAGCTTTCTTCCCTTTGGACGCCACCATGCCTAAAAGCATGATCACAGTGGGACTCAAAGTTGGGTTTGAAAAATTCCCTACAGATGTACATAGATTCAGATCAATATGTTATAGACAATAATTGTTGTATTTCAGGTTAATATCATGATCATGCCTATCATCATCATTGTAAATATATATTTTTTTCTCAGGTACATAAACAGTAAGTAGGACAATCTTCTCTAAAACATGTAGCCTAATTTTTGTATAGAAATAAATATACGGAGTAAAAATTTCTATTTATAAAGGGTCAATGTCTTAATGAATTTAAATGTATAAATTGTCTTATTGCTACAACATAATTTGTTGTGCGATTAGCTTCTTGATAGATAGTATAACATCATCTATGAGTAGATGTATTTTCTGAGCTAAATACGGAGTATATATTAATTTGGTACATTGGTTCAATTGGTTAGATCACATAGAAAAAGTCAATGCCAATTTCTAACGAGAGAGCTGATAAAAGTCAATTTTTCCGAACAAGACTATTGACGCATATGCAACTAGTCAATTTTACCGAACAAGGCTATTGTCGCATATACAACTTCTCAAAGATTTTAGGCAGACAACAATTAATATGTTCGTTCGTAGTAAGTGTACATAGAGGTGGTCACTATCTCAAAACATTAGCATGTTCGCATGAAAAACCGACTCAAGGTGTTAGAAGATACGGACTACATAATTTGAATAATAATAAGGTTTTAAATTTCATAAATAAATTTAGATTTTACTCAGGAGAAGAGAGATCAGTCATCTTCACAAGATCAAATACGCTTTATTATAATATTAGTTTTATGCCCGGGTGATACCCAGATGGTTGATAACATTTTAAGATAACCTTTTTACTTGAATGTTAAATACGGTCAAATAATTTGTTTTGATAATGTAAAATAATTAGACATATGATATCATATGTCTTATATTTATATAATAATGTACTTTTTGTAGTTTTGTTTGTAAATAGATATCTATGTTATTATTGACTTGAAATTATCTTTATTGAACTTAATTTTTTTTTTACTGAACTGAAAATATTTTTTACCAAACTAAAATTATTTTTATTGATTAAAACTTATTTTTAATGATTCTCTAATATTTTTTTTAAATAAATTAAATAACAATGTATTTTTTTATGCGGTTAGCTACACCATCTGGCCGGACAAATAAACCCTATAAAACTGACAGAGTAACCCTTGTAATACTAACTGAGTAACCTCTAACATTGACTAAGTAATCCTTATCTATATCACTGATTGAGTAACCACTAATCCACTATAATTTAATACTGACCAAGTAACTCGTATAGCACTAACGAAGTAAATCTTGTAATAGTCGGTGACACGGTTTGACCAGCTAAGTATAAAAGTTTGTGATTAAATATATTATAAATGGATCTTATTTTAAAGAACTTTTTAAAGCGAATTTGATGATGGAAATAGAATTGAGTTATAGGATATTTATTAAAAGTTATGATTAATTTTATATATATGAAATATTAGAATTCTATGGATAATAAAACTCTATACAATAATTGTACCTTAAAAAGTCTATCAAAAAATCGATTACTTAGCATCATATGTGTCACAATAATACTTATTTATTTCCTACGTGGCGCGACACTTAGCGAAAAACTGGAATGCTAAGTGTCGCTGACTTATGGCCTTGATGCGAGACCGACTTTATATATTAGTGATATGATTATAAGACAATATTGGTATGATTTATATCAGGCCCGGCTTTGGACCGGTTTTTCCTCACCCACAGAATAATGCCCCCAAAAGTTAGGGGCCCATACTTTTTAAAAAAAAAAAATCTCAACCTTACCATTCACCTTCTTCCCCGTAAATAACCACCATTTCCAAACGAAAACCCAAAAATTCATCCTAAATCTTTGACTTTGTTTTTTAATTTCCAAAACAAAATTAAATTCCCCCAATAATTATCTCTTCTAAATGGATAATTTGCCTAATTATCTCCAATTCACTTAATTCTTCTACTATTTTTTAGGCAAAATTGAAGGAGCAATTTATAATCAATCTATCGAAATCAATTCTGATGTTGATTCAATTGATATCAACGAAAAAATATTTATTTATATCAATTCCAAGATCAAGCAATACCCACAAAAAAATTACAGTCTTTAGTTTTTTTTTCAATTTTAACTCATTTCAAAAGCACTCAAATTTTTTTGTTCAGTGGATATGTGGTGTCTGGAGTGTAGAGGTTAATTAAGTAACAGGTTGTATTTATTTATTTATTTATTTTATTTTATTTTATTTTTGCATAATTTTTTTATTTCTCAAATATAAATTGTTGTTTGTTAATTATGCCTCCTAAAATTAGGAAATATGATTCTGGTTGTGAAAAACGTATAAAAAAAAAAAGAATTGAAGATTGACTCAATCTCAAAGGGGAGCTCTTGATAAGTTCATTATTGTAAAAGAACCTTCAGTGGAAAATAATTTAAATAAAAAGTTTTTGTTTGTTGTTTTATTAAATTATTATTAAACTTAGTAATATGAATATTTTAGCTTTATAACTAGTTTAGTTCCCATGCAATGCACGGTTTTAAACAAAACACATTGTAAGATTTGGTTATAATACGGTGAAAGAATGTTTCTAATGTATTAGTAAGCTTGGTAAGTAATTTCTACTGTAAGCATATTACTTATAAAATATACAAAAAAAAAAAAAGTCATGATGAACATTTTTGAACATTGAAATATTAATATACCTATATTAAAAAAAAAAAGGCACTTGGTGGGGACAAAAGATAAAGCATATGAAAGGTTTATTAGATAAAAAAACAAAGGTAAAAGTAAAAAAAAAATAATAATAATGACATTATCATAGCAAATTGGCGGGAAAAAAATTTATGTCAAAGTGACACGTGTACAATTTGAAGAAGGGATGATGTCAACAACATTTTGTTTTATTATTAGTTAATAGATTTGTAGTACTGCACTAAAAAAAAAGTCATTTTATAATAATAATATTTTTAACCTTTTAAAAATAATTCTTTAAAAATTTAAGAGTCCAATTTTTATAGTTAGAACAGGGCCACCAAATTACCGGAGACGGCCCTGATTTATATAGCCCGTAAACCTTATAAATTGAAAATGTGTCTTCTCTTATATGGAGTACCTATGTGAGACATTAACGCATGACATACATCATGGAACATTAACTTAAGAAGCTTCGGCAATCCCTAGCCTTTACCTGAGAGGTCTCTTATAATAAACCGTACCTTACTTCCTTTCTCCATCGGTAGAAGCTTCACCACCTTCATAGTAGGATTCACACTTTCTGAGTTTCTCGGTTCTATTCATATGCCTTTTACACGATTTGAGTTTTTGTTGAGAATTTTACACGATTTTTAAAAGGAAAAATTGTTAAAAAAAGCATACGACCTTTGATTGGTCTTCTATAAATAAAAATGATCTTTTATTTGATTATCCTAAAATGATACTCCATACCACTTTTGAAAGACATTTGCCTTTTGGCGATTTGTTTAACATGTTAGGTGTGACACAGTGCTGTTTGATTGGTTAGTTTCTTTTAACAATTCAATTTTATTAAAAAATTAATTTTAATTTAGGAAATTCTCAATGATGCTCTCGAGGGTTTTTTTTTTTCCTAAATGGTAAACAGCAAAAAAACAAATTATCTTTGGTAATCATGAAATTGTTATATAAAGTTATTTAAACATAACATTAATGATAGTTTTTTTTTAATTAAAAGTTAACTATGGTTAGGTTTTTAATTTTTAACAATTAAATAAATTGAAAAAAGTCAGCCACCACCAACTGCCAACCTTCCTCCCTACCACAGTCTTCTCTGCCACCGTCGACGCCACATCCGCCGGCACCCAGACCTAGACCCTACCCTCGCCGGCGCACCGACCTTCCCAGCTGTCGTCCCTCCCCCTAAACCACCACCCCATCCCTGAAACCCCCTCCTTCTCTCACCGAAACCCCATTAAAACCTTTCCCCCAATTCAAAAACCCCAACCGCTCCAACCCGCTGCCTCCATCTATGCCTAGCCCCGATCCGACGATCCCCCTCCCCCCCCGGCGCCGGTCGCGCCCAGACCTCCTGGCGCCGGCGCCCCTTGCCCTTGAAGCTAGCCCACCAGCGCGCCTCCCTATCCTCACGAAACCCTCCAAAAACCATCTCCGACCCTCGAAAACCCCAATCGAAATCCTAGCCATGGCGGGGGAGGTCCGGTTAGGGTTTTATTAAGGATGGGGTGATGGTTTTAGGGGAATTCGTGGGGGAGGGATGGGGGTTTTAGGGATGGGAGACGCGATAGGGGAGGGGGTGGTGGGTCGAGGGATGGCGCGTGGGGTGTCTGGCTGGTGGGTTGGTGGGGGATAGGTGGCGTTTTTTTTTTTTAAAAAAAATAATTTAATTATAAAAAAAATAAAATAAAACTAACCCTAGTTAAAGATTTTATCCTAAAATATATCATTAATGCTATTGTTAATATATATTAAGAATTTAGGATTACCAAATATAATTGGAAATTTTGTTGCTCACAATTGAGAAAAATAAAAAGTTGATGAGCACCATTGAAAATTTCCCTTTTAATTTTAACTAACATATTAACCCTTGATTATCTATATTCAAACCTATATTAACCCATGACACGTGAATCAAGGCATTTCTTGCCGCACTAACCAATGGGTTTAGTTTTTTTTTTTTTTTTTTTTTTTTTTTTTTGACATCAAATTAGAATCTTAAAGACCATTGATCTGACCACCGTAACCTTAATTGAATAATTTTCTCGACACGTAAATTGAGACAATTTTCAAGCTCTCAAAACAAGACATTAGTTATGAATTTTTTTTTTTTTATTTTTTTTATTTTTTTTTCAATTTAGACCTTAAATTTGACCCTGAAGTATTAAAATGTTCCCTAGCTAAAACCTTACTGATTAATTTTAATTTTTTGGCACGTACATTGAGACGGTTTCACACCATGGATTAATCAAGGGTTAAATAAGGTTAATGTTAATAATTGTTCCATAAGATTTTAATTCAAGAGAAGTATGGAGTATTTTGTACTATATTTCTTGGAGTAATATTAAATTAGGAAACATTAATAAGAATATTATGACATTTGTTCGGTTTGCCATAAATAAAACCACCTTTTGATAATCCTCCAATAAAACGACCTTTGCACATGATCTTCCAAAAATAGGATAAAAAAACCGGTAACTTGTTTAATAGGTTAGGGTAGGACACGCGTCACATTATGATTGGTTAGATTTTTTTTATTTCAATTTTAATATATTTCTCTTAAAAAAAATAATTTTATTATAAAAAATTTAATTAAAAAAAAAATCCTTCACTTCCAACCACCTTCACTGTACAACCTACCACCACCCTCCCCCTCCTTTTAGCCACTTCTTCCCCTCCCACCCTCTAATTCCAAAAGCTTACCCCTTTCCCCTCCAAATTCCGACCACTACACCGCTTCCCCACCCAAATCCAACAACCCTACATTTCCCTCCAAAATCCGACCACCGCATCCCCTTCCCATCAAATATCCGACCACTGCACCCCCTTCTCCTCTCAAATTTGACCACCCTACCCCTTTCCCTCCAAAATCCGACGAGTGGATTTGCGGAAGATGGTGAAGCCGAAGGTGGAGGTGGTGAGGAGAGAGAAAGTGAGGTCGCACGGAAGGTGGTGGGGGTGAGCGGAGAGTGTGTCGGAGGGAGGAAAGAGAATGTGGCAGCGACGGTGGTTGACGACGGTGGAGGATTTCGTCTGGGATTTCCCATTGACGATGGTTGGCGTCGATGATTTGATTGTAGGGATAGGTGGAGGGTTTACGGGGTGCGGGCTGTGGGGGGATTTTTTTTTAAAAATAAATTAAAATCAATTTATTTATTAAAATCATTTTTTATAAAATAAGAAAATTGTAAAAAAAAACAAAAAAAAAACTAGCCAAATACAAAGGGACAAGTGCCATACTAACCCATTATGCCAGTTACCAACCGGTTTCGCCCCATTTATGGAAGATTATGTGCAAAGATTTTTTTTATTGGGGAATCATCAAAAGGTGGTTTTATTTATGGCAGATCGGACAAAGGTCATAATATTCCTGCCAATTTTTCCTAAACTATTTGTTTTACATAAGTGAAAATCATTTTAAAAAGAATTTACTTAAAATATTGTATATGAGAATTATTTACTGTGTACTAGCTTTGTCCTTACAACTTGTTTGTTTGGAGGGATAGAAGAGGAGGGATGAGGATAAAAGAGGAGGGATTTGACTAGTCTTTTGTTTGTTTAGAGGCCAGGGATGGGGATAGGGAGGGAGGTTGGGATGGGGATAGAAAAGGGGTTTGGGTGGGGGGGGGGGTTATTGGGGATGGAGATTAAATTAAAAGGGTAAAAGATGATTCTACCCCTTAATGAAAGAGAAAGTAGAATAGAGTAAAAAAAAGGATAGTAAGAATAGTTATGTATTTTTATTAGTTATCCCAATTTGATCCCAACTCATACTAAACAATGGAATATATTATTTTTACTCTTATCCGATCCCACTTAGTCTCATCCCTCATAACAAACACCCCGTTAATGTTTGTGACGATTATTATCTCGACATGATGTGTAGGGGTAGCAAAAATATGCCCTTTTGTATGCATGACTAGCATGAGGCGTTAGGGGGTAAAAGTGTAAAAAAAATATATCATCGCAAAAATAGGTGTGTTTTCTTGTTTACTCTTCCTAGTCATTCCTTGAAATATAATTTTTATGTGTAAGTGTAAACACAGATAAATATAGGAACGAACTTATTGGAGAAAGTGTGATGAATAAAAAAGAACACGGTAGTAAATAACTAATTTAATAGCTACATACTAATCGTTGTATTAATTCAAATTCTGTTTGCTCGTTAATTTCTTATTGTCAAAGAAACTTTAGTAGCATACCATAATAGACAAAAAAAGAAGTTGTATTCTCTATTGAAAATGTTACAAGCTCCTCAGGCTTGCGATCCCTATTGATATTATCCTATTTCTTATTATTGATTAAACAAAAGTCATTTCTAAAATTAAAGCACAGACACTTTAAAAGCTACAGAGTAGTAATTTAATATATTATACTTGTAAATAACAATTACAGAAATCTCATAATATAATGCATGCATGTTTTCAAATAAACAAGAACAACAAAGAGAAAATCGGAGCAATATGTATAAATGTCATCAAATCATCTTTTCATAAACATACTCCATAATTCATACCAACTTACATGCAACTATGCAAGAGTGTAATACCTACTATGCGGGTGGTGAAGCTTCTAAACCTAAACTATTGTGACGTTGAGATGGGCCGGATGGGGGAGGAAGTGATCCTTTGGGCTTCATGCTCGAAAACACGGTCATCGAAAGCTCATCCTTTGGGCCGGGCTTCATGACTTTGAAAACACTATTGGTAATTTGCCTTGATCCATAAGCAATCTCAAGTGATAAAGAAGTACAGTATATAAGAAGTAGCAATACCTTTAACATGTAAAATAAAGAACTTCCTATTCTCATATCTCCAAAATGGTTGGTTTATTTGCATGTATAAATATCAACGTGCCTTAAGCTAATGGGCGCGCATGACCTAAAATCTAGCTTGGAGAGATAGGAGGAATTAAATAAACTAGTATATATTTTTATAGCAATATGGTGTGAAGTTGAAGAATGGAATACTTTGTTACAATATATAGAGATGAAAGGAATCGATTGATGATAATAAATCTCTCTCTAAGATGGATGGGTAACATGCTGACACGATTTAGTCTTATGAATAATTTTTCATATTTTTGAGATATGGTATATATAAGGGTGTTTTGAGTTTTTCAGTTAAAGCTTAAAACTATAGTATTATATTTAAAATGAAAAAAAAACTCGAGACTGAATAATTTTACACATTTCAGGAGTTATCATAGATGATAGCTCCCAGATGATAGATTGTAGCATATGGTGGGGTTGGGAGCATTTATGTTGGGCAAGGGAAATAAATGCAAGGTTCACAAACATAGTATATTTTCATGTGTGTGGGGGTTGAAAAGATTTGGTGGCTCCAAAATTTGTTAGTATGGGTTAGTGGGGGCTATTAAATGCGACGACGAGTATTTGTTTTGTTATAGTACTAGATGTGAAGATTATAATAATATGAAACTTTTTTTGGTTAATAAAAAACTTTATAGTACTAGATGATATGAAGATTATAATAATAATATGAAAACATAGTACATACTAATTAAGAGAAATATTGCATGTGATAGAAATAGCTAGGTAGTGGGATTTATATGTTCAATTATGGAAATTTTTAATAGAGTCGGTTGAAATTAAGGAATCATTAGATAAATGTATAATCAATAAATCACTTTATTCGTGTGTGAAATCAGTAAAGTTAGTGCAAATTAGTATGTTACACGATATACTATTATTAGTATAACAATCATAACAATTTTTTATTTAGGATTGGACGTATGAGTGGAAGTTGATTTGTCCTATGAGTAAATTTGTATTAATATAATTTTCGACTCTTAGGTTGAAGTCTTGAGGGTAAAGAAGTTGATTATCAATGCCTAATAGTGGATCAATTATCATCTTTTTAATCATGTGCGTTTTAGTGTAGTGCATACCTACACGCCTACGCATCATCTTTTGTTAAAATTGTAATACTCTTGTTGTTTCATAAATATATTTATATTTACTTTTTATGTGGTAGAAAAAAAAAAGATATTAAATTTTTAAATTTTGAAAATCTATAATAAATTATACTTCTGTTATAAGAATAAATTAGCACGTGATAAGATTTCTTATCTAATGTTTATGTAATCCATTTTATTCAAATTCATAATTCTTACTTTGATGAAACTAGATGAATTAAAGATCAAAGATGTGCTTGTGCGTAGGAGTTGAAGCCATGTAATATATAAACAGAGGGAACAATAATTATATTGACTATTATTTAGAACTGCAAATATTTGTCTATATATATATATATATTTTTTTTTTTTTTTTAATGGAAATATTTGTCTATCTTGATTTCTTTTAATATCAAGTTTCATATATAAAGCATAAGCTAAGTATGTATTACCTCATATTTTAAATTTCCTAACATTTTACTTTCTCATGTTTGCAAATTTATAACTTTGTTCGTTAATATCTCGAGTTAACAAAACTAACATAATTACACATAAATAAATATATATAAATTTTTCGTCGTGTATAAATTTCAAACGATGATCAAGAAGTTATTCTGTTTTGTAGTTAGGCAAGGTTGTTGAAGAAGTGTGTATTAATTGCCGACTATGATCAATATAGGTAGTGTTCTATCAAAGTCCTGCGACAGGAAATCTTGTCGCTTGGAAGAGACCATTATTGTAGATTATGGTGCTTTTTCGTTGAGGAAATATGCAACTGCTTTGGTCGGCAGTTATGTAGGGTCATCTTTTGTTGATTCTTGCACAATGTTCCTATTTTGATTATCACATTTACCATTTCATTTGATAAGGTATATCATATTTAGTTGACTAGTTATCAAAGATTGTAAGAAAGGTTTCTTATTGTTAAATTTTGAATAATTGTTGTTTTGTAGGAAAAACAATAGCAGAAAACAACCTCTCTACCATCCCATAATCTTATATAGTCTTACTAATTTAAGTACCGTGCAACGCACGGTTAGTTAACCTAATTATGAATTACTATATTAATTTAACAATAATTTTAAAAAAAAAAACAATAATTTTAATTGAAACAAATACTTGAATTTCTTTTCACAAAAAAAAAAAAAAAAAAAAAAAAACTAACTTAAATTTTATGTTATATCGATATTAAAAGTTACTCGTATTGATCATTAAACATTTAAAAAAAAAAAGCAAATTTCATGATTGTAGGATTTTATACATAAGAATGAAAGTTTATGTTAGTTATAACCGGAGCAATGTACTTATATACGCCATAAGTCCCTATTTTGTTGGCATGTTTTGACCGGCACAATATTTTATCGCATACTTTGACAGGCACAAGTGTTTTATACGGTTAGTTAACCTAATTATGAATTACTATGTTAATTTAACAATAATTTAAAAAAAAACAATAATTTTAATTGAAACAAATACTTGAATTTCTTTTCAAAAAAAAAAAAAAAAAACTAACTTAAATTTTATGTTGTATTGATATTAAAAGTTACTCGTATTGATCATTAAACATTTAAAAAAAAATGCAAATTTCATGATTGTAGGATTTTATACATAAGAATGAAAGTTTATGTTAGTTATAACCGGAGCAATGTACTTATATACGCCATAAGTCCCTATTTTGTTGGCATGTTTTGACCGGCACAATATTTTATGGCATACTTTGACAGGCACAAGTGTTTTATACAAATTTAAGTGACTTATTTTTTGTGGCAATTAATAATTAAGGTGTTTATTTATTTAATTTTTTTTTGTATTTATATTATTGAATTGTAGTGTAATTAGTATAAATAAATCAACAAATATATAATAAAAGTTAAAGTGTTAATCCTGGTTGGAGCAAAAAAAACTTTCAAAGGAAAAAATACAATGTAGAATGATATGGAGTACGGGAGTAGTACATTATTCTAATAATATTACCATATATACGTAGTATATGTTTGTTTATTATAGAAACATACCTATTATAAAATATATGAAAGATATGTTAAGATATTTTCATTGAATGCATATAGAATATACTTTAGAATATAGTTGTCAACTTGAAAGTTAGATATTATAGGATATATAAATTAATATGCATGAAAATTTGAAGGAAAAAAAAAAAGGAAAGTGAAAGTGGCGGGAAATTTTTTAATGAGAACATGACAAGTTCATGTCAGATCCGCTTTTACTATCATGTTATTGATATGTGATGCGTCACACCATCAACTTATAGTTTGTCGGTGACTCGTTCAAATTGATTTGTTTGTATTTCCCATTTTAAGCTCCTTTCATGTTATATTTCCTTTGTTTTTTTTTACTTGACCCCCTTTGACTTTTACACTATTCACCACCCTTCCTTTGATCATCTTTTGTGAATTATATGTGAGTAAAAACATATTCATGTGGATCCTGTTAGATTTGTCTCAATAAGGACTATCATAATATAACTAGATGAAAGCCCGTGCGATGCACGGTTTTTTCATCTAAGATTTTTAATTATTTGATTTATTGTATTTAATAATTTCAGAAAAATTACAAAAATTTAATATTTATTTACTTTTACTATTATTTATAATGAATTTATTAAATATAAATAAATTGTAAATATGATTTTTTTCCGTTATATGAAATCTTTAATGTGAAATGATAAATTTATAATAATTTAAATCCTAAATCATTATTCATTGTTTTACCATATCTTTTATTTTGATAGAATCACCAACCTCGTCCACAACCAACCTACTACATCAATGGATAAATTGAACCGTGAAATGTTAGCCAAACAGAAATGATATAAATGAAATCTTTACATTTATATAAAATAAATCAATATATTTACCAATAAATGAAAAATTGTTGCGATATAAAATCAAGTGGATTGCTAAACATCGCCTACAAATTACCAACTAAAGCCCACAAATTTCCATTGAATTGACAATATTGCCCTTGACCAAAAAAAAAATCTCACCCACTTTCATTCTACGTTTTTTAAAAAAAAAAATTCAAAGTAGGGCAATGTCGAGGCGGCAAGGCAAGGAATTAGCGGCGGCGGCGGAGGGAAGGAGGTCTCACGGTTGAAAGGTAGGTTTTTTTCCATAAAAAATAAAAAAATTAAAAACCGTCGTGGGGTGGTTGCGGCGCATGGGGAGAACGCCACGGCGGTGGTGGTGGCGCCAGAAGCAGACGCCGAAACCACGGCCATGGCGTCTGGGTTGGATGCCGCCGCCACGGTTCTAGCGTCTGGATCTGGCGCCGCCACCACCGGTGTGGCGTCCTCCCCATGCGCCGCCACCACCGGCGTGGCGTGAAACCCATGCGCCCCGCATTTTTTTTATTTTATTTTATTTTTTTTAAATCAGTTTTGTTTTTTAAAAAAAAAAATTGGAATATTTTTTTTTGTCTTTTGTTTTTTTAAGTAATTTTTTTTATATTAGCATTTTTTAAGGTTTTTTTTTTTGAAAATTATATTTTCTTTATTTTTTTGAAAATCATTATTTTTTTTAATTTTTGTTTTTTTATTAATTTTTTTTGAAATTAAAATTTTGTTTGTGTTTTATGTTTTTTTAAGTTTTTTTCAATTTTGTTGTATTTTTTTTACGTTTATACTTCCTTTACAGTTCTTTGTATGTTTGTTTTGTACATTTTTTTTATATTTGTTATTGCAATTTGTTAGTATGTTTTTCTGTTTAGTTGATATATTTTCGTTTAGTTTATTTTTTTTAATTTTTCTTTTATGTTTATATAAATTTTGTATGTGTTGGTTTTTTTTCCTTTGTTTGTGTATATTTTATTCTGTAATTTATTTTAAGTGTTCTGTTATTTTCTTTTTCAGGTTACTTTGCTAGTATTTTTTTAGTTCATTTGATTTAGTTTTTGGTAGTTATTTTTCTTATAATTTTTTTTAATGTGTATACATTTTTTAATTTTTTGAAGGTGTCGCATTTTCGCCATGGTGCGGGGAAGAATCTAGACCTTATTAGAAGTGGAAACTACTCGATGGAGAGCTCGGGGCCCAGACATCTTAGATCGCGTGGTATTTCGGCCTCGGCTCGTAGAGAACGTGTTCACCATCGGGGTGAGGATGAAGATGAAGAAGATGATGATGATGATGAGGAGGAGGAGGAGGAGGGCGCATATGAGGATGTGGACGATGGGAGTGGACCATATGATGATTATGGTCCATTCAGTCAGAGGCTAGATGACATGTACGAGACGCATAGGGTAGATGTGCGTAAGGGTAGGGATGGTAGGTTTGTGAGTAGATCTGGCACATCATTTGCGCCCATCGTGTCTGGGGCAAGCAGAAAACGGTCGAGGGCCATTAATGATTCTTGGGTGGTTAAGGGTGCGGTGCCTGGGGGGCCTGTAGACGGGAGTGTGATTCCTAGCTTTCTAGGACACATAGCTACCCATATCTGGGAGGACCAGGAGATGGGTTTGGTGACGGGCATTTTGAAATGCCAAACCCGGGAAAATACTTGTAGCGTTTTGAGCAGATGGGCTGAGGCTTGGCCGGTGGAGAACGAGATGTTCGACCGACTGCAGGGCACTGGGGTGAATCACCTTCCTGCCACCATGCACGATAAGATAGATTGGACGCTGATCACGACTTTCGTTGAGCGATGAGAGCCGGATACGAACTCTTTCCACCTTCCATTCGGTGAGATGACGATCATGTTGCATGACGTCGAGGCCATTCTTGGGATTCGCGCAGAGGGTAAACGCCTTTCTGTTGTGACTGATGCGGATCAGGCAGATTTGCTGGCGGAGCTGTTGGCGGTGGATAGGGCTGCGCTGTACACCGGGGCACTTGGTGTTTGGGACCACGGCGGTGTGAAGATCGCATCCGTCTTACATCGTTGTTTGCACCCCGGTGCTTGTAGGACGCACGATGCACAGCTGGCTGCTTATGTTTTTCTTCTCCTCGGGTGTACCTTGTTTTCGGATAAGAGCGGAAACAAGCTCAGGCCACGCGACATAGTTGATGCGTGTGAGCCCGACAGTGTCGGTTAGTTTTCTTGGGGGTCAGCTACGTTGGCGTATTTGTATCGCCAACAAGGATTTTCGAGTCGGGCTGACGCGGCAGGTATCACTGGATGTCTGACTTTATTGCAGACCTGGATATACGAGTATTTTCCTGCATTTCGACCACAACGTGACCTGGTTCCTATTGGTGATGGGATGCCCCGTGCCTGTGCGTGGAGTCCGCGGTTGGAGAAGAAGTCCGTTGACCGCCTCTGATCGATACGGTTATCGCTTGACAGGATGTCCCCCTTAGAGGTAAAGTGTATAAATTATTTCTAAATTTGTACTGTAATGCATTTATTATATGAATCTTACTAATTTGAAAATTTTTGTGCAGGTGAACTGGATGCCTTTCGGCCAGAACCCTAGTAATAGGGTACCCAGGACCCTCTACACGGGACTCATACAGTATCGTGAGATCGTGGAGGCGTACATGCCCCAGCGCTGTCTTCGCCAGCTTGGATTCGTCCAAGTTGTCCCTCCTCCACCGGCATGGCCGAGTAAGGCGGTCTGATCTGCATCGTCGAAGGAGTACGTCGTCCAATGGTCGGATAGCATGATTGCCACGTGGGAGCAGTTCCCGATGGTTGCCCGCTTATGGACTGCGGAGCTGCAGAGGCCGCCTACTGGGGTGCCTCCCATGTGTGACCAGCACTACATGGAATGGTACAACCGGTATTCGCACCCGAGGTTGATTAGAGACCTCGATCATGGCGACGACGCCGATGATCATGATATGCCACCGTCAACTACCGTAGATGCGGTATGTCTGAACAAATATTTATTGCTGCGTTTTTTTAAAGTTTTATATATCGTTATTCAATTTCATGTTTTTTTTTTGTGTAGTGCATGGGAAAGATAATGCAAGGCATACAAAAACTCTCCCTGGAGAAGGACAGCATGAGTGCAGCTAGGAGAGCTGCTGTTGATGAGTTGGAACAGACCCTTGCGCATTGGGAGTCGGCGGCAAAGAGGGATTACTGATGTTTTTGGCATTTTGTTTGTTGAACATTTTTTACATTATCATATTAGTTTGTGAAATAGTACATTATCTTTGTAGTTTGCAGAATTTAATACAATCGTTTTAGTTTTTAACATTTAAAATTATCGTTTTAGTTTTTAACATTTGAAATTATCGCTTTATTGTATAACATTTGACATTATCTTTTTACTGTGGAACGCGCAAAGTATGCATGTAACATATAAATGTAGTCAACAGTACAGTACGAGGATAATAAGCAACGCAAAAATAAGGTTACATAGAAATAGTGTACCAATGAAAAACTAAAAAGCTGCTAGGGTGTTCCATTGATGGATCCGGTCATGATACAGCGCATCCCAACCCTCTACGCTTGCTGTGCAAATGTCGTACCACCGAGGTATGATCGGTGGGACAGGAAAATCGGATGACAGGTCCAGTCGGATGAAATGTTTGTATGATGACCCAAGAAATGTAATAGATAACTCTCTGACCGGTGTAGTGACGGTCTCACGCGAAGACCAATGGAGAACCGTTGTACAAGGATAATAAGCTCGACTATGCAATCCCAGCCTGAAATGCATTATTGCGCACTTGTAAATGTTTGCAACGGCAAAGAGATCTAGTGGCGCGTCGAAATAGTGATTTAGACCGCAAGGTCCTCCTCCCCACCGGATACGCCGCAGAGCACTATCCAAGCCGTCTTGGTACACATGACGATAGACATCTCGGTTAGAGGCAATTTCACTGTACATCAACTGACGCACTAAACCGTAGTTGTCTTCGCCCATCTGAAACACATCAGCCACGACCCGGAATCCGCAGTTACCATCTCCAACTACATCATTCCAGCTGTCCAAGTATGACATGATGATGTTAGGTATCCTATCCTTGTATGGAAACTGGTCAATATCAAATCTTCCTGTTGAACATAGCATTAAACACAATGAACAAGTCAGCAATAAACTCAAAACCATTATAAAACGTAAATTAAAGTAAGCTATTGTACCAGTACCGGGCATATTCACAGACGAAGAAGACTAGCTACGACTGGATGACGATGTACGACCACGACCACGAATAACGCACTCCTGTTCCGCCGTTGGCGACCTCTAGGTCGCTCGACCCCTTCAGGTTCCTCGTGATCTAAGCAGGACGTGTTGAACATGTCATGCAGTATGTGAGTAGCATCACGAATAATGGAAGGATGACTGGAGGACATCTCGATCATACATTGAACGAAACTGCTCCAACTCCTCCTGTTCGCGGTCGACCGTCTGCGTATCTGCATGCTCACCAATAACGAGCGTCCGCCAGAATGGATGAACCTGATCAATGTGTAACGACGTCCTATCTTGGGTAATTACGCGGTGAATGGTGCATGCGCAAGGTAATCCATGAGTTACTGATATAGCACATCCACATCGAACATCAACTTCATCCGCCAACTCCCTCATCCTGTTGTGCTCGGTCAGAATCAACCCCAAGCAGTAGTGTGACACACGCCCATGTAGAATCTTAAATATGAAATGGCTATACATCGTACCATGTCGCCGCCTAGAGTCCTCCAGAGAGTTCATGATGTCGTTCTTCTGAGTTTCAATTGCCTTGTTTATTCTCTCGAACAGTGTATCCAAAGCAGCGCTGGAAGAATCAGTCCAGTCCTTCGTAGCTCTATGAGCACTCTCAACTCTACATGTTGTAGTGTTTCCAAAATGAAGTACTACCTCCGTTTTTTTTTATGTGCAACTTTGAGCCATATTGCGGTTCACGAAGTAAAAGATTGAAGGGTAAAGTTTAAGAAAGTATAATGGTGATTAATATATTATAGGAATATGTAATTAAGGTGGAGAGAGAATATTTGGATAATTAATCAAACCACCCACTTCCACCACTAAAACCAGCACCGCCGCCGCCGCCTTCACCACCACTACCACCCCCATGAAACCACCACCACAACCAACCCCACAAAACCACCACCATCCTCACGTCTTTCCCTCCTTTTTCCGGCAGCCCCCTCCCTAACCAAAAAATCCAGAAATCTAACATTCCCCTCCACCACCAGCCCCGACCACCTCCAACCCAGACCCACCCCCAGACCACCTCCAACCCAGACCCACCCCCAGACCACCCAAAAATCCTCAGCTCCACCCACACAGTCACCCCACCGTAACCAACTCACCACACTAACCCTAACCGAAAAAATCGAACAAATTCCCAAAAAAAACCAAGAAATTTCGAAAGTGAAAAAATTGTAGATCTACGTAGAAAATTAACAATAAAACGGAAAATTAACAATAGAAATACAATAATCAACAATAAAAATTAACAATAAAATGGAAAATTTACAATACAAAAACATACAATAAGCTTACAAAACGGAAATTTAACAATAAAAATTGTAGATCTACAATAATCAACAATAAAAACATGAAACAAAAACGAAAAACGAAACAAATCGGAAGTGTAGATCCCATTTTGCAGAGGCGAATTTCGTTGTCGAATTTCGTTGCCTGCTTGAACTGAGATCGTTGTAATGGCGAGGAAGAAGATGGTGAAGGTGAAGGTCCACCTTGAAGGTCCTCCCATGGCGGAAGAATGTTCTGGAAACTAGAGTTTGTGGGGGTTTGTTTTTCCAGTGAGAGGGTGGTGGAAGAAGTGGCTTATAATGGGAAGTAGTGTTAGTTGCTGAATTGTGATGAATTGAGTGAATGTAAGAAATTGGGGTGTTTGGGAGTGAATTGGTGGGTATATCCTAACATTTTTGGAGGAGAGAGAAAGAAGAAGAAGAAGAAGATGGAGGAGAGAGAAAGAAGAAAGAAGAAGATGAAGAGGGTGAATGGGTGGTGGGTAGATGAGTAAATGGGTGGGTAAAATTAGGTTAATAATTTTAGATTAGATAAAAAAGTTATTGTGATTAAAATAAGATAAGGGTAACATTAAGAAAATCTGAATTTTTAAGTAAGGGTAAATTTGTAATTTTCAGGATTTTTGTTTACTAAAAATAGAAAGAAAATAGAAAGTTGCACATAATAGTGAACGGGCTAAAATGGCAAAAGTTGCACATAAAAAAAACGGAGGTAGTACTTGGTTTGTCCAATATTTGACAAACTTTTCCCTGTGAGGTAACCACTGCTGCATCACATAGTTTATCAGTGCCGGACACCATTGGTACGAATCCCTGAAGTTAGCCAAGGCTCGATCGTACTCTGCCTCTGTGGTAGCTTGCAGGATCTTCCGCCACTTACCATTTACCAATCTCTCTGCACTTTCCAAATTCTTGTTGAAAAGGTTGTAGACTTTCACTTTCACACAGTTGTTGATGTGTCATGTGCATAATAAGTGCTTAGATTCTGAAAACAGCTCTACTATGGGGCAAGGAGACCTCCCTCACAATCACTAACGATGGCTGATTGACAGGCTTAAGTCGTATCACCTAATAAAAAATAATAACCTAAGTCCTCTAACTAAAGTAGATAGGGAAGTAGGGTCGAATCCACAGGGAAACAATGTTCTTTTACTCCTAATTAATTATTATAATCTAAATTACAGAGTAACCAATTTGAATTTGTAGGAATTAAACTAATAAAGAAGCTAAACAAATAAATCTAAGGAGATAATCAATAATAAAAGCTCCAGGGTATAGGTTCACCAATAAATAATACTCCAGGGTAAAACATACGATTAAATATCAATGCATAAATTAACCAGATTATAAAGGGTTGTCGCTACGTATTATAATCACATAATTAATCTACTGGTATTAAATCTCATCTCTCGAATCTCGACCTAACCATTAATAGATTAACATGCCTATTGAAACTATGCCTAAACATCAATTCTCATTTGTCGAATCTCGAATCAACATTGCAAAACTCATACAATTAAATCTGCACAAATCTAATTGCATAGCATTAAATCAATCGATAGGAAATCAACCAATCATCAATAATAAATAATAATAAATTACCCCTTTGTATTATTCATGGATCCCCATAACCCTAGAATTAAACTACTCACACATACTTAATATTAAACTAGGCAAAGCAATTAAAGAAAGCATAATTAAATCAAAACAATGGAGTTACTGAAAGTAAAGAGGGAAGAAATCGTTACCAAAATTAAAGGGAATAATTAATTGCATAAATCAAGAATGTGTATAGAGATAAAGTGTAGAGAGAGAAAGTAAGAGGGAGAGAGAAAAGGGAGAGAGAAAGAAAAATCGTCTGTGTCAAAGACGCCCTTAAACTCACTTAACAAAAGCGTATTTATACTAAACTCTTAAAGCTAATAAAAGAAAAAGTTAAAACAAAATAAAAATCCTAACGTAAACACGCACCCGGTCAGGCGAGGCATCGCCCGGCCGGGCGCGCCTTTTTTGCGCTTAAAGCCTTGCTCGCGCCTGATCGGGCGCGCATCCGGGCGAACCTTCGCCCTATGGTCTTCTCCTCTCGCCCGGACGGGCGCGCCTTAGGGCGAGGGCACTGCCCGGTCAGGCGGATGCTTGGGCTTACTCTTCTTCGTCCTTTGGGCCTTGTTACCTTAGCCAAATTCGTTATCCTTCTTGGATCGAATTGCCCAAGCTCCAAATCTCCTCATTGAGCCCTTAATCACCGGATTGATTCCTCAAATACGGTCCTGGGCTTCGGAATACAATCATAGAAATGCGTCTCGTCTCCAATGCTCGCGGTGGCTCCACTAAGTGCCGGAAAATGTTCCAAATCTGCACTTTCCTGTAGAATAATACCACAACTACGAAAACACTAGAAAACACATATTAGTAATAAAATTGGCTCTAAAGAGCCAAAAATACTCCTAACTATGATCATGGGACGGGGATTAAATAATATATAAAATGAATACATCAAACTCCCCCAAGCCAAACCTTTGCTTGTCCCAAAGCAAAGAGCTCTTCAATGAATAAATAAAACATTCTTCACCCCAAAAATCAATCAAAACCAAGCATAATCGATTCAGGGCAAATCCAACAAATATGCATCAAAATTAACCAATCAAATCCATCTAACTACTCCTCCTTCCTAACAATTGTCAAATAGGGCAAACCACAAGAGCATATATAATTCAAGACTAGTGCTCACACACTCAACTCTCATTTATGTGGCGGATATAAAATGTATCCGATCGCTCTCCATCCAACTCCTTTAATGTGAACGATGCCCTCCCAAACTCACAACACTCGTGTGTTTAAAAGGCATGCACTCAACCTACTAGTCGACTCGAAATACATCAAATCATTCTTTGCATTGATAAACAACTAATTTCACATTCACACAAATCTATGCACAAAGGTCGAAAGGTCTTCAAAGCTTGTAATGTAAGGCTTAGGTAAAGGGTAGGAAATATTTAGGAAAATGAGAGAGTAAAGCAATGCTTAAGGGAGCCAAATCCTAATAAATAAAACCAAGGTCAAAATAAAATAATGACCAAATCACCTCCAACACAACTCAACTCTACCAAAACTTCACCAAACACCCAATTATATTAAAAATTCCCAACACTTACAATTTCACTCATATATACAAAATATAACACTATAGAACTTGAGTGAACAAACAAACTTGAACTCTTTTTTTCTTTTCATATTATTTTTCTTTTGAGCAACCTTCATTTAGAACATTTGAACAATTAAACAATTTTTTTCTTTGCTCTTTTTTTTTCTTCTTTTATCTCACATCGGAACTTTTTCACTTTTGAACACTTGTTTTCAATATATTCCAACTCACAAAAATAAGAACAACTATGCAACTTCTCAAGCCCACCCAAAACTGTGCAAATGAATATGCACACTACAAACTCCCTCACCTCACTCACTAATAGCTCCCCCAAGCCAAGCTTGGGACTAGTAACCCATGGGGAAAAATAGGCTTGTAATGTGGCTAATAAACAATAAAAGGGCATAAGCAACAACATGGGTAGCAAGAAGGGAACAAATGTATCTAAAATCATCTGAAGGCCACCTAAAAGAACAAATGCCTTCGTCCTCCTCATTGTGCATAATAATGAGTCATACAAACATTACTCAAAGTTATAAACCAATACTCAACTTCATTGACATACCAGGAACTAACACACATTCCTAACCAAATCAACTAGTCAAGCACTATATTCACAAGCAGTTGGACAAAATTGACTCATGTTAAGACATCAAAGCAATCAAACATCAAATCATGGCTAACCTATCCACAATACTCATCATCTTATACCAAGAATCAAAACAATTTTCAAAATTTTCATGTATGGGGCACAGGGAAGCATGATTTATCATTCATTGGAACGTATTTTTGTATTTTTTTAATTTTTTCAAAGCAATAAATATAACCTAGAAAGCAATAAAACTAAACTAAACACACCAAAGAAAATAAAGAGAAAAGGAAGAAAGAGTACTTGTATATACAAGAAATTCCCCCCAAGCCAAAGCAGACAATGTCCTCATTGGCTCAAAGGGACGAAAGTAACCCAAGCGATTACCCCTCATCATCAAACTCATAACCTCCACCATCCCAAGCATTGCAATGCATCACCTTGGTACAATTTTGGACAATAAAGAAACAAAATGTTAGTAAGAAAAGAGGTAAAAACAAGTCAGCTTCACTATTTTGATCATAACTTTTTTTATAAAAATGATAATGCAGTGATTCTAATTGCATTAGAAAGTAGACTTGAAGATCTTTCCAATGACAGGTCACACGCATAATTCTGTAAAGAAACGCAAAAGTTATGGCTTTTTGAAGTTGGCCGGATTTGCTGACGCGATCTCGCGCCCGGTCGGGCGAGTGCTCGCCCGGTAGGGCGAGCCTAGCTCTTTTTTCGACCTTTGTTCTCGCGCTCGGTCGGGCGGATGTTCGCCCGGTCGGGCGGATGTTCGCCCGGTCGGGCGAATTTTGGGCAAAAATTCTCCTTTCTCTCGCGCCCGGTCGGGTGCCATCTCGCCCGGTCGGGAGAGAATGCTCGTATACGGACTTCCTCTCGCGCCCGATCGGGCGGGAGCTCGCCTGGTCGGGCGCCCTACAACACTTTGAGTCCGATTTTTCTCAATTTGTTCCTTTTCTCCACTTGTTCCTTGTCAAACCCAAGCCCTACAGAATTTAGAGCTCTTTCTATAGCATCCACTTCATCCTTCCATGTAGTAGCTTTTCCTATGGAAGATGTAACGCAAGATACCGCCGCCAAGGGATCTCTTACGAGAACTTGGGGCTTATTAGAAAAATTATATATATCAACCACATCAATACTATAGCACTTTTCTTCCAACATGGGGCTTTTGGGGGCATTATGTAAATTAAAAATAATATTTTCATCCCCTACACATAACGTAAGTTTACCACTTTTTACATCTATTATTTCCCCTGCAGTATGAAGGAATGGTCTACCCAATATAATTGGAATTTGCAAATCTTCCTCCATATCAAGAACAACAAAATCAACAGGTATATAAAGTTTACCTACTCTAACAGGTACATCCTCTAAAACACCTAAAGGATATTTAAGGGAACGATCAGCCATTTGTAGAGTAATATTGGTAGCTTTTAATTTACCCATATTTAATTTAGAGCTCACAGATAATGGCGTAACACTTACACTAGCACCCAAATCACATTAGGCTTTATCAATCATCAAATTTCCAATGTGACAAGGAATAGAAAAACTACCCGGATCTTTTAGCTTAGGTGGAGATTTATTTTGTAGTATAGCACTACATTCCTCAGTAAAAGCAATTGTCTCTACCTCACTAATAGATCTTTTTCTGGTCAAGATCTCTTTCATAAATTTAGAGTATGCAGGAACTTGAGTAATTAATTCTGTAAAAGGAACTGTTACCTGCAAATTCTTGACAACCTCCAGAAACTTACCAAACTGCTTATCCAACTTACTCTTAAGATGTCTATTTGGGAATGGTAGTTTGATAACTGGTTTCTGTACATCCCCACTCTTGTCTTGATCTTTATCTTTCCTTGGAGTTATGCCCTGCAATGTATCATCAGAAATGTTAGTTTTACTCTTGAGCCCTACAGGGCTAGTAACAACAATATTTGGTGTAACAGAATCATGATTAGCAATTTTTGTAATGATAGGTTCGTCATCTTTGGGCATAGAAGGCCCATCGTAATTTGAACCACTTCTTAGCGTAATTGCATTCACGTGATCTGTAGGTTGCACCGGCTGCGATGGTAGGGCTCCCTGCTGGCGAGTTTGTAAAGCAGAGGAAAGTTGCGCAATTTGATTGTCCACGATTTTATTATGGGCTAAAAGTGAATCAATTTGTGCATCCCTACTCTGCATGTGTTTTTGTATACTTGCTAACATAGTTCTAATTTCTGACAAGGCAGGGTCAGTGGTTGGAGGTGGATTTTGTGGTTGGCCCCTTTGGTTGGGAGGTTGATAATATTGTTGATGTGTTTGTTGTGGTGCTTGTTGTTGTGATTGTTGCGGAGGTGGAGGGTTTAGCACATTGGTACTCCGGTAGGAAAGATTTGGATGGTCTCGGAAGCCAGGATTATAAGTGTTGGAGTATGGGTTATTTTGCCTATAGGTTTGGAAGGCATTAACTTGCTCCATGGAACTCCTACAATATTGTTCCCAATGACCTACAATTCCACAATTTTCACAAAAAATATCATTAATATTATTGTTAACAACAGAAACATTAGCTATGGAAGATGAATTAGAATTATTAATATTGTCTAATTTCTGGCTAATAGCAGTCAATTATGCTTGCAAAAAGGATATAGAATCAACTTGGTGCTTTCCCTTATTTGCAAACCCTCGGGGATTCCCATATTGGGAATTATGAATAGCCAACTCTTCAACAACATTACTCGCTATATTCACATCTAAATTCATAAATCTTCCATTAGCTGTAGAGTCCAAAATCATTCTTGAATTATATCCAATCCCATTGTAGAAAGCTTGGATTATCTGCCACTGTGCTAGCCCATGATGAGGGAATTCTCTCTGTAAATCCTTAAATCTTTCCCAAGCTTCATATAAAGATTCATCTGCTTCTTGGGAAAAATTTAGGATCTTACTCCTTAATAAAGCTGTTCTCTCTGCAGGGAAATATTTATTGTAAAAATTCAAAATAAGAGTTTCCCAGTCAGTAATACCAAGTGCAGTTCTATTCAGTCCATTATACCACAATTTATCTTTACCGCATAAAGAAAAGGGAAAAAGAATATGCCTGATTTGGTCCTGCGTGACCCCAGCTTGCCTAATAGTATTGCAATATTGGCAAAAATCCAAGATGTGAAGATTTGGATCTTCACCCTTAGCTCCGCTAAATTGCTTCCTTTCGATCATAGTAATAAATTGGGGTTTTATTTCAAAATGTACTCCTTCGAGATCAGGTGGAGGAATAATATGTGGGAAATCTGTCAGGGTCGGCTGCGAATAATCGCTAAGCTTGCGAGGTGGTTGGTGCGTCATCTCTTTTTCTAGTTCTGAATAAACTTCTGTATCACTAGAATTAGATGGTGGTTCCAAAGGTATAGTACCCTCGGAAGTAGCTCGTACCTGTCTAAAAAGATTCTTCTGTCTATGAAAAGAACGTTCAATCTCAGGGTCAAACAGAATGTAACCTGATCTAGAACTCCTAGGCATAAACACAGAACTAACAAACAGATATGAGAAACAGTCCCAAAGAACTTGCGTCCTCTGAGACGAAAGAAAATAATTTAGAGTACAAAAATAATCAGAAATAAAAATAAAACCGTTTCCACGGCAACGGCGCCAAATTTTGACAGGCTTAAGTCGTATCACCTAATCAAAAATAATAACCTAAGTCCTCTAACTAAAGTAGATAGGGAAGTAGGGTCGAATCCACAGGGAAACAGTGTTCTTTTACTCCTAATTAATTATTATAATCTAAATTACAGAGTAACCAATTTGAATTTGTAGGAATTAAACTAATAAAGAAGCTAAACAAATAAATCTAAGGAGATAATCAATAATAAAAGCTCCAGGGTATAGGTTCACCAATAAATAATACTCCAGGGTAAAACATACGATTAAATATCAATGCATAAATTAACCAGATTATAAAGGGTTGTCGCTACGTATTATTATCACATAATTAATCTACTTGTATTAAATCTCATCTCTCGAATCTCGACCTAACCATTAATAGATTAACATGCCTATTGAAACTAAGCCTAAACATCAATTCTCATTTGTCGAACCTCGAATCAACATTGCAAAACTCATACAATTAAATCTGCACAAATCTAATTGCATAGCATTAAATCAATCGATAGGAAATCAACCAATCATCAATAATAAATAATAATAAATTACCCCTTCGTATTATTCATGGATCCCCATAACCCTAGAATTAAACTACTCACACATACTTAATATTAAACTAGGCAAAGCAATTAAAGAAAGCATAATTAAATCAAAACAATGGAGTTACTGAAAGTAAAGAGGGAAGAAATCGTTACCAAAATTAGAGGGAATAATTAATTGCATAAATCAAGAGTGTGTATAGAGATAAAGTGTAGAGAGAGAAAGTAAGAGGGAGAGAGAAAAGGGAGAGAGAAAGAAAAATCGTCTGTGTCAAAGACGCCCTTAAACTCACTAAACAAAAGCGTATTTATACTAAACTCTTAAAGATAATAAAAGAAAAAGTTAAAACAAAATAAAAATCCTAACGTAAACACGCGCCAGGTCGGGCGCGCCTTTTTTACACTTAAAGCCTTGCTCGCGCCCGGTCGGGCGCGCATCTGGGAAAACCTTCGCCCTATGGTCTTCTCCTCTCGCCCGGCCGGGCGCGCCTCAGGGCGAGGGCACTGCCCGGTCGGGCGGATGCTTGGGCTTACTCTTCTTCGTCCTTTGGGCCTTGTTACCTTAGCCAAATTCGTCATCCTTCTTGAATCGAATTGCCCAAGTTCCAAATCTCCTCATTGAGCCCTTAATCACCGGATTGATTCCTCAAATACGGTCTTGGGCTTCAGAATACAATCATAGAAATGCGTCTCGTCTCCAATGCTTGCGGTGGCTCCACTAAGTGTTGAAAAATGTTCCAAATCTGCACTTTCCTGTAAAATAATACCACAACTACGAAAACACTAGAAAACATATATTAGTAATAAAATTGGCTCTAAAGAGCCAAAAATAATCCTAACTATGATCACGGGACGGGGATTAAACAATATATAAAATGAATACATCACTGATGGCTGAACATTAAGGCTGATGTAGTTTCTCAGCTTTTCCAAGACCCAATAACAACTCGCAGCCGTCTCATCCTTGATGACTACATGACCAATCAGAAAGTTCTGGTTCGTTGGAGTCATCGCAATCATCTCAACCAGTGGGAACCTGTACTTGTTTGTCTTGTACGTTGAATCGATCAAAATCACAGATGGCCAAGACTTGATCATATCAGCACAATCAGGATGCACAAGGAATAGATGAGTCACCTCTGCTGTATCTTCATCAGAATCATACCAGAACAGGTAACCACGTGCTTGTGCCTGGTGTAGAAGCTGCTGTATAGGGTTCCTTCCCTCTGACCGTTCAAACCTCAGTTGTTGTCTGACGTTGTAGATGTGTCTTCGGTTTGGCTGGTCTTCAGGAAATTTCTCTAGCACAGATGCTAATATATTAGCAGGCTTTACTTGAGAATCACTCATTTCTTTGACAACCAGTTTTGCAGCAGGACTTAAGCCGCTCAACTGTCGATGACCCACTTCATATACTATCATCTCATGGTTGTGATACTCCCATTTGGAGTAACCCTTCACTTCCCAACCTTCATGACTCTCTAGTTGCCGAACCTTTACTCTGAACTCACACCCACAACCTTTCCGCTTTGTATAAAACCGAGTGGTTGTACTGAAATCTCTTTCTTCTCTTTTGCGATAACGGTCGCATCTCAAAATGCGATCCATTCTACCATCCCGTTGAGATTTATGACTTGTTACTACCAAGCAAAAACCAGAAGTAATTGCAACCTGTTTATCCCAATCAATCGCTTGTTGAGCATCTTTGAAGGGACCATCATGTACAAATATCCCATTGTAATCATTTCTGTCTCCACCATAATCCTGCATCAATTAGATATTATATTTAAATACATATAATTATGTAAAGCGTGAATTAACACAAAATTAAAAACATAATTATGTATAACAGTATTCATACACATACAAAATTAAAACATAATCATTTATAAAGTATTCATACACATACAAAATTAAAATATAATTATGTGTAATAGTATTCATACACAAACAAAATTAAAACATAATTAATTTTTTTGTAAGTTATTAACACAAATCTAATTTCCACATACAAAATTATAACTAAATTTATTAGCAAATATGTAAAACATAATTTCAAGTTATACATTTTTTTTTACAATTTAAATTTATCAAATTTATAATAAAATAAAAAAAAATTAAAAATCTAATTTCTACATACAAAATTATAAAATAAATTTATTAACAAATATTTAAAACATAATTTCAAATAAAAAAATTTCTTTTTTTTTTTAAACAATTTCAATTTATCAAATTTATAAACAAAAAAAAACAAAAAAATTAATAAGTGGCGCCTGGCTAGACCACTGCCACCATGGCAGTGGTGTCTGGCCAGGACGCCGGCACGGTGGGAGTGGCGCCTGGCCAGGACGCCAGCACCGTGGGAGTGGCGCCTAGCCTGGAAGCCACCACCACGGCTCCGGCATCCTGGCCAGGCGCCACCCCCACGGTGTCGGCGTCCTAGCCAGGCGCCACCGCCATGGCACCGGCGTCCTGGCCAGGCGCCCCGACCATGACGGTGGTGGTCCATGCTCACGCCGCCGACGATGTTTTACCTCGTTTGCTGCGACGACGACGGCTCTTCGGCGTCCCTCGGCTCCCTGGTCTCCCGTGGGGACCCAGTACGACTCCATATTTTTCGATGTCAGAATTTTTTATTTTTGGTAAGATTTCACAAATGGGCAAAAGTGTCAAACCAAGTGTCTTTTTCAATTCGATTTTTCGATGTCAGAATTTTCCGTTTTTGGTAAGATTTCACAAATGGCAAAAAGTGTCAAACCAAGTGTCTTTTTTAATTTGATTTTTCGATGTCATAATTTTTCGTTTTTGGTAAAATTTCAAAAATGGCCAAAAGTGTCAAACCAAGTATATTTTGTGGGCTTTATGTAGTAATTTGTGGGCGATGTTTAACAAATCCCAAAATCAAATCTATGCACTGGAATTTTTCCATCATCTCCAAAAATAACCAAAGACATCCATATATTAAGTATACAACATCTAATCATATGCCATTACATAAACAAATAATCGTTAAGTATCCTAAATAAATATAATGTAACTAATAATTACAAATATAAATTTAAACATAAGATTTTAAAGATTACCCGGACATTGATGACCTAAAACTAACACAAAATTACTAACACAAAATTCGCTTGATGGGGTTTTGTATTGATACGAAATTTTATTTGTGTCGTATGATGTGTTAGATTTGCATGTAAAATAAAAATTTAGTAAATAAAACATAAACATATAATCGTTGAATATCCCAAATTAATACAATGTAAGTAATATTTAGAAATACTAATTTAAACATAGGATTTTAAAAATTAAGCTAAAAATTACCCGACCATTGATGACCAAAAAATAACACAAAATTTGCTTGATGGGGATTTTTATTGATACGAAATTTTGTTTGTTTCGTATGATGTGTCAATTTATAATGGTAGGTATCACAAATTTTAATTTAATTATAATTAACGAACAATTTGTATTTCTTATCATAAATACTATCAAAATTTATCTTATAATGATAGGTATCAAACTTTATTATAAGCGTTTATCATTTAAATATTTTTTAATTTATTTCTTTTTTGGATTTCTTATACTCGTAGTATTGAATTCATAAATTTATCTTTTCCTATATTTTTACTTTATTTTTTTTATTAAAATAATTTAATTCGCGGATTATAATCTACGTGGCATTACAATTTTAGATATATCAAATCTAATTCGTTACTTTTATATAGGTGGCGACATAATTTTTTAATTCAAAAATAAAATACAAATCTTTCTTCTTATTGGTCGAAATAAGTATATTTCTTACGTGGCGCTCCGAATGCTCTCCAAAAATGCCTACTTTATTTATATATATTAGATTTCTATAATTTTTACTTATGGGGAATTAAAGTTATTGGTTGTTAAAGTTTTGCATTGACAAGCGTGATAAAAGAAACAGGTCAAGTAAAAAAGAACGGAGGAAATATTACCCTAGTGCATTAGTGTATGTCCTTTTCCTCAACATAAATACATCCACTCTCCTGGTGGGAATTTTTAACTATTAGTATATAATTCCTTCAATCTCCAAATATTGTAATTATTAGAGGATTTACTTCTTGTAATGCACATTTTGAACATTAAATATCATTAATTAAATAAAGTTGATATTATAAAACCATATGTGAAGATGATTCTAACAAGACCGTACATTAATATGAATACATTAATTTATTATATAAATCACAATAAGATGAGCTAAATATAGCCTAATTTTACTTTTTTGTTACTCCCTTTATTTTGCATTAATAGCAAAGTGGCTTGACACATAATTTATGAAAAAAAATAACATAGTGCGAGGATTTTATAATACTCCGTATAAAGTATAGTTGGTGGACGTATATGGTAATTGTTAGTACAAGAAAGAAATTATTAAAAAAAATTAGCAAATGTGAGGTTGGTTGAAGATTAAAATAATAAAATAATAGTCATTCTTAACTAAAGGTAGAAGTGTTGCAATTTTATTGGAAACTAATGAAAAAGAATAGGAAAATTTGTCAAAAAAAACCCTTTTAAATGCCTCATTTTGCAAGAAAAAACCTTTTAAAAAGATCTTTGTTAAAAAAAACCATCACGATCACTTTTTGTTAGATGAAACCTCTGCCCTCTTTTCCGTCATTGACTCAAGGTTTCAGCCGTTGACTTCTTATTTTCTCTACTTGCAGCCTACTGTTGAGTAATTTTCCCTCTAGGGCAAATCTTCCCAAATCAATTAAAAGAAAAATTAGGGCAAACCTCCCCAAATCAAATCAATTAAAAGGTAAACTAGGGTTTTTAATCCCTTTCTTCCACAATTCTAGTACTCACTCCACCATTGTAGTGCTCACTCCACCCTTCTTCTCTCTAACAGTTTGTGGATTTGGTTTAAGCAGCACGGTATAAATTCACCAATATCGAGCAACAATTAAGTAAAAGGTTTATTTTTTGTCGAATTTTTCTGTCGAAACCTAACTAATATTACGCAATTTATGCAATTGAGTACGAAATTGAAGATCTCACCTTGGTTTGTTCTTAACTGTGTAATTAGAAAACCTTGTTTTGCGACCAAACAACCCATTTCTTCCTCCTTTAGCCATTGACAACATCAAATAAGAGAGTTTGTCAATTGTGGGAAAAAAGCCCCAATTTTTATACTATTTGCGTTAATAATTTGATGAATTAACCATAGTTTATTGTTAGAATATTAATGGCGTGAGCAGAGGAGAGAGAGAGAGAAACCTTAAGTGATGTTATTGAAGTGCTGAGCATTCATGGAGGGAGAGAAGAAAGGAGAGAGAGAATACAGGGCATTAACTTTGGAGGGAAAATAAGAGGGGAAAAGTAAGGAGGGAGTGCAAATATAAAAAAAGACTTGGGTGTAAGTAGAGAAAATAAGGAGTCAACGCCTGAATCTTTGAGTCAATGCCGGAAAAGAGGAGAGAGGTTTCATCTAACAAAAAAAGTGATCGTGGTGGTTTTTTTTTTAACAAAGATCCTTTTAAAAGGTTTTTTCTTGCAAAATGAGGTATTTAAAAGATTTTTTTTTTGACAAATTTTCCAAAAGAATAGTGTTGCAATTTATAAAAAATGAAGGTAATTTTTACTATTTTCTAATTAGACCTTTCACTTTTTCACCCAAAACAATTTTAATGCTCCAAAACGTTTTTAGAAGTTGGGCTACTTCTCCTGGCCGACTTTTTATCAGGCTTCCGTTTCTGGGCCTGAACAGTGGCATATCTGGCCCATTATCTGATCTTTAATTATTACCATATTTTATATTTGGATAGTATTATTGTTGCTTCACTTGTGAAGTTATTATTGTCCTTTTAATTTAGTTCCCTCTATCATCATTTAATTAACAATGGAAAATATAATTTCATAGCTCCCTTCTTAACAAAGAATCTATTACGTACTTTATAACAGTTATGATTCATGTAAAAAGAAGAAGTTATGATTAGCTTTGACTTATGATTTTTAGGTAATTGTTTAAGGATATTCTAAGAGTAATATGTAATTTGTTAAAATGGTTAATGCATCTACATTGTAACTTAGATAAAATAGTACAAATTAAATTATGATTATATTGCAAACATAAAATAAGAATAATTTGTTATTTGTTAAAATGGTTAATGCATCTAGATTGTAACTTAGATAATATAGTACAAATTTAACTATGATTATATTGCAAACATAAATAAGGTTAATTGTCGCCTGAACCTAAGTTTTATATTCTTTCCATTTCTTTTTATTGATCTCCTTTGCCTTTTTGCACAATTAATAGAGTATATAAACTGATCTTGATTTCAACCATCAGCTTAAACTTTTAGCCGAGATGATCATCTAACATGGTATCAGAGCTGATACTAGCCGAATAATAAAACGTTACTTACCTATAGTTGCTAGACTTAAATGAACCTTTTTTTTTTTTTTGCCTGAAATATATAATTTTAATGATTTAATCGATAATGATTAAAATATAACATAATAATCGAAAGGACCCAAGTCACTCAACCCAATTTCATTCAATACTTAATTGGTATGACCTGATATGTATCTAATATGTAACCTAAACGACCCAACCAAAATACTGAATTGATACCTAGTTGTTTAACGTGACTTTACGTGTCAATTCCTGACTTGACCCAACCCGATTTCAAACCCGAGCCATTGAGAGAGAACCCAAATCCGACCCGACCCAACCGACCCAAAATCGACCCGATTTGACCTATCTATCATATTTCGTAACGACCCAAAACAATCCAAATGACCCGAATTTTAACCCGAACCCGACCCATTGACTCGAATTGATAGGTCTAGAAGTGAGCCAATGTGTTCCTAATGTTTGATTGGACTGATTTGATATACATGTCCCTATTACCCTAATTAACTAAAGTCGAAAGATAGGTACCTAACACCCAAATGACTCGACCTAGCTAGTATGTACCCAGGACCCAATATAATCCGACTGTAACCCACATGTTCCAACCCAAACTAATTAAACTAGACTCAATCGACTCAAACAAGATCAGGCCTAATTGTTTAAAACCTGGCTTATTACAACTTGAGAATATATGACTGACCCAACCAAATCTGACTAAGTATTAATAATCCAATCCAATTAGTTAGCCAAATTCACCCATTTAAAATTGACTTGTTCATAGGCACTTAGCTTCTGTTCGCATCTTATCCGGGCAATGTGACATGTCACTCAAGCCTAAAATATGTTTTATTATAAAAGTACGATATTTATACATGTGAACATCAATTGTTATATTATGAGCCTAGATCACATCCATTAATGATAAAAGAAAGTTTGATCGTTTACAAGTAAGTAGAGTATAAAAGATGTTCACTTCTATTCTAAAATCAATTAATTGATAATAGGATGAATTTTTATTCAAGCTTAGGAAATGCGTTTTCTTTTCATTTCTAATAATAATAATGTACAATAGTACTTCTACATCTCACTTGTCAATTGTTCATAAAGTGTCAACACTACACATATTTTTATGAGAAGGTATTGGATGCGGACTGTCGCACGCATATTACGGCAGACTTGACTGATATATTTTACTTGTTGACTGATATGTTTCATGTGTTGATTGATATGTTTCATTTGTTGGCTGATATGTTTTTTTTTATTTTTTTTTATTTAATTTTTGATATGTTCCTCTTGTTGGCTGCTATCAGATATCCGTTGGCTGATATATTTCTTTAATTGGCTGATATCTTTATTTTGTTGGCTGATATGTATATTTTAATTGTTGGTTTATATGTTTTATTTTGTTGGCTGATGTGTTTATTGTGTTGGCTTATTTGTTCCTTTTATTTGCTGATTTCATCATTTTGTTGGCTGATATGTTCCTTCTATTGGCTGATATGTTCCTTGTGTTGACAAATATGTTTTTATTAATGTTTGATATGTCCTTAATGTTGACTGATATCAGACATCATCAATTGGCTGATATGTTCAATTTAATGGCTGATAAGCGTCATTTGTTGGCTAATATGATTGACAAAATGCAATATATTTTTATTTCTTTCTCTCTCCTCTTTCCCTCTCTTCCTCTCTTTCTGTTTCAAATGAGAATGGGGTTTCTCATTAACAATAAACATGAAAAACCAACAACAACAACACCACCGGCTGCTCCCCAAATGCCCAACCACCAACAGCACCACCGCTGCTCCCCAACTGCCGCCCAACCAGCCACCATCTACCAGCAAAATCCACTAGTAGAGAACCGCCGCCACCAATCAGTCCCAACCACCGTCCACAACAGCCACGACCTTCACCGTCATAACACCAACCCACAAATTCTCTCTCCTCCTTAACCCTTCGCCATTTCTCTTCTCTCTCCTTCGACCCAACCTCCTCTTCCACCGCCGAAACCCGCATACACATCGGCTACGCACTCCTCTTCCTCGGCTGCGGCGTCAGAACTTGCTACTCCTTCCCTCTCCCTGCGACTTGCACCAGCGAATCGCGGCCGAAGACTACTCTATGTTGATTGAAGAAGTGAAGATTGAAGAACCCTAACAATTCGATAAGTTCTGGATTCTTCATGGCCTTTGTTCAATTGATTAAGATTCGTGAAGTATAGTCTGATAATCTTGAATCTAAGTTTTTGTTGATTCGATCTTTGATCGACGATTACTCCTTCGTTGCAATTGATACGGAGTTTCCCAGTGTACTTTTGTGGCAATTCGGCAGCGTCTCGCCGCACGAACTATTGCGGCGCTGCCGCACCCAATAGTTTGTGTATTCTTATATTCGTTTGTGTAACCACATTATATCTTCACTATTATTCTTTATTAACTCAACCCATTGCTAACCCATCAACCCATATAAACCTTTTTTTTTTTTTTTTGACAAAACCCATATATAACTTATTAATCCGACTCAACTAGACCATTTGATCAAACCACTAGCTATTAATCTTCACCGACCCACATAATAAACAAACCTAACTATTAATCTATTTTTTTCCAAACTTGAAGAGGAAGATCATACATTTAAATTATGTGGAGTAACAAGTAAAAACACCAAGAGAAACAACATGTTCATTTCCTTGGAAAACAAACACCAACAAAGCAACAAGTATACTATAGTATAAATATTACAGTAACACCCAAATGCCAATTCACTCTAGCTGTACCTGTACACACTTATTATCCACATATATATTGCACGTCAACCTCGTCTAGTCTTCTCTAATTAGCGACCGATTAATTTAATCACATTCGATTAAGGCCTTAATTTCTCAAGCTGGTAATCTTCCTAATTTCTAATCCTTAATTCAATGACATTAATGAGGCGAAATTCAGGCCTAAGGTCTGCTATTCAACGGACAGAATCCCTAGTCAGATTACCGCTCCCCCGTGCACCGTTATACGTACGCTTTCATATACCTCCACATGACAATCAGACTCCCTTTCCTTTCTATTCCTTATTTTTTTATTGTTTGTTTTCTTCTATTCCCCTTTTTTATTATTTGTTTTCTTCTATTCCTTTTTTTATTATTATATTTCTTCTATTCCTTTGACTATTATATCCCCCAGCTTTCCTTTATTTCTGTTCCCTTTTCCTTGGTTTTAGTTCCCATTCTTCTTGATTACAATCTAATTAATCTTTCTTTCAATTCCCTATCTTTTACTTCATCTCATTCTTATCATTATCACCTTCTCTCTAACCAAAGGGTAAGGTGTTTTATTTTGCCTCCATCTACTTTAATCTTCTTCTTTGATTTCTTTCTTCGGTGTTCTTGATTGATTCTGAAGTAACGTAACGTGTTGTTGTTATGTCGTGCATCTTGTGACCCGTTTCTTGTTCCTACTTTTCAGTGATTTTTTTTAGGTTGGTTGAGTATATTGAACTACAGACGAACAAAGTTATTACAATGATGCCTGCAAATGGTGGTAATGGCCAAATCTCCGTTCCTCCAGGGTTTCGCTTCCATCCAACTGACGAAGAACTACTATACTATTATTTGAAGAAAAAGGTTTCTTATGAAGCTATTGATCTTGATGTTATTAGAGAAGTTGACCTTAACAGGCTTGAACCGTGGGATCTCAAAGGTTAGCTATATTGCTTAACATCATATCACATACATACCTTCTTTTTCATTTTATTTGCGCGCTTACAAGTACAAAAATCTTTACTTATAGTGTGGTTTTAGGTCTTTCCTTTAGGATATCTTGGATAATATAAACTTATGTAGAGATATTATAGGGCTAATAATCTAGTAATAGATCGAATAGTAAGACTTAAGATTTGAGCTTGAAGCTCATCATCATGTTTGTTGTTGCATGATATAGTAGAGCGCTTATCAAATTCCAAAAAAATAAAAAAATAAAAAATAAAAAAAATGGAAAAAAAACTTCAGTTTTAAGCTTTTGAATTTTTTTTAGGGCTTATAAACTTATAATCGATCTAAAAAAAAAAGAGTTAATTAAGATTTGAGCATGAAATAACTCATCATCTTTGTTAGTAGTAGCATGGTATGTACTCTAATCTTATTCATAGTTTATGTTTTCCTTTTTTATTTATTCATCATCTACATCAAAAAATAGCAACATGCATGATGATATAGGACGAACTAGGGTCCTAACTCCAAGATACTTTGGATCCGATACTACCAACCTTTATTCATTTATTTTTAATTCTTTGCACAAGTTCATACGGAGTTAGCTAGTTCGTAAATTAAAAAAATGAAACTCAATAATATTTTGGAGGTGATGATCCCAAACCATAGGTTTCATCAACCCGCTAAATAAGACTTTTAGATGAACTCATTGACATCCGCTAATACATTATTTTTTAAACATGTTTAACTTTGCATGGGCATCTCGAGGGCTTCTTTTAATCATATAGTAGTATTTAATTTGTAAAAGTCGTACTTAGAAAGTGATATGTAATTTTCATAAAAAAAAAGTGTTTCTGAATAATATAGATTTGTAATGCTACATGATTATTGGATTTTTGTTAGAGTTTTATATTAAAAAGGTATAGAAATGACAAACAAGGAGTTTCGATTAAATCTTATTTTGTTTGCCTATATTCGATATTAGTGGACCATTCAGTACTAACAAATTAAATTTAAACTGTATGTATTTATTATGTAAAAACGACAAATATTATTTGAATTTAATTTCATATTGACTTAGGTTGAGTGAAGTTTATGTATGTTATTCACTTTTTGGGTAGCAATATGTTATGTGATTATATTCTAGAATCTAGATAAGTTTTTCTAGCATGTTAGAAAATCTTTATTTTGGCAGCTTATACAAAGTTATGCTAATACCATGCATATAATGTTGTTATACAGATAGATGCAGGATAGGTTCAGGACCTCAAAATGAATGGTACTTCTTCAGCCACAAGGACAAGAAGTATCCAACCGGCACACGAACAAACCGTGCCACGGCAGCCGGATTTTGGAAAGCCACCGGGAGAGACAAGGCAATCTACCTTGGCAACAATGCAAAGCGAATCGGCATGAGGAAAACCTTAGTCTTCTACACCGGACGTGCTCCTCATGGTCACAAGACGGATTGGATCATGCATGAATACCGACTCAACGATGAAGATCCTCAACTTCAGGTAGGTTTAATTTTATTAATAACTACTTTTATCCATAAAAATTGATATTGTTTAACGCAAGATTACAGCTAGCCTTTTTGAGCTTATCAATAATTGAGGTTTACTTTTAACTTTTTAAGGCTTGGAGTAAAGATAAATCATATTATTGCACGTTGGAACTTGTTTGTACTACCATAGATAAACAAGTTTTGACGTTTATGTAAAGTCAGACCACAAATCAAAGAGACCTTCTTTATTTCATTAATCTAGAAAATTTTCTTAATGTAATCTTCATATATTTCATATCCATGTGTTCACTTAAGCTTAAATTAAATTTATTTGTACGCGTATTTCATTGTGTCCATCAAACCAAAAATGAAATTGTTTTCAACTAGATATAGATCCATGATTTAGGGGTTGTAATCATGCACATATATGTAACCAGGTACACCAAAGACGACATTTTAAGATGTATATGTCCCCCTTAGAGTGGCAGATCCAAGAATTAAATTTGAGTTGTTGATAACTGTCATTTTTATACTAGTTTATACAAGAAAAAAAGGTAGTTGACACGTCTCATTGTAAGTCAAGAAAAAAAAAAGAATTTATTAATAAGTTGTTTCTCCATAGTTCATCTAACCCTATAGATATACAAGTAGACAATCTATGCTTAATTGCAACTAATTTGGTGTGGTTTTCTTTCATTGTTTTAGCAAGAAGATGGATGGGTGGTGTGCCGAGTCTTCAAGAAGAAGAACCATGGAAGAGGTTTACACTCTGAACTACAACACGAAGACGATTACGATAATCCTAACCCTACAAATAATCACCCTTCCTCAAGCCACATGATAAAGCCAAGTACCAACCCTACTACTTCTACAACCCTGTTCCCACCAAGGCAACATGGTTACAACGTCCAACCCTTGATGTTTCCTAATAACTACTATAACCCTGATTACACTTTCGATGGCGCTATGCACCTCCCACAATTGGCTAGCTCCGACACATTATCAGCCACCGGTGGTAGCACTCTCTTTACTACCATGGATAATATACTGAGACTAAGTACCTCCGCCGGAGGACTAATAAACACACAACAATTATTAGCTAATGGCGGCGAGTGGGGGTTCTTGGATAAGCTTCTTGCCAATTACCAGAGCTTGGACCAGCATCAACAACAACAACAACAACAACAACAACAAGATCCATCACATAACAAGATTGTAGCCGGCGCCATAGCAAACCATGATATCCTAGGAATGAGCTCAACTAGTGCTCTTCAACATCAACAACATAAGTTTTGTTAAGGGTTTTTAAAGATTGTGTAACCTTGAAACAAATGGCAAGGGTTTATAGACTTTAATGCAATCAGTCTGTATTTATTCATTTGCTTCATTCTACTATAGTCTAATAAACTTCTTTAGGAATTCATAGTTTTATAGATATTGTATGCTATGCCTTTTTACTCTATGGTTTTTGACAATTGTTCCATTTTTACTTTTAAGGCCAAACAGTACATACTTTGACCAGAAATTATCACTAAATTTTTCTTTCATAATTTTTTTTTATATAGTTGACATGTTTTGACTTTTGACACTAACGCTTTGTTTGGATAGCAAATGAGGAAGGAAAGAAAGGGGAGAGAAATAGGAGGAAGGGAAGTGGAAAGAAAGGGAGGGGGAGGTGAACTCCATTTTCCCTCCAAATCTCTCCAATTTTGGAGGGATTATGCTTATTAAAGAGAGAGGGAAAATGGATCCCTCCCTCTCCTTTCCCTTCCTTACCTCAATCCTTTACCCAAACAAGAGAGTTTGTCCCCCTCCCATTCTCATCCCTTCTTTTCCTTCCATTTCCTTCTATCCAAACAAAGTGTAACTCACCAGCTTTACTTTGACTTGTGTTTGTAATTTTAAATTAGGATAAAACATAGTTATGTGAGATTTTGTTATATTTGTCTTAACGTATATTACTAAAATATCAACTTTTTATATAGGTATTACTTCTAATAATTAAATACTAGATTAAACCCCGTGCAATGCACGGTTGCTAAATATTTATAATGACAATAAATTTGACCAAAAATAATGGTACATAAAAATTATGAATATATTCACCAAATATTAAAAAGTAGGAAATATATTTTTTAAAATTATAAATATGTAAAAGAATATAATTACACACATGTAATATTTATAATGGGTTATTTGATATTTAAGGAAGTTTATTTTAGATTTTATACAAAATAGAAGTCATAATTTAGGATAATTGTACAAATCTTCTTTTTATGTAACAATGAATTTTTATTATATTAAGCAAGTAATTTTGGAGGGAAAACTTTTAATAATATGTTGACAAGTGTCCCTCTAAGTTTCGCTTTTAGTAGTATATAATTGATTGATTGATTGATAATAACTGTTACATGAAGTATTCCGTATCAACTAAAATAGAATGTACGAAAGAAGTATGTAAGATAGTTTTATAAGAATACAATAATTTTGTAACCAAGTTGCTGTGCTTTGATCAAGACCATTGAACTTTTAGCATTTAATCATTACCATGCATTCATTGTTATATACACACGTAGTACGTAATATTGTTGGATAACTAAGTTAAGACAATCGCGATTCTTAATGGAAATAATTTCTTTGATTAGATCAAACCCACTTCAAAGTTTGATTAGCTACCATCAGAAGCTCGATCAATGATTGATTGCCTATTTGCCTCAAATATAAAATAATACGGAGTAGTCGTTTATCTTTGATCGAAGTTAAACCTGTTGCTAAAAATATACGTTTCTTTCTTTATGGAAATTAACAGGTAGGTACTCAGTATTACTAAAATAAATGTACGTAGCTAGCATGGTAAACGGACGTAAACAATGTACTGAATTTGAGTGCAAGAAAAGCATCACATGATGGACTACGGTTATCATCGAGTTACATCCTAATCGACATTATAAATATTAAGCCTTGTTATCTTCACCTGTTTTATTTTTTATTTTGAATCAGATATAACTTTTGGTATTAGTCCCAATATATTAGGAAGTACAACTTTATATTTTTCAACGTTAATCAAATATAAGGGCTACTAATGTGTATCTCTATTATGTAGCTAACTCTTGAAAATTTTGATGTACATACAGTTGGGTTTCATAACATGATTATGTGAGGGCGAGCTTCATTTGTTCTCAAAGTAAGATTATCTAGACTCATTTTTTATAAGTACATGGTAGATGATGTATAATTCGTTCTTTCATTTATTATTAAGGATGCATTCTATTCACCTGAATTTTATTTACTAGAATCAATCTATTAACTTATACTAAAAGCAAATCCTTTCATGACTCTTGTCATTAACTTGTAAAGAATTTTCCCGCCTTTTTCGCTTCTCTTTTTTTTTTATTATTTTTTTTTTTCAAAATCTTTAAGTAAACTATTTATAACTTATGATATTTTTTTTCTAGTTTGACTATCATATTCCATATATATCCAAATGAAATATTTCTGAATATCTTTTACAAGTATATACTTTATATTTTGTAATATTATTTTTGTCAAAAATATTTAACAACCGTGCATTGCATGGAATTTTAACCTAGTTATATTATATTTGTAATTTTTTTTTTTTTTGAAAGAAGTCCAAAAGGACACTAAATTTCATTAAGTAAAGTCATCCGACATCTATAATTGATAAATAACGATAATAAAAAAAAAATTAACAAAATCAAACAAGGATTAATCGGAGAAGTGCTAAGAATCCAAATACATAGATATAACAATTCGGCATATTCTCGATTCATTGTCTCATACAACTTTTTGAGTAGATCCGCCGACGCTTCAATATTTTGTGAGGAAAAAAATTCTTGTGATGTTTTTGTAACCCCAATTCGAGCAATAATCAATCGTAGCCCCGTAAAACTAGAGACCCTATCAAACGCAAATAACACCTTGTTTTTCGAAGGAATTCGAAAAACCTTTTCTTTCGAAGGAGATCGAAAAAACCTTATCTTTCGAAGGAGATAAACCCTTTCTTTCGAGGGAGACATTATTATAAACTAAGAATTAAAAGAAACTTAAAAGAAACAAACGATTGGGGCTTTCACCGGTGAAATCTGATGGAAGCCCCTTCAAAATCTACAATGGAGGCTAAAGTTTAGGAGAGAGAAAGGAAGCTAGGGTTTTTTAAAACATTATATTTGTAAATTAAATATGAATTAAATCCATTCCCTTTAAGTTGTTTTTGTTTGAACTTAATAAATCAAACTTTGGGTAGTCGACAAACATGCTGTTACGAGAACTGAATATACCCACTTTGGATAGTCGACAAGTGGCTTTATTAACAAAATCGGTTTCAGCGAAAGAGGTTAGGACTATGTTTAGCCTCAATGGTGAAAAAAGCCCTGGCCCTGATGGTTTTACAGCATCCTTCTTCACTAAGCACTGGGATAAGGTGGGGTGTGAGGTTGTTTTAGCAATTCAGAGCTTCTTCGCCACTAGTTATCTTCTAAGGGAGTGGAACCATTCTATCCTAGTGATGATCCCGAAGATTGATGTTCCTGAGACTACAACCCATCTTCAGCCTATTAGTCTCTGTAATACGGTTTACAAGTGTATATCCAAATGTATGGTCAATCGTATGAAAAAAGCATTGCCGGAACTCATTTCTATGTCTCAGCATACTTTTATTACAGGTAGACAGATGACAGATAATATTCTTCTGACCCATGAGGTTTTGGACAAGATTAATAAGAGGACTACAGGGGAAGACTATTTGGCAGCAGTGAAGATCGACATGAGCAAGGCGTATGACAGGCTAAATTGGGTGCTTTTGAACCGAGTACTGCAATGTTACAGCTTTCCTCCCACTTGGTTGTAAATGATAGGCCAGTGTATCTCGACAGTCTCGTATTAAGTCTTACTGGATGGGGAGACGAGCGAGCAGTTTAAACTTAATTTTGGGTTACGACAGGGGGATCCGCTATCCCCTTACCTTTTCCTCTTTTGTATGGATGTTCTTTCGAGGATGCTATAAGAAGGTTGCGACATGAGGCTTTTCAACGGTATAAAGCTAGGACTCAGGGGCCCTTCTATTTCACATCTCTTTTTTGCAGATGATGCCCTGTTATTCTACAAAGCTAGTGTTTGCAGTAGCCAGGCCATTACTGATGTTATTCACAGGTTTTTCGATATTTCGGGACAACGAATGAACTTGGGGAAGTCGTACTTCAAAGTCAGCTCCAATACTCCGATAGCTTTACAAAGATCCTTCGAAGGTATCTTGGGCATGCCCAAAGTTGACCAGTTAGGGACTCACCTCGGTGTTCCTGTTGATTTTCTAGGTAATAAGGGTGCTTCCTTTCAGTACATAGTCGATAATATTAGGAAACGAATTACAGGCTGGAATGCGGTTACTCTTTCTCAACAACAGAAATTGATTTTAATCAATTATGTACTCATTGCAATTGCCTCTCATGTAATCAATTGTTTTGAGATGCCAGCTAGTATTTCAAATAAGGTCGACTCCCTTCTTACGGCCTTCCTTTGGTCGAATAGAGATAATAAAGGAATGCACTGGGTAGCTAAGGAAAAAGTGTGTCTGCCTAAGGGTATGGGAGGCCTAGGAATCAGAAGTTTGGGTGCTTTTAACTCGGCATTGCTTATGAAACAAGTTGGCTTTTATTCCATAACCCTCAGCTCTTACTCGTGAAGGTTTGTGCGGCCCAGTTTCAGAGCTCGGTTGCCACGGGTGTGGAGGTCCGATTTCGCAATAAAAATTACTCTTGGGGATGAGAGGCCTAATAAAGGCGGGCAATAACCTGATCAAGGGTTGTGGTTAGAAGGTACGGAATGGGAAGTCCATAGTGGCAGGGAGAGATAAATGAATGGTTAGCAGGATGCCTGAATATAATTCTTTGGTTACTTTGCGCCAGGCGAAGACTTGGAAGGCGAGTCACTTCATCTGTCCGTCTGGAAGTGAGAGGAACCTCGACCGACTTAACTCTGCTTTTGTTCATAGAGATGCTTCATCAATTGCGAGGATGGAGTTACCGGGAAGTGACACGGATGACTACATGTACTGGTGCTCCCATAAGTCCAGTATTTATACAGTCAAGACAAGGCATTTCCTCAAACAATCTAATCTCTCGACCGTTGCAGACGACATGTCAGGGATATATAAGATATTATGGTCCCTTAACATTATGCCCAAATGGAAACTGTTTATGTGGAAACTCATGCAGAATGGAATCGCTACAAAGGCTAATTTCGGGAGAAGGGGGCTTGCTGTAAGTATATATTGTGACCTATGCAGGACACAGGAGGAAGACTTATAGCACTTATTCAGATTTTGCATGAATGCGCAGGATGCATGGAGGGGTGGAATTTTATATATCCACTCACAAGCTAATGCAGACCAATCCTTCGGCGATTGGATTCTGTACTATATCCGGTTGTTCCTAAGCCAGGATGGTTATGATGGTCACACGACAACCTTCTTTATCGCAACTCTCTGGGGGTTGTGGATCTCACGTAATAATCAGATTTTCACCACGTCTGCTGCCGTCAATTTGTCAACACCGGCAATTATCTCGGAAGGTCTCCGATAGCAGGGGCTATTTGCCGCCAAGAAGAGAGATGGTCTTCACGCAATGCACCCACCTGAGGTGGAATTTGATTGGTGCAGCGTTCATAAGGTGGACCGAGCAGCGGTGGAGAGGGCGCACTTACTTGCTACAATAGCAAACTGTAGTTTATCCTCTTTTAATTTTGTTGTGTATTTTGTTCTGTTTAACTTTTGCGGCTTAAGCTTAATTCAAAAAAAAAAAAAAAAAATCAAACTTTTATCCCCCCCGAAAAAACTGAATACAGTGATTAGGATACGACCTAATTGCGATATAAGGTCTTTTGTGGATAAACTGTATACGAGTAACTTTTATAAATATATATGAACTGAAGTACTAAGCATACTATATATTGTATTGTGGAAATATTTGATTTATATTTTATTTTAATTTTCCAAAATACTATAATATCCATATATACTACAACATGTGTGGAATCAATCATACTTAGCCTTTTCATTCTTGAAAGTTTGGCTCAATCACTTTTGTTTTGGGGTGTTTCAATAAGTTTGTCTTAGAATATATTTACATGTTTCATTTTTGGACAAATTGTTTTACTTCATTATCCCTCCCATATTTGATATTTGTAACACCTTTTCATTTTCTCTTTTTTTAGTTTATTCACCTTTTTCTTACATCCACCCAATTTTTAAGAAAATGATTTTAGGATACCAATTATTGATATTGACACACCCATTGTAAGAGCACATTATTTTATAATTTTCACGCAACAGCATGTGCCAAATTCAATTGATGTGTCAAAATCAGATTCCCAATTTTTATTCCATCTCTTTTACTTTATCCACTTTTTGTTAAGCTCATTCTCTATTTCGTACTTTTCTATAATAAATGAGTCGAACTTTAGAAATACAAAAAGAGTACTACAGATCATCAAAAGCAATTAGAAGATGAATGAGGAGATGGATGGATGGCTAGTCCCTCCATCTCCCTCTATGTGATGGGGGTTCGATTCTTCATAGCGACCCCTACCCTATAATTTACCATTAAAAAAAAATAAAAAATCAAAAGCCATTAAAAGTTGTGAAAATCAATGGTAGTCCCAACAAAATGTCAATATAAGTGCATCTTCTAACCACCACTTGAACTCTATATGATCTATTCTGTCCGTTCTTTTTTTGTTCTGAATGTCTATAGTAGTCCGGAAGTTGGGTCAATACAAAGACAAGAGCAATAGAGGAAAGGATTACGTCTTATTACTCATGTAAAAGTATTTTCTACCTTTTAGAAGAGTGATAAAGACTAAGGTATTATTTATAATTAATGGATCAAATAATGGGCTTAGGCCCTGAAAAATAAAAAAATAAAAAAAATAAATCAATCAAGGATTATATATGGCTAGACTCTAGTCTAGGCATCTTAGCCTACACCCCTCCCTAAACTCATCGTTTAACACCCCTTCCCCAAATACTCACTTTTACAGTAACTACATAGTAATATCCGTACTATTTCCCCCACCCCATATATACATAAGAAAAAAAAAAAACATTATCATTTCACTTTCTCTCTCCTCACCCATTTTCTACATTTTCTCTCTCTACATCTATTTTTTGCATTTTCAAATATGAAATTTCTATAAATTTGTGACAAATTATCAAAAAAAATTGTTCAGTTACTACATAATTCAACTAATCAAGGTCGAAATTCAAAGGAGTAAGTGATTTTGTTCATATTTAGTTCAAAAAAGAATATAAACGAACCCTATTTTTAGTAATTTTTTGTTGCAATTGTGTTACAGGATCATCATCGAAGTATAAAACATAGAAAAAGATTATGAACTATTGCATTTTAGTAATTTTTACTAATTTTCGTTTAAAAACTAGTAATCTGAACAAGTAGCTTTTCATTTTTGGGTATGAACTATGAAGTATTCTCTCTTCTTTTTTTGGGCAGTTGAAGGAAATAGTTTCAGATAAGAACATCAAAGAATCTGGAGAAAAGTAAACATTAATTGAATTAGTTTGTAGCGTTTCTTTTTTACTGAATGTTCATTTCCGTTTCAATAAATGTTCATTTATATACTAGTATACAATCATTCACATGTTAATAGATGATTAATATAAATATATTACTACATTTATATATCACAACATAGTCATTGTATTAATGTTAATTCTTTTTCATAGTTTGGAGTGGAAAATTATTACTACATAGTCATTGTATATATAAATGTCATTCTTTTTCATAGTTTGGAGTGGAAAATGATTTTAGATGAATATTCGGTTGTATTTTGGTAGATGTTCAATCGCATAAAAGTATATGGTTTTCACATATTAATATACGATTACTAGAATTTTGATAAATATTTATATTTTGGTCATCTTCTTCAAATATTTCATGCTCGGTTAAATTTTGAGTTTCAACATATGTCTTTTTTCAGATGGATGTATGATAAATCACATATTGATAGCTTCAAGTGTTATTTACGTATATATTTCATGTTCATCGATTGATATCTTTCATAGGCATTTTTAAACTAATGCATGTTCATTTATATATATTAATAGATGTACATTTTCATATTCAATTATGTAAATATGTTCATTATTGTATTAATAGTTGTTCATTCCATATTAATAGATGATCAATTCTACAAATATATATGTTCATTTATATATTAACATATGTTCATTTCCATATCGATCATTTCAATTGTTATATTTTCATATTCATATGAAAATTGGTTCATTTCAACACTTATTCTTGCTCAAATCTAACTAAAAAAATCTTGTTTTTGTCGATTAGTTAAACAAAGAATCGTGGATATTTAGCAAGGAAAAGAAAGATCAGACGACAAAAATAAGGAAATCAAGAATGCATGGATTCGCGCAACATCAATATGTGTAGAATTGAATTGTATATTTAATATTCAATAGTTTAATTTTTGGTGATATACAATTTCTATTTGATTTTAATAAGAAGGATATAAACTTTTTGTTTCCCAAAGTATTATTACAAATCACATCGTTCAAAAGCAAACATTTAAATAGTATATATATAATACTAATATTTTTTTACGACTTTGAACCATCATTCACTAACTATATTAGAATATGTTCATAAACACACCTTAACGGTCAATAGGAAACTGTACAAAAGTTAAACATTCAGTTCTTGTATCAAGTCACTCATAGCATCTAATATTTCTACACTTATTATCTTTATAACCCCTTATTAGAACAAATAAATCCTTTCATAAAAAATGAGCCATCCTTTCGCCTCTTACTCCTCCTAACTCTGATCCCAAACCTTTCATAAAAGCATACTCATTATATATTTCATAAGCATCATCTACCGAAGGAAATTGTTTCCTCCGAAAATCAAAGTGACTTGCTTCTTCAAAAATAACAGCATCCTCTATTCCCACTGCAATAATTAAAAATGTAATAAATGAACAAATACAGTAGCAATAATGGTCAATTACAATAATGCATTTGATCAATTACAGTAAAATTACCATATGTAAAAATATATATGATCATCTATAGTTACATAACTGAACATTATTAATGAAACTATAAAACAGTGATAATCATTAAAAGTTGCATGTACAACTTATAATTCCATAAACACAAGTGTATATATAAATGAACATTTATAATTTCATAATTGGACATTATTACAACAAAACAGAATAACAAATGTTAAACTATTTTTTTTGAGGGAATAAATATTAAAATATGTTCACTAGTTAAAATTTACATGAGCATCTTTAAAAGAATGAAAATCATTCAAATTTACATGTACAACATATATTTTCGTATACGACTACAATAAACCTATAGTTTACTACAGAAACATACATTAAACATAAATGAACATTTACTATTACACAAGTGATCATTTTTTTTACTAAAAGTATTTTTAAACGATACACCAATGTGATAAAAATAAACGATTTGGCAAAATAATATTTAGTGTTCAATTTTGTAGCACATAATGTTTGTGCCTTTAAAGCTAACATTTTAAGTAAAATTTAATAAACAAGTTATAGTATTTAGTGTTCAATTTTGTAGCACATAATGTTCAATTATATAACACTTAATGTACTGTTTATTTTAATAACAATTCATTTTCATTAACATGTAGGCTAAATCACAAGGTTGGGGATGCAAATTGCAATACACTGCTCAACTAATGCTACTGAAGAAAAACCATGAGTCTAAGAATAATAGAATAACATCAAAAAGATTTGCAAAGGCATAATATAATATGTTCACTTATGGATAGATATATGTCCATAGCTGGTTGATAAAACTTATACTTCGTAGATATTATTTGTTAACAGAATTACTCTATGTGATTAACTATTTAATTTTATACGTTTAAAGTTTGATACGGAGTAGATGTTATTTGTTTATAGAATAATTCTTACAATTTTATATGAAAATTGCGGATTTTATGTAAAGTATTATGTTAATCAATTTTGATCATTCACAAAAGCTAAATGATTCTTTACAAAAACTTAATGATCATTTTTAAAAACTAAATGCTCAATTACAAATACTAAAATATTCACTTATAGAAGATTTTAAAAAAAAAATAATATTCAATAAGAAGAATAGTACTTAATAACAAGGCAAAAGCTAATGAGCGCCCCCGGGGCGTTAGATAAGAGAATTAAAGTGCAAATATTAGAGTAAAATTAACATTAATTGCACCGAACGACGCATGATTTTGTCATGAATTCCTAACTTAATACTATTTCAACCAATATAATTTAACCTTATCTAACGCCCCGGGGCGCTCGTTAGCAAGATCCTAATAACAAAAGGTTAAAGATATTCTTATAAATATTAGAGCCATTTGAGCATTTATAGGAATTTTTACATTTTTGGAAGATAATGGGAGGAAGTTGAGCACTCGATCTTTTGAACACTAGTAGCAACTTGATTATTTGCTTGACCATATAATTGGAATTTGAACACATTTCATAAACTTCATTAGCAGTTTTAAATTGTTTCGTTCCCCACTAACTCAGACTTACTTGCTTCTTCAAAAATAATAATATCCTTTTTTCCCACTGCAATAATGTAACATGTAATAAATTACATTAGCAATAATGTTCAATTATAATGATGCATTTGGTCAATTACAGTTGAATTACCAAATGTAAAACATAAATGATCATCTATCGTCATATAACTGAACATTATTTCTGAAACTACAAAATAGTGATAATCATTAAAAAAAAGTCACATGTACAACATATAATTCCATAAACACAAGTATATATATAAATGACCATTTATAATTACATAAATGAACATTATTACAACAGAACAAATATAAAATATATTCACTAGTTAAAATGTATATGAGCATTTATAAAACAATGAAAATAATTGAAATTCACATGTACAACATAAGTATTCAAATACAACTACAATAAACATATACAAGTATTTTAATACATAAAAAATACATTAAATATAAATGAACATTTACTGTTACAGAAGTGATCATTATTTTAACTAAGATTATTTTTTTACGACGCACAAAATTGGTAAAAATAATCGAATAGCAAAATTAAAACAACAATATATATACTCATACGAAACGCACAAAACTGGAATAAACAACAATCAAAAATACAAAAAAAAAAAAAACCCCGAATTAGATGAACAATACAAACTAAATTATTAATCAACTAATAACAACAATAACAAAACCAAAGCATTATCAAAATTAAAGTCAATACAACAAAAACTATGAAATCAAATCATTATAATCATCCAATTACAATTGTAAAACAAAGCATTATCAAAACAATTGACTAATTATCATTAAAAGTAAGAATTACTTATATTGATCTCCATGAAAGAAGAGAGAGAAAATTGAAAAACAATAAATAAAAAAAAAAACCAGGAGAGAGAAAATGAAATTGGTGAAAAAGAGGAGAGAGAAAATGAAATTGGTGAAAGAAATGAGAGTGAAAGTGAAGTCTATAAAAAAAACAACACTCAAATAATAACATTACAATAAAAAAAAATACAAAAACAAAAACAAAAACAAAAAAAACAATCGAATTAGAAGAACAATACAACCTAAATTATTAATCAACTTATAATAACAACAATAATACCAAAACCAGAGCATTATCAAAATTAAAATCAATACAACAAAAACTATGAAATCAAAACATTATAATCATACAATTACAATCATAAAACAAAGCATTATCAAAATCGATTGACTGATTATCATTAAAAGTACGAATTATTTACATTGATCTCCATGAAAGAAGAGAGAGTAATTTAAAAAACTATAATAAAAAGAAAAAACAAGAGAGAGAAAATGTTATCAGTGAAAAAGAAGAGAGAGAAAATGAAGCAAATGAGGTTTGTAAAAATATTTATATTCTTGTTTGAATTGAAAGCAAAGAAGAAAAGGAAAAAAAAAATAATACAAAAAGTGCTACTAGATAAAACGACGTAGTATAAAAAGGGGGGTGTAGGGGAAGCTGCATACATTAGAGTCTAGGGAAAAATTTGTAATCAATCAATGCCTTTTGCAGCTGCCGCATTTTTAACAAAAAGCCCAACACAAAACGGTTTTAGAAAGAAGCCATTATCTACGTTTCACAAGTTAGGCCCATTAAAAGCTTAATAAATATGAAGAGTTTTTTTTTTTTTTTTTTTAGTCAAGATTAGTAGGCCATTTATTAAAGAGCTTAATTTTACTTTATTTTGAGTGGACACACATGTCAAAGTATAAATTTGAAATTGTAAAATTTTGAAAATGATTATCTTAATATGTATTGCTCTCTTCAGTACTCTGATAGTTGGCATGATGCAGGGCAAGAGGCTAGTGATAAACATATTGGGTTAATTAGGGAGCTTCATAATTTTATGACACCTTATGTTTTATTTACTAAGCTATATGTACGTATATTTTATTTATGCACAAGTTGACACAAAACAAGGGATCTTGTTTGAATCGTCTCAATATATATTTTATTAAAATCCACTTTTTATAATTTTACAATGTCGAGATTTAGAGATATTAACCGTTAAAATAGTGTATTGGCAAGCGTGAAAAGAGAAATGTGCCAAATAAAAAAAACAGAGGTAGTATATGTTTGGCTCGGGTGCTTAAATTATTTTGCCATTCTAAAGTCAATTCCATTTTAAAGTCAATTACTAATAGTTAAAGTTTTTACTTATAATTATGCTATTGAACTTCTTCATTGTTAGATGATTAATTTTAAGCTAGTCACAACTAACTCACATGTTGTTGCTTATCATCTTAATTCAACTGGCACAAATTATTGAGACATTGCGTGTAATAATTAGTTATTCATCTGTTTAATTTTTTAAACAGGGATATAACTTTCTCAAAATTTAATTAGAATTTTCTTTATTAAGGCAATTATGAGAGTGTTGCTAGATTTTGGAGTTAACATAAAAGTTGGGTACTGAACTTTGAGCTAAATTGCAAATTGGGTACTGAACTTTCAACCTTGGGAAATTGGGTACTATGACCTGCTTGAGTTGGCTTTTTCCGGCCAATTACCTGCACTACCAGGTTACCATGTATTTTATATATATAAAAAAAAAGCTTAAAAACTTTCACTGTTCTTCTTATTAAAATAAAATTAAATCAAAACCTTAATATTGCTCATATCATATAATGATATAAATAAAAAAACACTGAAATTTATTTGACCCTAGATTGAGTAAGTAAAAAGAAGAGTCCCATAAATTTAACAATTAACAAAAACCCCTCTTTTTGCAACTCTGTAATCCATCAATAATATATTACTGCTCTGTATTCCATCAATAATGTATTACACGTCGGCTAATTGAGAAGTAGTAGGAACATACGACGGAGAATTAAGCCTTTGTTAATTGCATCACGAACAAAGTGACAATCAACCTCAATGTGCTTCGTTCGTTCATTAAAAACTGGATTTTTCGCAATATGCAAAGCGGACTCACTATCACAGCATTACCTGATTGCCTTAGGGTGTTGCACCCCTAGACTTAACAATAAAGCCTTCAACCGTTTCAACTCACATGTTACCGCAGCCATGGATCTATATTCAGCCTCTGCAGACGACTTTGATATTGTATGTTGTATCTTCGTCTTCCAAGAGATGGGAGATTTGCCTATAAACACGAGCCAACCTGTTAGAAAACGACGAGTAAGAGGACAAGCTGCCAATTTGAATCACACCAACCCTACAAGGTTAGATCACTATCAACACTTAAAAGTATCCCCTGACCTAGGGTACCCTTCAAATATCGAACAACTTGCAGAGCTGCTTCAATTCCCAGTGCTTACTACACAATTCTTGCATAAAGTGAGAGAGAATATGAACAGAATAGGCCAAATCTGGTCGAGTGACCGCAAGATAAATCAATTGTCCCACTACAATACAAGAAAAAAATTTATTTGCTGCTATTAATTTGCTGTGTTTTTAAATAATCGCTGCAAATTAAAATGAATTTTACATGTACATATATAAAAAATATTGATTTGCGGGGGTTTTTCATTTTAACTGCTGCAAATGAATACTATCACCCTTACCCTAAACCCTCATTTCCTTACCCACTTAATTCATTTTCACTATCCCTCCTAAAGGTGGGCAGCAGGCCGGGTCGTGCCGTGCCGGCACGCCAACAGGGTCTCGGCGTGCCGTGCCGTGCCTCCATTTCCACCAGGCCAGCCCACGGCACGGCACGGCCCACATGCTGGGCGTGCCGTGCCGGCCCAGCCCACGTGCCAGGCACGTTCTTTACTTTATTTTTTTTTTAAAAAAAAAAAAACAATACATTATTTTTTTTATAATTAACTAATTAAGTTTACTTCTTATTAAGGATAGATTGAGATACTACAGAAGTAAAGAGTGGTGCGGCAAAGCAATAAGAGTATTTGAATGGAGTCAACATTTTAGGGATGGTACAATGATCGATATATTAGTCTATGATTTTAGTACTCTAAAGTCAAACAATCCTAAATTATCATGGTACCATAAAATATAGTTCCTCATCAGAAAATTATATATAGAGTTCCTAAAATGTATAGAATTTGAAGTTTATAACATAAATATGTATATATGATATATTAATGTGATTAGGTGTGTTTTTATTCACTTGATTGTGACGAATTTGAATTTATTTCAACTTAATTAAACTTTTCTGAATTTATATAAACAACTATGAATTTATCGGAATTTATTTAAACATACCTGAATTTATTTGAACTCATATCAATCTGAACCTGGCCTATCTGAATTTATTTGAAGTTATCTGAACTTATTTAAATTTATAAAAAAATATTTTAATCATCTAAAATAATCTGAACTTATATTAATTTATCTAAACTTATCCAAATTTATTTGAAATTATCTGAACTTATCTTAATTTATCATAAATTATCTGAACTAATCTGAATATTTCAAAAATTATCTGAACTTTTCTTAATGTATCTGAAACTATCCAAACTTATCTGAATTTATTTGAACTAATTTGAATTTATGTGAATCTGAATTTGTATAAACTTATCTAAAACTATATGATATTATCTGAACTTATAGTCTTAAAATAAAAGAAAATAAGGTGAATTGAACAAACCTTTATCTGAATATACTTTAATTTGTTAGACTTTATTATAGCTTATTTTAGTTGTAATTTATTTAAATTCGGATAACCTTTATTAAGCTTTATTAAAACTTATATTAGTTATACGTTTTTAGTTATACGTCAAACTCAAGTAACATTTATTCATTATTGACCCTTAGTAATGTGTCCTTACTAATAAGGTGTTAGAATTATTATGAAACCAACGTAAAATAAATGTGTTGTGATTATTACGAAATGGAGTGGTATAACTTCATTAACAATAACAAAATTCAAACATTACTAGTATTTGAAAAACTTGTATTCTTAATCACGATTTAGATGCTAATATATAATAAACAATCTTAATACTTCTAATAATCAAGTTGCCAATGATTTGACGATGATAAATAGCCGCAGAAAGACAAGATAAATGCAAAACGGTAAAGAAAAAGACATTTTACAATTATGTGATAATCACCCGATCAAAGCGATAAAGTCATTTTCTGTAATTCCTTGAGTAGTTGATCTTATAACAGTACAATTCTAATAAGCCAATACGAAACTTAATTAATGAAATCCAACAGACTACATATGAATGAAAATCTCCAATAACAAAAATGACATGACATGTATTCTAATATAGCTAAAACGACTTGAACTGAGATTGACCCGAATCCAAATTAAATTAGTAGACTCAAAACTGAAACTAAAGTAATTTTTAACTGAGAATGAGCTAATAATCGAAGTAACCTGATTCATCAAATTTTAACCGGAACTTAATTGATTTGAACCGATATCTAATTGAATTCGAAGTGACCCGATCGAAAGTCAAATAAATCCATTTTGACCCTAATAAACCTGATAAAATCCGGATCCGAGTTCATCATAACTCGATATGACTCGACCCGAATTTGGCTTGACCCAAGTTCGATTTGTATCCGACCATGCTTGAACTCAACTTTAACCCAAATTGATTAAGCTCAATCCGATTTGATTTGGTTTGTTAGATTAAAATGACCCATCATTACACGACCCAAACATCCTGACTCGTCGTGAATCAACCCAAACTCCATCTGGGTACCCGATTTAACACCTCTAAAAGTCTAGTAAAATCAATGGAATCCCTTTACAATGACCAGCAATGCACGACCAATATTGATTTGAGAGAGGTAAAAGAGATTAATTGCGTAACCTTTTATATTATATGAAGAAAAAAAAATACCAACATAATTGTAACCTTAAAAACATTTTGATCATATAATAATCAACAATCTACAACTTTATTGTATGTAAATACTATAATTAAACTATAATCAGAAATTACACATAATTTCTATTTATCTCCCAATGATTATTTCAAAGTCGGAATACTTTGCTCATTCCTAAAAAAGTTAGTGGGATCAACCAAAGTCTTAACTTTAACTAACCTATCAAAATTCCCCATAAAATACTTCCTACCATAAACTTCTCCTTCTTTGTAAGTCCAATTATGACTAACACCAATATCAATATCCCTATAATTAAAATAAGCACCCCTTGGATTTTTTGAAACATAAGGTGTCATAAAATCATGAAGCTCCCTAATCAACCCAATATTCTTATCATCATCCATTTTCCCTGCATCTTTCCAACTAATTGAGTATTGGATCTTAAACAAATTACCTCTCCTATGAGGAAATGGTGTATCCGACGACGAAATCTCGTTCATCCTCCCTCCGTAAGAGTTAAATACCAACCCTGGTTTCGCCAAGGTTATCAACTTCCTCCATAGTAAATTCAAACCTACTTTAGTGATCGGATTTTGTACATAATCCGATTTTCTCTTCGAGTAATTCGCCGAGTAGTTCCTACTTAAGAGAACTTCAGGGGATGTTTCGTTGTCGAAATTAGCCCAAAACAACGTTGATTTACCCCAACTCATTTCCAAGCAATCCTCCTTCTTAAGACCAAGTTCAGGAAATTTATTTTTGAGTAAAGAATATAATGTACTTGAATTACCTAAATAAAGTGCAATAAAAGTAACTCTACCTGTCTTTTTACCTTTATTTTGAGGATCACTTACAGGTTGTAATAATAATCTGATAAATAAATTATGATCAATATCTTTCATTAGTAACTGCCACTTATAAACTAAATCCGTTGCATTTTCACTAATAAATCGCTTAATGTTAAAAACCGTTACTTTTTCTGGTACCGGGACTAGCTTCACCGTGTAGGAAACTACAGCGGCGAAACTAGCACCACCGCCGCCTCGTATAGCCCAAAACAAGTCCTCGCCCATGGAGGTCCGGTTCAAGATCCGACCCGTTGCGTCGACTACGGTGGCGTCGGTTATATGGTCTACGGATAACCCATGTTTTCTTATCATGTTGCCGTACCCGCCACCGCTGACGTGGCCTCCTACGCCCACGGTAGGGCAAACTCCGGCCGGAAACCCGAATTTATTTGTTTTTATTTGAATGTTGTAGTAGAGTTCCCCTAGAGTTGAACCTGCCTCCACGTAGGCGGTTCCATGTTTAGGGTCTACTACGATACGTCGTAAGTTTTTCATATCGAGGATGACGAATGGGGTGTTGGAGATGTAGGATAGGCCATCGTAGTCGTGGCCGCCACTACGGATTTTTAGTTGGTGGCCGAGGTTGCGAGCGCATACGACGGTGGCAGATACTTGGGAGGTGGTGAAGGGTGTGATTATGAGTTGTGGTTTTGGTGTTGTTGGGTATGTGAATCTAAGGTTTCGAATGTAGGCTTGTAGGATTGAATTGTAGTTTGTGTTTTGTTTTGAGTAGAGAATTTTGGAGATGTTTGTTGATGAAATTGATTGTTTTTTTAGGCATTGGAAGAAGTTATTGTATGTAGAATTTGAAGATAATGCTTGTGAGATTATGGAGAGTAGGATTAGAAGATAATAAGGGAGTAGAGAAGAGTTGATATTTGTCTTCATTTTTTGTGGAATATTAGGATTTGGTAATATAATGGAATTTATGTTGTGTTTAATTTGTTATGGTGTGTTTTTATATTAGTACTAGTCAACGTGGTTTGAAATCTCTTTTGAGAGGAGTGAATCACTTTTTCCGTCCAAAATATCTAATGCACCCATCTGATATCCTAAATATTTAAGATTAAAATCCTTATATATCAATCAATATAATCCTCATTCCTTAATTGTTAGGTGTTGTGCTTTGTCAAGGCTAGGTCCAATTTGTGTTTTCCTCTTAAATATATCCCACACAATGAGATAGGTATGAGATGTCATATATCTCTTAGTATCTTAGTTATTATGGTATGGTATTGTATATCATTACATTGTGAATATCATTGATATCTTTTGTAATAATTAATTTGTATCATAATGATTATATACATATTAGTATATCTTAGTGATTATGTTAGCCATTGATCTTTCTATACAACACTGTAAACATATGTATTAGTTCATGAATACCCTGTATAATTAAGCTTTCCATCATATTCTATTGTTAACATGAATTGCCATTTCTTAATAATTTCCAAACAAAATATATTCACATTTTATTTTCCATTATCGTATATTACTCTTGAATTTTCATTTTCACAGTCTTCAATCTCATTAATTACGACGTTTTACATTTTTCATAATCACGATATCAATCCAGGACGTGAATAGATCTTATTTATGAATGGATGGATCCGTGAGAGGATAGAATAGTTGATTGGTCATATAAGTTGAATAAAGAAAAAGTAGAAAACGAGTGAGGAAAAAAGATGAGATTGAGAGGCTAATACCCTACGTTCGTGGCATTGTAAGGACAGAAAACTCAGAAATTTGAAATGAGGATATTGTGAACATTGTTACGTAGGGCCAAGTGAGACTAGGGACTCAAAGAAAATTCAACACATAAATTCGAAGACAATATATTAGCATTGCAATGGTCTATACCTAGTTATTTACGTGTTAATGGACAGTTTAATTTGACCTCTCATGCACTAAATTTTTGTTGTAAATAATCAAAAAATAAATAATGGAGCACTAATTTTAGTTAATAAGATCATATGATTATGAAATTGGAAACAAATTTCAATCTTTTAAGGAGTTTTAACCCCTAATATTGATATTGCATTGCTTATAAGGTGAGTCCCCATGACAAAGACTATAGCAACGGCGGTCTATGTCGAACAAATCTGGTGCTGTTTGGACTTTAATTGGAGACTTACTGAAGGTTGTACATCTTCATTGATTCATGGCTTGTGTAAGGCTGGATTATTAAAGTAAGGATCACACCTTTCCGGGGACGACTTGCCTTTAGGAGTTCTTTAATAAATTCGAGCTAAGGCCTTGTTCTAGTCACTCTGCTTTTGCTCTTTAGTGTGACAAATATATTATAAATCCCCTACATCTTTATGTTCTAGTCATTTTATCTGCTTTTGCTCATTAGTCAATATCCGCTGCTCATCTTTAGTTATCAACTAGAATGGGGTTTGAGAGTTGTGATTCAAAATTTGAAAAATGACTTTTATTTTTTACTCCATTCGTCCTATAATGTTATGCAATCTGTATTGTGCAAAGTTAGATATTGTTGACATCTAAAAATACAAAGTTTCACATGTGGTTGGCCATACCGTGTAGTCACGTTACTTATTCAGGGGTTACTCGGCTGGTCAGGGGTTACTTGGTCAGAGTTTACTCGATCGATCAGGGGCTTAGTCAAGACTTACTCAGTCAAGGGTTACTCAGTCAAGGGTTACTCAATTCGTCAAGGGTTACCCGTTTAGTGTTTTGGTGTGTGTAACCAGTCACACATTAAACACGCTGATATTATTATATACGTAGCATATATTGATATTGTTGATATAATTTCCATTTATCATAGATTGTAAATATTTTTTTGAAAAAACATATCATAGACTGTAAATGATGTATGGATAATACTTCGTAATTGTTAATTTAAATCAGTTGAGCTAAACATAGCCTAAAAGTCTCAAACTTTGATACAATGTCTGATCGATGAAAAGTCTAATACGGAGTAACTTAAAAGTCTCCCTTTTTTTTTCTTTTTACATTGCATTGTTGATTGAAGGATATATTATATCCATTGACTCATTTTTTTTTAGTCAATTCCATCTTATTTGATTTTATAGCTTACTATGGAAATTAAAATTTTTCCAATTATAAAAGTTGAAATTAATAACCTTTATTTAACAACACATATTCGTATTAACAACCGAAAAAATCATAAGAACATGATCTGTCCACATGCAAATGTGCTGAATTTTTCTTTTCATCTTTTGTCACCTACCAATCTACCATACTACAGTAAGGCAGAAAACATCCTTTTTAAAAATGTGAAGGACTGAAGGAGAATATCTTCTTCTTCACAACAACTATATCCCCTCTCCAAATATGACTTTTCAAACCTTTCACTTTCACATTGATTATATATTTTTTTTAAATAAATGATAAAATACACCACCTTGCTAATCAATTAAACTTTCCCTATTCATTCAATTACTTCATATATTTGTCCTATTTGATTTTTGCAAACATATGAAAAATAATAATGTCACAACTAATAAGTATCTTAAATATTTACAATTAATTTTTGAACTATTTCCATTTTTCAATGATTCTAATTTATTACAAATGATAATTGTTGAGATCGTTTCTTTTTTGGTTGGATCTAATTGGATAATTTTGACATCTTATATGATTTTAGAGAAATCAATTGTAGTTTAAACATTTCCTCAAGAAAAAAAATATATAATAATAAAAATGGGCGTTGAAGAACTTGTACTAGAAAGCTAAGAACCAGAAGTGTACATATATAAACACAACTTAAGCACTTAAAAAATTTCATCTTTTGCAATCCAAATCAAAATGAACACAAAACACAACTCTTACAAACTATCCTATTGTCTTCTAATCCTCTTTTCAACATTCACATTAGCATTATCATTAGATTCTACATACATCAACTTCCTCCAATGCTTAAAAAAACAAACAAATTCATCAACAAACATCTCAAAAATTCTCTACTCCAAAGAAAACACAAATTACAATTCAATCCTAGAAGCCTACATCCGAAACCTTAGATTCACATACCCAACAACACCAAAACCACAACTTATAATCACACCCTTGACCACCTCCCAAGTATCCGCCACAGTCGTATGCGCTCGCAACCTCGGCCACCAACTCAAAATCCGTAGTGGCGGCCACGACTTCGATGGATTATCCTATGTCTCCGACCACCCCTTTATCATCCTCGACATGTTCAACTTCCGTCGTATCGAGGTCAACCCTAAGGCCGCAACCGCCTACGTAGAGGCGGGTGCAACATTAGGTGAACTCTTTTATAGGATACAAGAAAAAAGCAACACTCTGGGGTTCCCGGGCGGGGTGTGCCCTACCGTAGGTGTAGGAGGCCACTTCAGCGGTGGCGGATACGGCAACATGATCAGAAAACACGGGTTAACCGTGGATCATATAATCGACGCCGTGATTATTGATGTTCAAGGTCGTATATTGAACCGGACCACCATGGGTGAGGACTTGTTTTGGGCTATTCGAGGTGGCGGTGGTGCTAGTTTCGCTGTTGTCGTCTCATACACCGTTAATCTTGTCCCTGTACCGGAGACAGTAACCGTTTTTACCATTAAACGGTTTCTATCAGATGGTGCTACTGATTTGGTTTACAAGTGGCAGCTTTTAATGAAAGATATTGATCATAATCTGTTCATAAGGTTATTGTTACAACCTGCAAATGATGAAAAACAAAAAGGTAACCTAACCGTACGAGTCACATTTATGTCACTCTTTTTAGGTGACTCGAATTCGTTAGTGTCTCTACTAGACGAAAAATTCCCTGAACTCGGACTCAAGAAGCAAGATTGCTTCGAGATGAGTTGGGCTAGATCGGTAATGTATTGGGGAAACTACGACAACAATACTTCCTTAGAAGTTTTATTAAATAGGAGTTACACAAATATCTATTTAAAAAGAAAATCGGATTATGTACAAAAACCCATCACAAAAGTAGGGTTGGAGCTATTATGGAAGAAATTGATTGAGTTGAAAAGAATAGGGTTGGTGTTTAACTCTTATGGAGGGAGGATGAACGAGATTTCGTCGTCGGATACACCATTTCCTCACAGGAGAGGGAACTTGTTCAAGATTCAATACTCAGCTGATTGGAAAGTTGGAGGAAAAATGGATGATGATCTTAATATGGGGTTAATTAGAGAGATTTATGAATTTATGACACCTTATGTTTCTAAGAATCCTAGGGGTGCTTACATAAATTATAGGGATGTTGATATTGGTGTTAGTCGTAATTGGACTTACAAAGAAGGGGAAGTTTATGGTAGGAAGTACTTTATGGGGAATTTTGATAGATTAGTTAAAGTTAAGACTTTGGTTGATCCTAATAATTTTTTTAGGTATGAACAAAGTATTCCAATATTGAAATAATTATAGGGAAAATAATATGCAAAACTTGTATTAGTCTTGAATTGAATCATTTCTTTTCTTGTAATTTCATTTTTACATTGATTTATGCAAAGAATTTAATGGAAAAGATAAAGTGATGGGGGCAATTAGCATGTGTATGTGGGGCTATGAGTGCAATAGTGGAATTCTTGATTGATTGAGTGGTGGTGGTTTTGGAATAGTGTCGGTAGATATAAACTAGAAATAAATTGTGTTATCTTCTCTTTTTTTCGTGTGTTTATAAAAAAGTTCTTTTAACACTTTTTCATTGGTGTCTTTTCTCCTCTAAGAATGCTCTTACCTCTTGTTAAAACTCTTATTGTCGTGTAGTGTTGCCTCAATATCTTATTCCATAATAGTAACATTCCTTTAATTCTCTCAATATTAATACTCCATTTGTGTTTTAATAAGTGTTAAACTTAATAAATACAATCGTATTTTAATAAGTGTTACATTTTTTTTTAGGTAAAAAGCTACATTTAGTATCATATCTTTATTTTTTCATGGTCCCCATTCAAATTTACTACTTTATTTTTATTGCTTTGTATTTCTTTCCTCTCACATTCATTACTTTTCATTAAATGACTAATCTCATTATTTTTCTTTTACAATTTTTTAATACTCCAATTACTCGACTTACCTTTCCATTTTTGTTTTTTTTTTTAAGTAAATTTAGTTGCCTAAAACTATGTGACACTCAAAGTGGAACACTTATTAAAACACGGAGGGAGAATATACAATTTTTAAAAAAATTATTTATTATATTCATTCACCTTTTTACGCTTATTCTAGTTTTATCTATTTTTTTTCTTACATCTAATTATCCAATCAACATCAATTGTTTTGAAAACGGATGCATTATATCTCAAATCTCTATTATACGCAGGTGATGGGAGGTGGTGGTGTTCCTCTTAAATCCAAAATACCCATATTATAATTTAATTTTAAAATGATTAGCAAATTAAAAAAAAAATTAAAAAAAAAAATCATATACAAATTCAATTAAAGGCCTAAATTGTATAGCTGATCAAATTGGGCCCAACCTGGTTTTGGACGGGCTATGGGCATAACTTTTCAGCTTGAAGTCGAGCTCAATTTAACCCGAATTTTGTTTTGGGGTAGGTCATGGACAAGCGCTTTTTCATTTTTAGTTGTTTTTAGGCCTAGCCCAAAAAGCCCGCTTGGCCTAGCTTGAATTTCCTGGTTTGGGCAAGGATTTTCGGTCCGAACCTTGGCCATCCCGGACCTAACGGACTGATTTTTAGCCTTTGGCCAAGCTCGGCCCGTCCAATATGGAACATAATTATTGATGCATAATTATGCAAAAAAATTAATGTGCAGCTAATATGGAACATAATTATTGATGCATAATTAAGCAAAAAAATATTTAAAAAAAGTTTTTAATGAAATAACTTTCATTCCAATAGAAGTAATTTAGGGACATTATTATTATAGTCAAGCAAAAAACATAATCAGTTATTGACAAAAAGAAAGAATTACAGCTACAACAAATCGTTAAAATGTCTCTTTGAAAAGGCTATATATTTTAGCAATGTGTGCGAGAGATGTACCACTGCAAAATTTATTCAACGATCGTAGCTTTGATAAAAGAAACCTTTATTTGATTTTATTATATGTATTTGTTTGTCTAAATTTCATTTGTAGATGCAATATGGGCTATATGGCATTTTATTGTAGATCCAATGAACATCTTTGACCATTAATAACTTCGGCTATGTATAAGTAAAAATTTTAAAAAGTTGATATTTGAAAAATTTATCATTAGGGGAATCTAATAAGATCAAATTTGTTCATTTACCATTTTTTTGATGAAAAATGCGATGCGAAATAAAAGAAGGATCCTCCCGCAGGGAATTAGACCCTACTCGCTCGACTTCGGTTGCCGGTTCTATAGGTAAGAGTCCATTATGGCAGGATCAGTCACCGGAACTTTTGCTTGCATTGTATTATTTGGTCTACGTACCGGAACTGATAACATTCGAGATTATGCGAGGGAAGCAAGCACCTGGCTTTGTTGTGGAATCCGGAGTTAAGACTTAAGCCCTTTCAACCGGTAATGCCGCTAGGAAAGGAATTCAAAGGCAAATAGTTTCCTAGGAAGGAGATGGTGGTTGGTCGACTAAAGGTTAGAGCGGCTCGTCTCGCCGTGACCTTCTCTTTCCAAACTTCTGTCGCTCACCCCTCAGGGGCAGAGAATCCGTCACTGCCTCAGCTGTGCTATCGGCAGTGACGGGGAAGTAGGAATAGGAGAGCACTAAACTTCCTTGGCCGTGTAGAACATGGATTAGCGAACCAGAGATTCAATCCTTTCGATAACACTAGCACACCTTACACGCGGGAGATGGCCCTGAAGTTGCCTCTTTTTGGTAAAAAGAGCTTGATGAATAATTCGCTTTAGTCTCTTCCTTCAGCCTAAGGTCGTATACGTGGGTAGGGCCGAATCACCCTTACTCAGTCAGTCTATTTTCATTGTATAAATCATAAAATATGGTCAAAGTTATTTTTATTTTGACCACATGAATAGTAATAAGTGAGTCGAACTTTCAGGAACGGAGGGAGTACATTCTAATTGATTGAAATTAAATACTTCACAATCTAATACGATTTTATCGTTGTATGTAGACCTGTTAATCGGGTCGGGTCATGGGTCATTTCGGGTCAAGTCACTCCATGTCACGGGTTAAGAAATGTTCAATGCTAGGCTGCTAGCCCAAAGTTTCGGGTTCGGATCAACCCAACGGGCTTAGAACAATTTTTTTTTTACTCTATTTTTGGCTAATTTTAAAAAAAAAAAACTCTAATATTTCACGCTTACTTTGCTATATTTTTTTTATATAATTTTTTAAATCAAACATTTTCACTAATATTATTATTAGTCATTACATGCCTACTACATAATTTAAATCGTCACAAAATCACATCAATTTCTAACTAATTTTTTAACAATGATATATTTTAAAACTTGGAATATAAATAAAAAGTTCATTTTAAAATTCAATAAACAACCCACGAATCGTACAAGGCACCAAACTAGTTTATTTGATAAATCTCAAATCTTTTATTCTAACGATAACTTGGTGCGGTATGACAGTTTAACTTTCAGAATGATAATAATTTTCAGTTTTAAAACTTATTTTACTGATAAGAATTCTGGTATTTTATTTTTATTTTTAATTGCTGCTTGTACTGGACTACTTACTCCAGCACGGTGCTGGGATCAGATTTACCCAAGTTAAGGAGCAGTAAACAAAACGAACGAGAGGAGGGTCGAGGCCCGAGTGGTGGGAAGCTTGGAGAGAGAAAGCGATGCTCAACCCTCGCCCATTGCGGCATTATCTTTCTCACACCACCACCATCACACTATCACAGCAGCTACCACCACCACCACCATCACCACCACCTCTTATTCTCTCTCTTTGATAAGTCTATTGTACATATATTTATTCCCCGTCCCAATGGTCATAATTATGTTTATTTGAGCTCTACGGAGCTACTTTTATTACTAATATGCGTTTTCTAGTGTTTTCGTAGATTTGGTATTGTTTTATAAGAAATTGCGGATTTGGAGCATTTTCCCAGATTTATTAGAGCCACTACGAGCATTGGAGTAAGGTCGCATTCATATGACCACATTCCGAAGCCCAAGATCGGTTGGAGTCATCAAATCGGTGATTAAGGGCTCGGCGAAGAAGAAGAGTCCGAGGCAATAGACCATGTATTCAGAACCCAAAGAGGAAATGCGAATTGGGCTAAGAAACGGCCCAATTGAAGAAGTCCAATTTCGCCCAGAAGCTCGCCCGGTCGGGCAAGCCCTCGCCCGGTCGGGCAAGCCCTTGCCCGAAGGCGCGCTCGGCAGGGCGAGATGGCGCCCGACCGGGCGTGTGTTGTTTAGCACTTTTAATCTTCGTTTTAGCTTAGGTTTTCTTAGTTTAATATAAATACGCTTTTGTTAAGAGAGTTTGGGACCTTCTTTTTCTCTCTCTCTCTCTCTCTACTTTTCTCATTAGTTTAATTTCTTAGTTTTTAGTTTTAAGCTTTTAGTTAATACTCTTGATCCCTCTCGACACTTTTAGTTTATGCAATTCTTTACTTCCGTCTACTTTGGTAACGATTTCTTCCCTCTTTACTTTCAATAATTTAATTGCTTTGATTTAATTATGCTTTCTTTAATTGCCTTGCTTAGTTTAGATTTAAATATGTGCGAGTAGTTTTATTTCTAGGGTTGTGGGGATCCATAATTAATATGACGGGGTAATTTATTATTGTTGATTGTCGATGTTTTGGTTGATTTCCTATTGATTGATTTAATGCTATGCAATTAGATTTGCGCAAGTTTAATTGTATGAGTTATGCAATATTGATTCGAGATTCGAGAGATGAGAATTGATGTTTGGGCTTAGTTTCAATAGGCAGGTTAATTTATAAATGGTTAAGTCAAGATTCGAGAGATGCGATTTAATACCGGTAGATTAATTATGTGATCGTAACACGTAGCGGAAGCCCTTTATGATCTGATTAATATATGCATTGATGATTAATTATTATGTTTTACCCTGGAATATTATTTATTGGTGAACCTATACTCTAGGCCTTTTATTATTGTTTTCCTCCCTTATTTAATTTGCTTTAGTTTAGTTATTAGTTTAATTCTCACAAAAACAATTTGGTTACTTGATAATTTAGATTATATTAATTAATTAGGAATAGAAAGACCAGTTTCTCTGTGGATTCGACCCTACTTCCCTATTTATAGTAGTTAGTGGTTTTAGGAATTACTTTTAATTAGGTGATACGACTTTAGCCTGTCAAAATTTGGCGTTGTTGCCGGGGAAACGGTTTTATTTTTATTTCTGATTATTTTTGTAGTCTAGATTATTTTCTTTAGTCTCAGAGAACGCAAGTTCTTTGGGACAGTTTCTCATACTTGTTTGTTTAGTTCTGTGTTTATGCCCAGAAGTTCTAGATCAGGTTACATCCCATTCGATCCTGAAATCGAACGTTCTTTTCATAAGAAGAAGAATCTTTTTAGACAGGTACGAGCTACTTCCGAGGGTATTACACCTTTGGAATCCCCATATGATTCTAGTGAAACAAAAGTTTCTTTAGAACTAGAATCAGAGATGACGGTTCAACCACCTCGTAAGCTCAGCGATTATTCGCAGCCGTCCCTGGCAGATTTTCCACACCTTGCCCCCGCACCAAATCTCGAGGGAGTACAATTCAAGATTAAACCCCAATTCATTACTATGATTGAAAGGAAGCAATTCAGCGGAGCTAAGGGTGAAGATCCAAATCTTCACATCTTGGACTTTTGCTAATATTGCAACACCATTAGACAAGCTGGGGTCACACAGGACCAAATCAGGGAGATTCTTTTTCCCTTCTCTCTATGTGGTAAAGCTAAATTATGGTACAATGGATTGAATAGAACTGCACTTGGTATTAATGACTGGGAAACTCTTGTTTTGAATTTCTATAACAAATACTACCCTACAAAGAGAACAACTTTATTAAGGAGTAATATCCTAAATTTCTTTTGTGATTTATCCGTTAGAATATTATATTTTTAAATATCATATTTTTAAATATTTATATGTAATAATTTATTGCATTCGCCCCTTAATTTCGTGATTAATCAATTTATTACATGGTTATGACACACACAATTTTGCATAATTACACTTCTACGTTGGAATCCTTCTTTGACTCAACTCATTCTATAAAAGAGTATTAAATTTCTTGTCCCAATCTATAAATATGAGTGAGTAATAAATAATAATCATGTTTCAGAAATAATAAATTTAGCTCTTTCTTATAAATTTGAACAAAGCTTACATTAATTTTTTCTTGTTACTTATAATTAAATAAATACATGATTCAGTTCACTTTTAATAAATGTATCATGTAATAAATAAATTATCACTTCTTATCATGCTTGTAAACAGGTCATTAAATAGAATTTATTAAACAATCTAAAAATCATAATCTTCTTATAATGACGTCACTTCAATTTTCAAAGTATATTAAATACCTAATATGATACTATGCGAGTATTAAAAAATTCATACATGCATACATACCAAATAAAATTATGGTGAATAGTCACAAGCACTAAAAATCATCTCACTCGAATTCTCCTATATTGTAAGAATAATTATTGTCAAAATAAAATTGCATAATTAAAATATTTTTAGCCTTAAACAAGAAAAAAACTTCTCATGTGAGAAATAAAAACTTGTAGGAAAACTTTTGAAACGACTACTATCATCAGTAATACATACACATCTAAATCCCTTCTAATTCAAAGTGGAATTTCGATTTTGATAACTTTGATATAAATAATTACTATGAAAAAATAACATTCATTAAGATATCTTTATTTAACTACAATTATAATATATCATTTTATAGTAAATTCAGACATTTATTGCAAGAAAAATAATCCCTCCATTTTTTTAAAGTGCACATCACTTTAATCGGCATAATTTTTAGGAGATTGACTTGAATTCATAAATAATATGCACAAAAAAATTGATACATTGTATAAAATTTCATAGTATCAATTAATTATAATAAATACACGATCAAAATTATTAAAGGTAAAATAATTTTATGTATCAACAAAAATGTATATTAAAGTGTTTCAATTACTTTAGGATGATTTTTTTTTTTTGACAAAACATTAGGATGATTAATTTTGTAGGGTACCCCTTCGTTTCTTTTTATTGGTTATTATCGATTTCAAATACTATTCATAATACTTCCTCCGTTTCTTTTTATTGGTTATTTTTAGATTTTAAACATTATTCATAATACTCCCTCCATCCCAAAATATATGAGACGTTAGACTTTTTTCAATATTCATGTATTAGTTTTGATCATAATTTTTTACTAACATAATAAAAACATATTTTAACATAAAGTATGTTGTTAAATTGGTATATATATAAAGTTTCAAAATATAATTTTTAAAATAATTTTCATTAATATTTAATTATAAACAAATAAAGTCAAAGTAGTACATTGACATGTGTGCAATGTTGCACTATTAGAAAACACCTCATTTACAACGGAAAAAATCCGTCGGAACACCTTCCAAATCCGTCGGAAAAGGCAGTTTCCGACGGAATTCCGTCGGAAAGCGTTGTTGGAATTCACTTCGTAGGAAATTTGGCCAATACCGAGGGATTTTCCGTCGAAAAAGACCATGCCGACGGATTTATTTTTATCGGAGCCTATGTTTGACCTGAAAGGGAAGTCCGTCGCAAGCTTCCGACGGAAGGTATTCCGTCGGAAAGGTTCTCAGTTTCCGACGGAAAATTCCGTCGGAAGTATAAACGTTTCCGACGGAATTTTCTGTCGGAACCTTGGAAACTTTCCAACGGATAGTTCCATAGGAAGCAGGCAACGTTCCTATGGAGTTTTTCCGTCGCAAACTTCCTACGGAATAAGTTCCGTCACAACCTACCGACGGAATAGTCCGTCAGAAGCTTTTACCCATTGCGACGGAATTTTTTTCCATAGGAACTTTGCGACGGAACATTGAAAAGTTTTACATAAGCCTAATTAATACTTTGATTTTACAATAAGAAGCATACTTTTTAAAGGAGATTAACATATTCTCCTACTCAGTACTCTCATCACTACTTTCACTACTAGAGTCACCACTACTATCATCTAATACTACATCGATGTCATCATCATCGTCACTATCACTAGAGCCGATACTAGATTCATCGTCTTCATCTCTTGAGATCACAAAACCATGGTCATCGTCTTCATCATCATCTTCCCTAACGTAGTCCGGAATGTCATTCGGTGGGCAAAGCGTTGCATGTACTGTTGGGGATGGTGATTGCAGAAACTCTGAGTCCACCGGAGCATCAACCACTGACCGTGCTTGTGTTTTAAACACAAACCACCATTGAACACGGTCCCATTTCAGGCTAGGGTATGATGCGTAGTACACTTGAGCCACTTGGTAAGGTAAGACAAATGGATCATATTTGGGGTATTTCTTAGTATGATTTACTTCTATTAGCCTGTATTGTTCGTGTATGTTCATTTCCCTACCACAATCCATCCAATTGCACTTAAACAAAATTGTCTTGAACTGTCTCTTGGGTCCCGTGTAGACAAGTTCAATTATGTCGTCTAAAATGCCGAAGTACTCTCCGCCATCCTCACTTGATACACACACACCATAATTCATGGTGGATTTGTGCTTACCATGGGCATGTGTATGGAAATTAAATCCACCTACAAAAATCTGGCCCCAAGTACGAACTCGCCTGAAGGGACGCATGCATAACGCTCGCAAGACATCCGAATTTGGCTTCTCTTCGACCACCTATAAAGTGGTTGAATATCAATATCACGGTTCCTGAATTCAATGAATTGAAATGCAAGATTTAAAATACAGAATTATTTCACGGTTACACCGCGTATATCACCTTGTGATGAAACCAATTAGAAAATTCAGCTTCGAAGTTCTCCATCACTTCTTCTCTACGCAGGAAAGGTCGAGTACTAAGAATGTAATCCTCAAACTTCCTACAAGGCCAAACACACATTGTAAATCTACAAAGTCATCATTGTAAATGATCGTAAATACGAATACACTGAATACCTGGGCCTAATATACCTTTCGTATTCGCCAAGAATGCCGGTGTTTCGTAACACGAACAAATGTGCACACTCGAGTTCTTTGTCATCTAAGAACCGAGTTCTACCCTCATTTGACACACGACCACTGTCCTCTTTGAACAACTCTGGTATTTCAGTGTCGTCCGATGTGGACTCAACGTCGGCATTCACATTTCGACCAAGATCTCGAGTTTTAGTATCAACTGTCGACTGAAAGTAATTGGAGCAGAAGTTTGCTATCTCTTCAGTGAGATAAGCATTGCATATGGACCCTTCATCTCGAGCCTTGTTCCCAATTTTCCGTTTCAAATGATTGAGGAACCTGCAATTACAGTTGTTATGTAACTATATGAACAAGCGATTAGGATGTAAAACAAAGGATGTGAAATAAGGGTATTTGATTTACCTTTCGAAGGGATACATCCATCTGTATTGTACAGGACCACATAACTTCCCCTCGTATGGCAAATGTATTGGCAAATGCTCCATGGAGATAAAGAATGCAGGAGGGAAGATCTTCTCAAGCTTGCAGAGGATCTCAGGTATGTTTTTCTCCAATCTCTCCATGTCACTAACTGATGTTGTATAGCAACACAAGTCGCGGAAGAATTGGCTGATCTCTATAATTGCATTCCAAATATGGTCAGGGAGCAATTCCCTCAAAGCTGTGGGCAACATCCTCTCCATGAACACGTGACAGTCATGGCTTTTCATTCCATGGAGCTTACACGCTTGAAAATCTACGCATCTGCTCAAATTGGAGGCGTAACCATCAGGGAACCGCAGCTGCTTAACCCACTCACACAAAACTTTTCTCTGAGCCTTGTCAAGAGCGAATGGAGCCTTTGGCATGACCTCTTTTCCTCTATCATCCTCTTGAAGATGAAGCTGGGGACGTTTACAATATCTGGCAATGTCATTCCGAGCAGATGGCGTGTCACACGTATGCTTTTTCACATCCATTACAGTGTGAATTAACTTATCGAAGAAGTTCTTCTCAATGTGCATGACATCCAAGTTGTGACGAATGAGGAGATGCTTCCAATATGGGAGCTCCCACAAGGTGCTTTGCTTGAACCACCCCTTCTTTTCATTTTTCAGCCTTTTAATTGAATCGGGTCCATCAGTAGCCTTCGGGAGGTCCTTCACACATTCTCACAGCTCCTCTCCTAACATGATGTGTGGAGGGGCACCTTTCTCTACTTTGTTTTTACAGAACGCAGTTTTACTGTTCCGGAAAGGGTGATCTGTCGGAAGGAATTGCCGGTGGCAATCAAACCAAGTAATTTCACCACCATGTTCGAGCCAAAATGCTTTGCTCTTCTCCATGCAATGTGGACAAGCTTTCTTACCGGCTGTGGCCCAACCAGACAACATGCCATAAGCCGGGAAGTCACTGATGGTCCATAGGATGGCTGCTTGAAGATTGAAATTTTGTTTCTTCGAAATATCATAAGTTGTCGCGCCAACTTCCCGCAACAGTTTCAACTCCTCTATCAACGGTTGCATGTAAACATCCAAGTTGCCCTTAGGGTTTTTAGGACCGGAAACGAGTAACGAAAGGAACATGAATTGTCTTTTCATGCACATTGAGGGAGGCAAGTTATTAGGGGTCAAAATGACAGGCCAACAAGAATATTGTCCCCCAAACTTACCATGAGGAGCAAAACCATCTGTACACAAGCCAAGTCTCACATTACGAGGCTTAGAAAAAAACTCAGGAAACCGACAATCGAGGTGTTTCCAAGCTGCACTGTCACTAGGGTGTGCCATTGTGCCTTGAACTCGGGGATTTTTCGAATGCCATGTCATTTCCTCCGAAATGTTCTTCGTTGCAAACAGTCTTTGCAACCTGGGTGTGATCGGGAAATAAAAAAGAACATTCAAAGGCACTAGGCTGCCTTTGGAAGTCTGCTTGTATCGGTCGCTGCCACACACCCTACATGCAGACAACTGAGCATCATCCTTCCAAAACAAAATACACCCTTTCGGGCATGTATGAATCTTTTGATGGGACAGTTCCAACCCCTTCACAATCTTCTTCACCTCGTAGAAGGTGTCGGCCATATGGCTGTTGTTCGGAATCGCCTCACTTAGCAAAGAAGCAAACCCATCGACACATTTGTGAGGCAAATTATACTCACATTTTAGACTAGTGATTCTAGCGGCCATCTCTAACACAGACAAAGAACTCCCTTCGTATAATGGCCTTTCAGAAGCCTTCAACAAATCCAGAAAATGCTTAGCAGTTGCATTAGGCTCCTCCTCTGATGAAACACTAGCCTCCTCGGAGTGCCCCTGGTCTTGACTATGACCAAAAGCATCAAAGACCATGTCACGATATTCATTTGGACCGCCGTTCGGGAAATCCCGGATACCCTTCCCCGTAACACATCCACTCATAGTAGTTAGGTGTGAAACCCTTGCGATACATATGAATTTTAAGCGTATCCGCATCCCAAAGGCGTTTGTTCTTACATTTAACACATGGACACCTGACTTCATTCGGGTTACTACTCTCGGGATTATCTGCGACGTACTGAATGAATTCATCAACCCCTTTCACGAACTCAGGATTAATACTTTGCCCAACCATCCTTTCATACATCCACCTACGTTCTCCTCGTTTCATGATTACAGCTTCTACACAGCTCACGCATATTTACATGACAATCACATTAGTCATAAACCGTATTTCACAGTCATTATACACCAAAGCGTTATGGAAATGCAAATGAGATTTGAAATGCTTCCAAAGGGTCCTTATCACTCCAACCTAACCCATCCTTGTACGTTTATTCTCACTAGCGAATGTAACCCAGGTTTTCAATTCTATGGAAAATCCTTCAGCATTTCCCTACAGTTCTCCAAGTACACGATGTAGGCGATTAAACACACCTACATATGTACCCAGAGAACACGGTAGAGAAATGCATGAAAAGGCTGGATTTTCCCTAGAATCAAAATCAAGGCTTACATTCACCACCTAAGTGAGAATAAGCGTACAAGGACAGTCCCAACCGGGGACTATTCAAGACATACTCCTAATGTATATGCCTTGAACGGGTATCTAGGCATATGGTTATGCAAATGATTCATTTATTATATATATATATATATATATATATATATAAAGTGAAGGACACATGGAAACAGAGATATATCATAATTAAACTAACCTAAGCAAATAAATAAGAAGGCTTATTAAATATTATATTAAACATTATATCAAACAAAAATATTAAACTAAATACACTAGCATACACTTTATTAAACAAAACTAAACCAAGTTTAACTAAACTAAACTAAATTAAAATAAACTAACATACATTATTATATTAAACTAAACTAAAAAAAACTAACATGTTATAATACAATAATTAAAAACCAAACTTAAATAAACTAAACTGACTAAATTAAAATAAACTAACATACATTATTATATTAAACTAAACTAAACTAAACTAACATGTTATAATACAACAATTAAAAACTAACTTAAATAAACTAATATGTCATAACACAAACACATTCCTCTCAAATATTTAAACATATTAGAATATAAATACAACAAATTGTATACACTACACTAAAAACAATAATAAACTACGAATTTTAATACAATAATAAAAGCTTTTATACACTCTCTAACCTGTAGATCAGCCCTTGTTATTGCCAAAGAACCGATTAAATCTACAAATCCTACAAATAATTCAAATTAAATACTTAGTAACTAAGTTTATGCTTGCCAAAAAAAAAATCCAAAAAACACCAAAAAAAAAACACAAAAAACACCCAAAAAAACAACCAAAAACCCCAAAAAACTCCCAAAAAAAAAAAAAAAAAACCCAAAAAACACCCAAAAACCCCAACACAGTGAATTTAAAAAAAAAAAACCTACACAACAAACACCACTTACCACTAATCAACGGCGGCGGCTTCGACTCTTGGTGGTTGTGGTCAAAACCGGCGGTGGGTGTGGTGAATTCCGGTGAAGCCTAGGTGAAATGGTGGAGGTGGTTAGGGTTTTTAGCAAAAATGTAAAAAGAAAAAAAAATCAAAAACACTTACCGGCGGCGGGGTGGTGGTGGCGGCAACGCTCCTTTCTCCCTCTCTCTCTTCTTCTTTCTCCTTCTCCCTTTCTCTCTCTTCCTCTTCTTCTTTCGCGTTCTCCCTTTCTCTCTCTTCCTCTTCTTCTTTCGCGTTTTTGGCGTTCTGTTTTTTTTTCAGAACTTGACATTATTTTTTTTTAAATTGTTGCAGCCTTCCGACGGAAATTATTCCCTCGGAAAATTCATTTTTCGTCGGAACCTGAATTTTCCGAGGGAATAATTTCCGTCGGAAGGTTTTCCGAGGGAATATTCCGTCGGAACAAGAATATTCCGAGGGAAATAAAATTTGTCGGAAAAATACCGAGGGAATTTTCCGTCGGTAGATAACTTTTCCGACGGATTTTTCCTACAATTACTATTTCCGCCGGAATTTTTGAATTTTCCGAGGGCATTAAATTCCATCTGAACATTTCCCTCGGAAATAAGCCTATTTCTAGTAGTGTTGACTGTGTCATGTATTCTGAGATAGAGAGAGTATTAGATAATCTTCAAATTTACTCACAAAAGTAAAAGAGTCATGCGAGATCATGTTTGATTCATCTCAACGAATGCTCTATTAATATTCAATCGTTATATTTTTTAAAAGCATGTAATGAATAATAATCAAACAGGTGTATTGACAAACGTGTAAAAGTCAAAATGTATCCATAAAAGGGACAAAGGGAGTATTATACTTTAGATATAGGGTAATTTTAAGAAAATTTAAGAAAAATTTACCAACAACTACCATTATAATTAATGACTACTTTGAGAACAATAAATACCATTTATTTATTTATTTTTTTGTAAAAAAAAAAAAAAATCTACCACAAAAACCTTGAGTAACACAACTACATTTTATTTCTTGGCAATAACTCCAATTGAGGGGGCTAAAAAATCGGTCGTTTCAACGACGAGGGAAGGGATGAGGGGCTATTTTGGGGATCGGGGAAGGGGGGTGGTTTCGATGGTGTAGGTGGGTCGCCCGAGTGGTTTTAGGGGTAGGAAGGGGCCGATTGGCTGTTATCGGCTGTTAGGGGAGGCGGACGGTCGAATTTCGGTCGAGCTGGGAGTTAGGGATAAGGGGAGGAAGGATGGTGGCAGGGAAAGGTTTTTAATTATTTTTTTTTTCTTGTTTTACAAAAAAAATTTGGACCAATTATGTTGCGACACGTCACACATGGCTTTTACAAAATAATATTCACCCTTTCTTTAAGTTACTGGTAAATCGACCTAGTGGAAGAAAATCAACCCAAAAGTTCATAGTGCTCCCTAATAAATGTAAGTTAGGATTATTGAGAGTAAATCGCTGAAAGTTCGGATTAATAAATTAAAGTAAATTTTTCTAAAAAAAATAAAAACTTAGATTTCGGAAGCACCCAATATAATAGATCGAAAAGCGAAGACAAGTCAAATTCAGAATTAATTGGAGTATGAAATGGAGCCGTTTGACTCTTGGAATTGCCTTTTTTAATCTCTTTAGTTTTAATAAAAATGTGTTCCTTTAATGGAGTGGTGTTACTTATGTTTGTTGGGAGATGTAGCAAAATTTCAATTTCAGATTTACATAAACCCTTGTTGAAGGAGGATGGTAGTAGGTGTTGTTAAACCCATTTGTATGTGATAACGGTAAAAGTCATTACAACATCATGACCTTGTATGAGAATATATACTCCCTACGTCCCACAATATAGTTTCTGTTTTCCTATTTTAGAGACCCAAAATTTTGTTCCTTTTTCTATTTTTGAATAGTACGTAAAGAGCATTATACCCTTATTTTTTTTATTTTATTCATTGAACTTCCTAATTTACCCTTAACTTATCCACTTGCATTGTACTTTTTTCACTTTCTCTCTCTAACTTTTGTCTATAATTGTACTTTTCACTTTTTTTCCCTTAAATTATCCACTTGCCTTGTACTTATGTCTAACTTTTGTCTAGCTTTTGTCCACTTCTCCTTCCATTTCTTAAAAACCGTGAAAAAAACACAATAGGAACTATATTGTGGGGTGGAGGGAGTATAAGATATGGTTTTGTCAGATTGCAAGAAATGTGATTGACATGCATGAAGCATAGATTTCAAGAAAATTTTATCCATTTGAATTATTAGGGTCCCTTAGGGTAAGGCATACTGATTTTGGGTTGTCTCCGTCATTTCAGCAACATTCATAGACTTTTAGTTGTATGTTAGAAAATACCTTGCACAACAGGAAACATCATCACCAACTTCCCTTGTTCTATCAATAGTCCTATTGCATGTTTAAATGTATATTGGTAAGCCTTATATGCGTTGTCCTCACTCGTTGTAATAGCTTAAAGGTAAATATCGTTAATGACCTTAATTGATATTGTGTAAGGGCTTCTTATGCCAATAGTAACTTATGTTACTTTACTGTTCTTCATTTGTTGTAAACTTAGTTTAATTAATGTAATTTCAGCGGGTTTTTTTTAAAAAAAAAAATCTAAAATACTTATAAAGAATTGATACAAACTTTGGTGTATGTAAATATTAAAAACTAGGTTAGGTCTCGTGCCATGCACAACAATTTTAAAAAATTAATATCAACTTTTCAATATAATTGGTTATTTTACAACAATAAAACAAAAAATCTAAAAACACTATGGACGATCTTTAACATGAAAGATAAGTGGATATATCTAAAAAGTATAAATTGAATAATTTGATATTCATAAATACAAAGTAATAAAATCGTCTATTAAGTAATTGAAATATTAATGTGTAGATATTGTATTCAAATATATAATTATATATAGTATCAACATGTTTTGGATGAGGGCAATAATAAATACTGTAATATTGATCGTCATGAGATTTTTGTGTGTGTTTATATTAATATTATGAAGTATAGTCTAACTAATTTTTATATATTAAGGTAGTAAATAGTAATGTTTCTATAAATAAAATAAAATAATTTAATACAATAACTCATTTTCACTTAGAGAAGGGAAAGAGCGGGGTTATTATCATTCAAGGGGTCGTAAAAGTAAATGCACTACTCTATTGTGAATTCTAATCAATAAATAAACAACTTTAGAGGAAAAAAAATATAAATACTCTCGTGTAGTAAATCATTATATGTCGCAAATCATATTAATATTTTCTAATATAGTCATAAATGTTATTGTGAAAAGGTAAATCAAATGTTTTATATTCAAAGTAATTATCTTTGTTATTAACATATATAATAAATTATTTTTGTATAAGATTTCATTCTATGATTGATTTTTTTTTAAAAATAAATAAATAAATTAAGGACACACCAAGAAATGAGACGTGTCATTGTTGATGTGTCTTTTAGTATATAGTTATATATTATTATTATTATTATTATTATTATTATTATTATTTAAAACATGTTTACTTAAAACCTTTATAAAGCCCACCTGTCTCATAATTAGACGATCATATAAAGATCCGCCCCATTTATTTATGAGACCCATATTATAATTAGGAAAAATTCATGGGAATAATCCCATCTTTGGGCCATTTGTTTTTTTTATAATCCCACCGTTGAGTTATTTTTTAATAATCCGACCTTTACCCCCTCATTCTTTTTTATTGGTCCCATTTTACCTGAAACCAGTTAAGGAGGTAATTTTTTTTTTGATTAATTTACACATGTCATTACTTAATTGGTCAAAAAAAAAATCAAGTCAGCAGCCCACCCCCTCCAGCTCCAACCGCCACCTCCCCATACCACCCCCTTCCTCAACCACCCAACTGGAAACGAGCCACCTCCCCAACCCCCTCCCCCTGCCGACGATCCCAACCCCCTCCCTTTTCCCCACCATCCTCACAATTCCCCCAACCCCGATTCTTGTTCTTGTATGCTTCCCTCAATGTCGACTTCTGCTTTTGTGACATCACTATCAAAACTTGGGAAAAATCCCCCCCCCAAAACCCAATTAATTCAATCAAATCATCCAAAAACCTTAAAATTAAAAATCCTAGAAAATCGAAATCAAAATTTGCTCAACCATGAGATCCTTAAGCTGATTCAACAAATCAGCCTTAGGCTTTTGCATCAACTCATGGGGTTTGAATTTTGCTGCAAAAAGTCACACAAATATTGTAAATTGAATTAAAAATTCGCTGGTCGAGATGCGGAAAGAGAGGAGGTGGGGGCGGAGGAGGCTGGGGTTGAATGGGGTGGTTTCGTGGGTGGTTGGGGTTGATTTGGGTGGTTTCGTGGGTGGCTGGGGTTGAATGGGGTGGTTGGATTTTTTTTTTTAATTGATTTTTCTAACTTTTTTTTAACCAATTACAGGCCGCCACGTGTCATGTAACCTGTTATAACAGGTTACATGACCGGTTGGGACCAATAAAAAAGAATGGCGAATAAAGGTCGGATCATTAAAATATAACTCAAAGGTGGGATTATTAAAAACGAATTATCCAAAGGTGGAATTATTCCCATAATCTAATATATATAAATAAAGTAGGCATTTTTAGAGAGCATTCGGCGCGCCACATAAGCAAAGGTATATTTTCGACCAATTAAAAATTAGATTTCTATTTTATTTTGGAATTAAAAAATTCGTTTGCCACCTAAACAAAAGTGACGAATGAGATTTAAGAATTTTGCCACGTAAGTAAGAATAACGAATATTGATTTATTAGGATTTAATTTATTTAAAAAACTAAAAATTATCTTTTAAAATAATCATCTTTAGATATAGGATTTATGTACCTACTATTATAAGATAAATTTTGATATTGTTTATGATAAGAAATAAAAATTATTCCTTAATTAGAATTAAATTAAAATTTGTGGTCTTTACCATTATAAATTGACGCATCATATGACACCAACAAAATTTCGTATTAATATAAAACCAAACCAAGCAAATTTTGTGTCATTAATTTTGTGTCAGTTTTATTTGGTCATCAATGGCTAGGTAATTTTTAGCCTAATTTTTAAAACCAAATGTATATTTGTGATTATTGCTTAAATTGTGTTTATTTGGGATACTTAATGATTATATGTTTATGTTTTGTTTACTGAATTTTGTTTTTACATGCAGATCTAATTTAATCAGAGAATAATATTCAAGCAAAAATCTTTGGAATATCAAATTACGAGTTTCTCGCTTGATGATCCTATTGGATGAGGATGTATTATATCTTTATAAATCGTTTACATTTATTAAACCTTTTAATGAACCTTTTAGTTTTTATCAATTAGTTTTATGATTAAAACAAATTTTTTATGATTTAGGTAGCTTAATTAAGTCATTAATTAACTTAATTTTTTTATTTTTAATTACAGGGTGATTACGTTCATGGCTCAATTAAAGTCAACTTTGTTCTACAATTTTCTTCAAAATTGATTGAAGGAAAAGTTTACTCCATTAGATACTTTTCAGTCGTTACAAATAAGAAGCAATATCGCACGCATTGTCAGCGACAACAAAATAATGATTCAATTTTCTAAAATACTATTGTTTAGGCAATTGGGGACGATGAAAAAATTCCAATGCATAGATTTAATTTTGTATAATTTAAAATTTTAGATTAATTTCACAACAATTATTCACTTTCTGGTAAATATTTTAATTTATTTTATAAGACTATAAAGATTAATTTTATATAAATTTTATTTTTTCTAACATGTTCTATTTATCCACTTTTATTAGATGGAAGAGATATGGGTGTGAACAAAGTTGGTGATCCTATCGAAATTTTTTTTTATTACAAATTTTTTACATCGAAATATTACATCTAATAACTATTATTTTTTATGTTCTTATCAAAATATTTATTAGGGGAATAAATTACATAAAATTAATAAAAAAACTATCCTTAACAAACAATAGCAAAGTAATCAAAAATATTATGAGTATGATCTAATTACAAAAATTATTTTTATGAGATTTTATGTATAAAAAACCGTGGGATATTAGGTTTTAAATTATTAAAAAAAAATTATCTTATGAAATTAATGGTTTTATCTAAATACCCGATTAATAAGATGTTTTTTCATAAAAAAAATTTAAAACTTATAACGCAATAAAAAAACTTTACCTTCTTTAAACATTTTATGTCTAAAAATTTGAAAAGACAGATGATTTGGTAGAGATCACAAGAAATATACAAAATGATATATAGATTTGAGAGTTTAATTTCAAGTGTAAATAGCAACAAATAATAATTTAGGATTTAAATTATTTTAAAAATAAAAAAATTATTATCTTTTCACATTAAAGATTTTATCCTAATATGTAATCAATGCAATATCATATTTACAATTTTTTTTTTGAAAGATATCATATTATTGTCATATAACTAAGAACAACGAATAAAATACAAAACAACAATAAATTAAGTCGCATTATAAATTACATTAAAAAAATTATACTTTTGTAATTGGCAATATCATTTTAATTAAATTATTATTTGTTTTTTGTCTGAAATTATTAAATTGTATAATAAATCAAATAAATATAAAAAAAAAACTTAGAGTATATAGGAAAATATCTTTTCTTGAGATATATGTATGAAAAATCGTGCATTGCATGGGCTTTCATCTAATAAAATAATAATAATCACTCAAAGCAGCTAACTTGGCCTTTCTCTTACAGTATCAGCTGACTTGGCACCTTTCTTTGGGCCCACCCTTAAAAACGGTTACAACAACTGGATTTCCCGCTTTCTCTCTCCTCTGCAATAACAAACTCTCACACTCCCACTTTCTCTCTCCTCATTCTCACCATTTCAACCCTAACCGCCATTGTTACTACTCAAGCTTTTGCTTAATTCTTCGTCATTCACGCACTTCACTTCTTTCTTGCAACCTACTGATACTTCAATTTCACATAATTTTGTTTGATTCGACCATTCTTGGTTGAATTTCGTTTGTTCGTTCGTAATCGAATTTTGTTTCTTCAGGTATAATTTTTGCAGAATTTTGAGCTTCATGTTTATCTTTGTTCTTTAGATTTCTTGTGATATTTGATTGTTAATGCCGTATTTCTGCTTATTTTGATTAATTTACGTGTATTTTTTTTATCTTTCAAACTCTATTTTCGTATTCAAGTATAATTCATGTTGGAACTATGTTTTTATGATTATTGGTTTTCATGTAATTGATTCTACAATAATTTCTGCAGTTTTTTCGATTTCCAGTGAGAATTGAAGATGGCAATGTCGATGCGTTTTTTGATTATTTGTGTACTGGTGGTGTTCGTTTTGGCGACTCTTTCTTTGGAAGCCGCTAATCTAAACGACGGTAATATTTCTCTCTAAGTTTATTTGCAAATTATTTCTTACATTATACTTTCAGTGTAAATTTATTAATGTATTAGCGATATTAATTTTTCATGATCGACTGAAAATTATTGTATATTGTCCAAGTTCTTTTGCAAATGTGATTTTAGTTGCTTGTATTCTGGCTCTGAAAGATTACCAAGGATTTTAAAGAGGGGATTATAATCGGATAATATGAATGGAGAATTGTTATTCAAATACATGCTGTAATGTTGTTACAATATTTAGGATACTAGATAATTTTCTGTGATTATAAACTAAAATTTGTTTTTTATTTTTTTCCCCGTCAAAAAAAAAAAACTAAAATTTGTTTGAATTGAATATCCAAGCTTTTTATTAAATTAGTTTGATTTTTCATGTTTACTATAACTAAAAAAAAATCATTTACCTTGAAATAATCCCAGAATATTTAATCATATTAGTTGAGCCATCGTGCGCGATAGCCCTAAAATAATGTGAAGTGTCGATAAATACGGTAATATGTAGTTTAAGTGAAGGTGTATATCGTTACGGCGTAGAAATTATTGCTATTATTTTTTTTATTATAATTTGATATTTGATGGAAAACATAAGAATAAGTGTTTTGTAATTAGGTTAGAGGTGATCAAAGTTGGCCCGACCTGATTTTGGTCGGGTTTTGAGCAGAATTTTTCGGTCAGGTCCGACCCGATTTTTTTTTGGGCGGGTTTGGGAATGCTTTTTTTATGGATATTTAGTTGATTTTTTAGGCCCGACCCGAAAATGGCCTAAAAAGCCCGCACGGCCCGGCCATTTTGGACGGGTTTGGGCACAAAAATTCCGACCCAAAGCTTGGCCCGGCCTGGCCCGCCCAATGATCACCTCTAAATTAAGTACATATATATGATTAATCGTATTGTCTTAAAGTATATTAACATTGTACTCAATTTACCTCACCTTTAAATAGTTTTCTCACTCCTAAATGTCATTCATAAATCATAATTACCTCCCTTCAAAATAGTTTGTCCACCTCTAAAAATCATATATAAATTACGTCACTCCTAAATAAATTGCTTACCTTTAAATACTTTGTTCACCCTTAAAGAATTTGCTCATCCCTAAAATCATATTCGAATTACATTATCTTAAATAGTTTGCTCACCTCTATTTAGTTTTCTCATGCCTAAATAATTTGCTCGCCCTTAAAAAAATATCCACTTGAAAAATAGTATTATATTCAAAATTGAGTGATATTTTGAAGAAAAAAAATAAGATTGATCAAAATTTTATTCATTTATTTGTAATATGCCTTAAACTTGTATAACATATTCCCTCAAAAAAAAATTGTATACATCAACGAATGCCATATCTTGTACCGCATATTCTTTCTGGAAATAAAAGCTACCTTTGATTAAAATTAAAAAGCACTATCCTTTGTTACACAACAAAATCATCTTGCTTAAATGGTTCTGATTCACATCCTGATATAGAGCAACATTCCTATAGTTGTATCCTTCACTGGCTTCAAATCCTCCTTACTAAACTAACATGATCATCAACCTGCATCATCAAATAAAATAAGCAAATACTCGCCTGCCAAACATATTGAAAATTTTGAATTCAATGAAAATAAACTCATTACCATGTATTTATTCAGGATGCATAATATATATATAAAAAAAAAGTCTATGTACCCGAGAATCACATTGCATAAAACTATGAAAGCAAGTAAAACTCCTAAATTGAAAACAAAACTTTAAGAAGCAACACAATTGAAAGCAAGTAAAACTCCTAAATTGAAAACAAACATGATTGATGATTAAAAAAGATAAACAAGCAACACAATTGAAAGCTAAGGAGTAATAGTAACCACTTCCAAAAGAAATAACAAGCAGCTTCCGTTGTATTAGGCTTATTGTAGTAGTGTTAATTTTGTTTATTTCAATTTCATCAAAACTAAAATTGAAATTTTTTGTTTTTTCTTGTTTAGTCGACATTGAGGCTCTCACGCGACGACCAGAGACAAACTCTTTTCTCAGTCGTCTGATACGACTGGGTTTCACCTTTTTTAGACTTGGACGGTTGGCCCCAGCAGCGTTCTTGCATGCCCAGCCCCTTCTCGGTTGTCTGTTGTGACCTAGGTTCACTTTTTTGGGACCTCGACGGTTAGCCCTATCGCAGTACAGGCAGACACCAGCGGAGACATGCCTGGCCCCAGCAGAGCCTGACTTGATCCCTGCGATAGTACCATCCTCGGCTCCGACGCCGTCCTGCGAAAATGTTCAGCTCGCGTGAATCATTAATTATACACCAAAAACATTTTATATTACATGAAACAAATTATACAAAATCATTTACGTAAGATAAATTAACAAATTACGTGAAATTATAATATTATAATCTCACGTAATTTGTTAATTTATCTTACGTAAATGAGTTTGTATAATTTATTTCATGTAATATAAAATGTTTTTGGTGTATAATGATCCATGCGAGCGGAACATTTTTCAGGATGTAAAATTGCGTTTTGGGTGAAAATTATGAAAATGACAAAAATGTCAAAAAACTAAAATTTGTGGGTGTTATGTGGAGAAATGCGGGCGACGAATAACAACTCCTATTATTATTGTTTGTTTCAGCACAGGAGAGGTAGAGAGGTTGTAGGTGCAGTTTTCGCCGTGGTTGCATTCTTGATGTTTCTTCTTGCACATAAGCTTCCAAATTGAGCAAGGATGCCATTTGTTCACATTTGTAAATTTAAGCAAATTTTGATTTGTTCATATGTTTTGGCTTAAATTGTGATTTGTTCATATTTGTTCAAATGCAAATTGCAATTGAAAAAAAAAAAAAAAACAACAACAACATCAAATATATAAGTATTCAATCCAATCAAATCCAAGTCATAAAATCATTGAAAATTAAGACTAATTAAACAACACCCATCATTCAAAAATCTATAATTTAGAGTATATATTGATTTATAATGGGAAATAAAAAATAAGAAATACCCATTTTTGATCTTGCTTCTTCGTTGTTGTTGATCGGGGAGGATTTCCAATTGATAATATAATCCTTCTTCAAATCTTCAAATTAAACCCAACCCCCAAATTCGTCGATTAATCACAAACAATTTGGAGAGAGGCAAAATTCTAAAACCTTTAATCTTCTTTGATTATCTGAATTTGCATGTTTTTCTATTGTGCTGATCGAAATAAAAATAAAAAAAAACATTAAAATTGGTTATAATTAGAGCTGCTCAATTCGTCGATTTTTTGAAATTTGGTTTGGTAAAGAATTTGAGGGGAGATTAAGATGAAGGCGAAATCATGGAATGAAATAGAGGAGAGAGACAAGTAAAGTGGGAATTTGGAAATGGAAAATGAAGTCAAAGAGATAAATGGCTTAAGGGAATTTGGGAAAGGTAGAGGAAAAGAAGCTGACTAATAGATCAAGACAGCAGGGGCAATTTTGTAAGAAAAAATAAATAGAGGGATATTTTCAGAATCACACTGTAGATTTCAAACAATAACACATGTTTCGGATAAGTATTTTTAAGCGATTGTCATTTTGTTATTTTTATAACGCATATTGATGTCATTTTAAAATGTCTCTTAAAAAAACAACAAATATAGAGTAGTAAATTGTAAAAGAGAGACGTTAATGACATATTAGATAAAAAAAAGTCAGTTTTTTGTTCTTGTGAGAAATTGCCGCACAATTGTTTCTCGATATGGCTATTATGTACAAATTAGTGGTCCATATACTCTCTTTTCTATTTTTTGAATGTTCTTATGTATTACTTAGCAAACTTAGCTTCTAACCATTGGACAATGAGAATTGAAGTTCTTTAGATAATAAATATTTAAGTATTTCTTTAATTTTAGCAAGTGTAAGTGTAGTGTCGAGCATACCAAATTAACACAAGAAAGAATGATTATTTAAATCCACTAAACCATACGTTGCTAAGTCAAATCCTTAAAAAAATCCATGTCCAGTGTCAACTAAGAAGGGAGGTCCTTGTAGATTATAAGAAAAATAAAATAAAATAAACCAGCTAGTTTCTTATAATTACGGCAGGTCATGGCTTTTAAAGGCCCTCCATTCCTATTTTCCCACCTCTCTGAGTTATTACATTGAAGCGCACTCAACGTTCTCCATTGAAGCGTTTTCCGTTGAATCTAATTCTTGTATCCCCCTTTGAAGCAGCTTCTAAGGTAAGTTGTTTGTTGTTGTTATCATCACATCAATTTCACAATCTAGGGTTTATATTTGATCTAATCTAATTTAATTATCAGTGCTTTAAGTTTAGGGTTCGTAAATTCTTAGATTACGAAACATCATATCCAAAAGAAAAGAAAATTATGAGCGTAATTTGATTATTGAATCAAATATCCCTAAAATTATGTATTTTTCGAGATAATTCAATATGAAATTAAATCTCTTTTCCCTGGGCCTAGGGCGGCCGCCCCTCCTGCCCTGCCTCAGGGACGGGCCTGCTTATTGCTAAGAATTCTAATTTCATAATTGAATTAAAATTTGGTTGCTAATGTGTTGCAGAACCCTAATTAATTAATTAAAGGACGGAACTATGAAATTGGAAGATGATAATTTGCATATGGAAGATGATAATCTGCATACATCAAACCTAGATGATGTTTTAGATGACAAAAAAGAGGTTGAAATAAAACACAGAATGCCCCATAAATTGAATACGGGGGAAGGAGATCTTTCAAGCGAGTTGCGTTGTTATTGACCGTACCTACGTATACCCTAAAAGTCGGTTCGATGAATGTGTGCCATGAAAATCGTATCCGGTTGCGGTACCTTCTTCGCAAGCTTGTGGTACAACGCAATTGGGTCGATGCTAGTGGAGTGTTAAGTGCGCTTTTACAAGGGACTTGTAGAGAGAAAGCACCGCAGAGCAACCGTTTCAAGTATTGGGTATGTATTTAATCACTTTCGGGGCTTTCACTTCCGAAAAATTTGTTTTCAGTAATATATACCTGTATATCTGTCTCTTGCATAGTTGCATTTGAGATTGCATTACAATATTACATGTAACATAGGAATTTATTTCATGTGAGTTTAAGAACTATGAACCGATAACTGAAATGTGCATAATTGTTATTCGTCGTAGTAAGGACTAGTAACTAGCCAAGAAGAACTGATGTGGCGGCATTGATGGTAGTTTTTAGTGGCATAGTGATTGGTGATGTGTTTTGGACTAATCTATTTAATCTGTTATGAGTCTTATGATTGACAACCATGTAGGGTTTTTTTTATTTATTTATTTATTTATTTATTTATATATATATATATATATATATATATTTTTTTTTAAAAGTTGTTATGAATATTCAGTACTAAGGCATGACTTTGGTTCAGAGTATTCAGACCTACTTTAATACGAGTACAGACTAATGAAGAATCTATTAAACTAGGGCTGGCCTAATTCTTATCAGGAGTTTATAAATGGATTGGAAGTGGAAATATAATCCAAAGGGTAGATTAGAAGGTCTGATTAAACTAAGATATCGAGTACTGATTTCTGCACTAAATTCCACAATGCTATTAGAACAGCATACAGAACTGCTACATAAGGTAGTAATGTTGAAAAAAGGGACTTGTGCAAGAAACTCTATCCTAAGATACCCTTCAATTGTATTTATAGGAAACATTGCAACTCTTATGAAAATATACTCTACTATGACTTAAACCATACAACATGACAAGTTTTTTTAATATTCAATCAGATCCGTCTTGGAATTGGTACCTAGTCTTGTAGGACAAAGTTGAGCAACAAAAGTTTTAAGATGCATCATATTCCAGAACTACTTAATAATCCCATCATAAACATCCTACTTTTTTTATTCCCCTCTTCTCCTTCTGACTTTCCCTCCCACTATCCCTGTTTACTGGTGGTGCCTGGTGCCCTGATGGTCTTCTTCTAGAGTTGTTAACTTGGCATCCCTATAGGCCCTATTACCTTTGTCTTTGTAAGTTTGTATATATACTTTATTTTTGTATTGTACCTTAATGTAGTTATCTTTATGTTTTTGGTAATAATTATATTTGAGTGTGTGTGTACATTTTTTTCCTTCTAAAGTTTGCATTCTTCTTGTGAAAATATGTATCATCCGTGTTTCATAGATAGACCCGCTCAACTAGCATTAATTAACTAGAGGTGAATCTACACAGATTGAACCTCCTTAGACACCTTATCGGTAGCAAGGTCTTCTTTATAGTGTTGTTAACTCTAACCTCAGTTGCAAAAGTGTTATTCCCTGTATCTAAGTAATATCATTGTTCACTGCTAGCAAATGCAATCTTCTTGACAAGCAATCTATGTTTTTGTTGTCATAGGTCGCTATGGAGCTTCTTCAACACATGGATTGTAATTTAGATCTTTACTCATCAAGGATTGAGCACTTGTATGATACGTGGAAGGAAAAGATAAAATCTAACAAGAGGAGGCCATTGAAGGTATATCTTATGTTAAATCACATCATTTAAAGCATGAAGAGTGAAATTGTATACCTTTTTATCATCAGTTAGCCTATTTTTAATTCTCTTATTAGGTGAGCATGCATATGAAGTGCTAGTAGTAAATAAAGTATCAATTAAACTAAATATCGGACAAAGCCATAATTAATTATATATGAATACGAAAATATCATAATTTTTTTTTTTTACATTATCTATTTTCTTTATGTATCAAATTGGACAAACATTTTGGCCCTATATCCGTACCCCAATAAGGACCCTGTCCATTAAGGGTCTTTCACGTTTTTTAATGAAAGACCCTGTCCATTAAGGGCCTTTTAAGCTTGGCCCTAACCCTATTATCATTGGGCTACCCTCAAAAAGAGACCACAAGGTTGAATATGTGATGATGAATAAAGCAGGGGGAGGAGAGGAAGGCATTGAGAATCAAAGGAGGAAGACATTATTTTGAAAATACTAGGAGGAAGAACTAATTTGATAGAAGAAATGTACCTAATTAAGCATCTTTATGTCTACCAATTATTTCTCTTCAACATTGATTTCCCTCGTATTGATTAAAAGTCAGGTTCTGGTGACAATGAAAAAGCAACAATTAGGAAATAATCAAGGTCAAAATTTATGATGAATGATATTGTAATAATTCTGTTGCTGAATTTGTCTTAAAAAGTCAAATATGCAAGAGGAAATACTGTTGAAGTTTGTTCTGGCAACAGCGAAAAAGCAACAGTTAGGACCAGAAAGAGTCTTGTAAACTATTAGCTTTCATAAGTTTAACCATTCATTGTTCTTGAATATTTTGGAAAAGTCTTGTAAACTGTTGGCTTTCATAAGTTCCTGTCACGCTAATTTATCGTTCTTGAAGTTCCTTTAAGCTTAAACTTGTTGGATGGGAGTCTTCCAAATAAAACCTGATCAAACTGTTGGTAATGGTAGCCATTTCATTTGCTTTTCTGTATGCATTTCTTATGAAATTGTTTTTATTGGGGGTTTGAGGGAACAGATATTGAGGCTTTCAGTTTTACCAATGTAACAATTGTCCTTGGAAAATAGTTAAAAGTTTTGTGGATTTTTATAATGCCCATAAGTTACATCCGGTATTCTTTCTTGGTGCTTAAAAATCAGAATGCATTGTCCATTTTGTGAGATCTTGCAGCTGGGCCTTGTTAACCTGTAGAAAAGTTCCGTTTTGACCTTTAGTAATTGCCAATTATTATTGTGAGTTGAATTCTTACATCCGCCACCTGCTTGCTACTCGTGACCAGTTTAATACTTGTAATTACACTTGCACAAGTAGGCAAAAGATCAAAGTTGCATTTGCCGTTGCTCCATCACAAGGCAGATGCACTGCACATTACCTAACTACTTCCTAAGACCTACTTCGTCTTTGTTTGTTGCAAAAGTAATAAAAAAAAATCCAAAAGGAATACATCTAAATAAAATTATGACTTTTGATTGTTTTGAAAATCTATTATTGTACATAGTGGCTTACTATGTATTAAGTGGGTAACCAAATTAATGCGGGACCAGGGTACACGGGAGTGGGGTTGATAATGTGTCAATTTCATGCCTATTTCAGTTCAGGGGTGGATATTTACTTTGCAATCCAAACATTACCACCCATCAAACTATAATATTGTTTTATACCTGTTCCTCCTGACAGAGGTGTAATACTGTTATCCTCCATTGTGCTCAATTGATAGCTAATACAGCAGCATGTTTAAAAGATATGAACGCTTACTCTTGTTTATCTTGGCATTTTAATGGTTTTAAGCTATGGAATATTATTTATTTCTTTTTTACTTTGGGATCGTTTTGGTTACAAGGAATGGAATGGCTTATGGCTCCCTTGCTTCACCAGGATTGTGGTGTAGGAGTATTTCTTTTCAATAGAATTAAATAAGGTAAATTCAACATAGTATGAGAAGGGGAAATCCTGCAAAAGTTGTGATGGTAACAAATATCTTGCTAATGCACCTTCATTATACAATGAACATCTCAGAGGATAGTTATGTTTTTGAGTAGCTTCTTCTGTCAGGTACCCAGACAATTGGATGAATACATAAGAAGCTTTTATTTGTTTTGGGGTGGGGTTGTGGGGGCTTCTGTAATCTATATTTTGTCTGGTTTAAGCTTCATTATTACTTTATACATGTGTAGATTCTTACTATGTATTATTTGACAGGATAGATCTGTTCTGTTGGAGTACATTCTTTTCTGCCTTGCACGAAATAACCATGACTCTGCCCGTCTTAGTTTGCACAGGTATAATTTACTCCCTTTTTCTATGCAACAGTTGCCAAATACAACTTGCATAAAATTCTAGTGCATTTAGATGGATGCGTTCCTAATTCAATTTTGTAGTTGGGTCAAATTAGTTTTTTGCTACTGCTTTTTTCTATACTGTAGTTGCTCTATCACCTTGTCCTTTTCCTTTGCCAGTTACTCGTACCACTTATATATGCATTATTTTTCTTAAATTTTTTTTTTAATGTCCTCATTAGAATTTGAAGTCATGAATTCCTGATTAAGATTTGAATACACTGCTACTGCAAGTAATTCCTCTAAACACCGTGAGCCCAAATTTTATATGACAGAAATTTCACTTTCTCTTCTCTCTATCTCTCAATCGTCAACATGACTAACCTCCCATGATAGCACAGAATCGAAAGCTAGTTTTGGTATTATGTACTTAGGAAATTATATAGGAAATGTTGTTTTGATGTTGAAGTTTGAGTGTATCATAGATGTGCAAATGTTTTTTTTTTTTTTTTTTTTTTTTTTTTTTTTTTTTTTTTTTTTGTGTTTCTGTTTTTTTTTGGCAATAGTTTCCTCTAGTATCGTGTTGAAGGCTTAATATGATTGCTATTGCTATATTTAACCTCTTTTTTGAGCTTTATGGAGCCGATTTCCTTTTTACTTATCTTTGTTTATTTACTATTGCCTCAGTTCCAATTACTTGCAAATTTGACTTTTACGTTTGTTCATGCATAACTTCAACCATTGATATCAAAAATTATGATCAAGTAAAATATTATAAAAACTTGATAGTGTGAAAATATACCTTGTGACGAATCTAACAAGATCCCACTTGACTATTTTTTTCCTTGCGTAACAACCACTAATGATTTTCAAACAAAAATATGTGAATCGTGTCAAAAGTCAAACTGCTGCAAGTAAATGGAACGGAGGAAGTGTATTATATTTTTTAATTTATATTCTATTGGTTATTCATGTAGTCTTCAGCAGGAATATGAATCCGCAAGAGACCTGAAATCTAATTTGGTAATGGGTTTGACCAATTATGAGTTGTGGTATTCACAACTGCCAAACAACATGCGGCTGGGAAACTTAGAAGAGTCTTGTATGCCTATGGAGTCCGTGACTACGAAAACCAACTCCTCTCAGGAAACTGAAAACCTGAAGGATGAGGATGCAGCCAGTATTTATGAGACATTTTCAGAATTGCACTATCATTCAGAGACATCTATTGTGAATGACAAGGACACTTGTGCAAATGTCAGTCAAAAGCCAGATGGCGGAGTTTCTGGGGTCAAGCCAGTTGAGAATGACAAGAAACAACAGTCACAGAATTTCTATATGAGATCTGATGAATCAAGTGTAGAAACTGATGGCTCAAATCAACATGCTTATGATCAATATCATTGTTCTTCTGTCTATAATGTACACAGTGAGTGTTATTCTAGTTTCTTTAATCATCTATCCTCACCTAGCCCCTCTCCTTTATTTTTTCTTCAGAGCAATTACTCTCCACTGTGTGTTTTTTTTTATTTATTTTTAATATATATATATATATATATATATATATATATATGGAATCCAATAGTTCAGTCCCTAAGTACTGGTGGTCCTGGACTCCTGGAAGATACTTCCTCTGGTCTTCCAGGATCATGATACTTAATATGAAGTGGTAGCATGATGATGTCTTGCTATTTCTATTGACGGCTCCATTTTGACTAATCATAATAGGAAGATGTGACATAGTTGTGCTGGCAGTACTTTGTGATGGATGAGGTTAGGGTAATGTATATTAGTCACAAACTAAGGGTATCAAATGGCTGTTTTGATGGTTTGGGGTAGGAGAAAACAACTTGGTGGTCGGTCAGTGGTGATGGGGTGGGGTGGATTAGTTTAGCCTGAGTGGTAATAGCTTCTCAGGGGCCGTATGGGGTAGTGGGCTTTTCAGGTTGTGGTCTTAAATATGATGGTGCTAGAGGCATGACAATTGCAGGGTTTGAGGGAGGTAAGGAAAAAGATGTAAAGAGCTTGGAGCTAAAGGTGTGTTTTTTTAAGCATAAATTGTCATATGTTTAACATGAAAGCTGTTAGTCAGGTAACTGTGTGTAATGGACTGAGATTACTGCTAACTTACGCAAATAACAGTAAAATAGAGAGTAAAGCTTGGTTCTTTGATTAAACTAGACAATCTAATTTTTGGTAAATTGATTTAATAAGAAGACATAATAAAGATGGAAGCTTGAATATTGATTGAAAATGGCAAAGGGTTTACAAAATGATAAGTTTAATTGCTTTAGGCTATCACTCTCAAAATAGCCTGAGGCTATCACTCTCTAGCAATGGCTTGAGGCCATAATTCTCTTAGGTTTCCAATACAAATTTCTGCCTACCCTTTTCTTTTGCCTCCCTCTCAATTTATACTAGGACTACTAACCATGTAAAGTAATATTACTGGAATACCCATACTGCCCCTCCTTAGGTTAGTCTATTACACTGTGATTGCTTTCTATTCAGTATTTTCTGGGCTGGTGACCTCTTTTTCTAAACCAACTGGTTTTTTTAGCATCCTATTATACCATTTGTATTCATGATTTTGTGCCCTATCATTATGTATATACGAAGTATATAATTAGGTAGCTAGACCTACTTCCATGCTGGTGCAATTTCTCATTCGTTACTCTTGGTACCAATATATTGAGCCTTGTTTTGTCAAAACAGGCTTGCAATCATTGTTGCCCATAAGAGTGCCTTCTTCAGATAATTTGATGGACATGCTCTCTTCTCGTCGACAGTTTTTTGGTGATCATTACAAGGAAGCTTTGAAGTTTTTAAAGCTTGCTCTTCAGTCTCCGCCTCCAATCTCAGTGGCAGCATTACTTCCTTTGATACAGGTACTTTATTGTTTTATGTCTAGTCTTTACCATTTCAGATATGCATAATACGAGTAATACGTTTTACAGTGATCTGAGTTTACATTCCTTATTTCTTTTCCTTACAAAATTTGAGTTTATCATTAGTGAAGTTGGATAAGAAAGTTTGAAGGGTTCAACTGGTTTGCAGACAAATGCAATGTTGAATAATTAAGCCTGTTTCTGTAGCAATTTGGTTGTCTATGTGCAAGGAATTTGCTATTATTTGAGGATCTAACTTTGTCATGCCACTTTGAAAGTCAAGGCTTGTGTAGTATAAATATATCGAGTATAATAGGATAAGAAGAGGCCAAGCTTTTAGTTGTTGTAAGGGAGGTGGTATTAAAAAAAAAAATTACCCCCTTTGTCTCAACTTAGTGTGCCAAGATGGGATCGGAACTTCTAGTATTGAAAAATAGAGAGTAATATAAATTAGTGAACCCTTGCCAATTTTAGAAATGGGCAAACTAATCTAGGACAGATGGAAAAGGAAAGTGGGCAAACTAAATTGAAATGGAGTAAACAAATTAACAAATACAAAATCAAATACATAAAATAAGTAATGACCAATGAGCCATCCACATCATTGATACAGACATAGGCTTTGAGTTTGGGCTATGAACTCTTCTTATCTTTGGATTTGGATGAAATGTATGATAAACTTGTTTTGGATACAAGGCAGAAGCGAGACGGGTATGCTTATAAATCCAATATCTACCTACTACCCATGGCAAGTACGACTTAGCTATCAACACCTATCCACCACCCACCAATGTCATACCTATACCTGCTCCAACTAGTGGTGCGGTGTAGTGCAATTGCTGTTATGGTGATGTAAATTGCTGGATATATGTGTTCATTGATTGCAATGTTTTTTTTAATCTTTATTAATTGAAAATTCCTTTTGGCAGCTGTTGCTTCTTGATGGTCATGGTAAGGAAGCCTTAACTATTCTTGAGCAGTCCTGCAATGAGTCAAGCTCAGTGCTTTCTTTTAGGTAATGATCTTGCCTCTTAATTAAGATATTGAGTGTACAATTGCATGTGGATTATCTATAAATAGGAACTGAAATGTGGTACTACAATATTGGGAATAGAATTGGGAAAAGGCAATGCGTTTGGTAGGGAGATATTTGGTGGAAGAGGAATGCAGATAAAGGAAGGGAGACACATCCCTTTTTTGGTGTTAAAAGACACATTGAATCTGGTAGATAACAAAGGGAAGTAAAAGGGAAAAGCCCTTTGTAAATTTTTCTTCTCTAACCTTCTTTTTTTAATAGCAGAAATTGAGCAGACGGTCACCTTCAAGGCTTCAATACACTGTCAGAACTTTTTTTCTTTCCATTATTATAACTAAACAATGTTTTCTTTCAACTTCTTCCATTAAACCTGACATAGGATTATAGGAATATAGCCCCTTCTCTTAGCAAAAATATAACAAACAAGCTGTAAAGTCGTTGCTTATCTGTAAGCACTTCATTGTACTTTTACATTTTATCTCTCTTTTTAACGTTTCTTTACTGCTCTCTTCTTTCAGTTAACTCCTTTTGGCACCCAAAGCCTTACAAATCTAAGGTTTTTCTTCTAAAATCCTGGAAGAGAGAGACCACAGTATTTTATCTTCAATGGACTCTTTGATGCTTGGGATTTTAGAGCAATATTGGCCTTCTACATGTTAATCTCTAGGTCAAGTATACTTGTGGGATTTGAAAGCAGTCTTGACCTTCTACAGTTCTGCGTGCTTCACTGCTTTGTAGTTTGAAAGGCATGACTTTATATTTTAAAAGGGTGAATCTTATTGCAATAATGGACACATTAAAAGATGATAAATTAAGATTGAACAAGAGGGTGTTTAGTTGGGGGTATTCTTCTCAAACCCTAGAACCCCAGCAGCCGTGCCCACCTTTTTGTATGAACTTGGTATTGAATTGGCTAGAATTAATTTTGTATATGTGAGTTTGCAATGAGGTTTCTAGTATAAAATTTGTATATGTGAGTGATATATATGTGAATTAAAAGGGTTAAACGATTTTCTCACAATCTCTCATCTACTTCAACCTTCATGACATGGTTTTGTATGGCTTCTTGGCAATAACCTATTTGATCGATCTCATCAATAATTTTTATCAACTAGCTTTGTGGATTGTTGTAGTGAGCTGCACAACTAGTCGTTTCTTTTCATCACAGCTTGGTCACAAAATATAATGGATTGGACACTCATGATATCGCATGATGGTTAATAAAAAATTGTTAAGCTCAAGAGTTCAGATTTAAGAGAATTTATACTAAATTGAGTTCACTTTAATTATCACAAAGATTAGCAAGCAAATGAAATATAACTACAGGTTATTGTTGTAACAAAATAATAGGACTTTAAAAATTTATAGTCTGATTCCATGCTTTGAACCAAACAGTCACAAAGGCAATCAGGGATCAGTTCATTCCATTTCTGGACAAATCCAAACAGATAGGGAGATTCAGGGTCATTGCTTTCCATTCTCCTTGTATCCCTTTTTGGATTCCATTCCATTTACCCTGCTTGAACCAAACACCCCCTACTTATGCTGTGCTTTGCAAGAAACTTTGTGATGATAGTCTTTTGCGACTTTAGAAACTCTTGACTCTAATTTGTTAGCTATTTTGTGTTTGGTTATAAACTACTCTATGATTTAAGAAGATTTAAATTGTGAAATCAGAAATGTGTCAGTAAATTGTTATGCATAAGTATCAACTGTCTGTTGAGATACAATGACAATTCCTGAATAATTATCAAATTGTGAGGTGATCAATTTGTGATTAGAGTATCATAGTTTTGTTATGTATGCTTTGGCAGATTAAAGGCTCGTCTCTGTGAGTGCTTTGATGTGAACAATTACGATGAGCTCTCTGCATGTTTCGAGGATGTCATGAAGAGGGACCCGACATGTAGGCATTCATTAGCAAGACTCCTGGACTTGAATAAAAAAGGTATTGATTTTTTGGAACCTGATATGTGCTTTCTTTGTTTTCTAATCCTATCTACACGTTTGTTGTTAAAATTTAAATTTCCATGTTTACTAATTTATCTCTATACTTTGCTTGTCGGCTTGTAGATAATCTGTCTTTTGTATTATTGTGCAAAGGTGGTGCTCTGTAGTCTTATTAGTTTACACATTTAAATCAGATACAAGGGATTCATGATTGATTGAGTATTGGAGTATTCATGTTCGCTCATCTAATTTTCATCAAGCTTGGAACAAACTGAAAATATCAAGTCAATCCTTGATATACTCTATTCAAGGTTTAAAGCATTGCACTTTTATATTCAACTGAACTTTACGCAAGTTTTAATATATTTATAATGTGTTTTAATTACTTAAATAATATGGTAAGTGAAAATTATGAAGTTGGAATTATGCTATCAAATTCTGTTACAATTTTAACATATCCAAGATAAAAACTCTACTAATTGAACTGCATGGATAGTACATACCTCGAGGAAAACATAACATTTATGTGTTGACATTTTATGCAAGATATATAGTCGAGCTAGGAAACATAAACAAACAACACAATGATGCTTGAGCTCAAGTTTGAAAGTTGTTGTTTCTTATGGAATTCTTGACGACATATTTATTTAGTTTTGACCGAGCCTGCTGGTCATCTCTGAGTAATCAGTACATATTCAGTCCTAATGTCACCTGCACTGGATTGTTTTGCTTTTGATTGTTTATTTTAATTCGTTTTTTTCCCTGCTAGTAAAACAAAATTACAATAACTACAGTGTATTAATAAACTGAAATTTTCCTAGGGAGTTACAATATGTTACATCACCTTGAAATTTTAAGTTTCAGTACTCGTAAATTGCTAATAAGCTCTGATATGTTCAGCTCTAATGAGGTTTAGTTTAATGGCTAGAAGTTCAAATAATTTAGTGCAGGCTAGTAAGTTCAAATTAGTTGAGATTTCCAATCACTTTCCGAGGACAACTCGTTCTCATACTGTACATCTACTCTTATGTTTATCCTATTTCTATATTATGAAGTTTCTTAATAAGTTGAAGAAAGTTTAAATAAGTTGATATAAGCTTAATTAAGTTCAGATGAGGTTGAATAATTTCATTTCGGTTTAGTTCAAGATTTTTCAAATAAAAAAAGCATACACCTTTACTCTTGCTTATTATCTGCTGTACATTTTTAATCAAATGGGTTGCTTACCCTGAAAACATATATTGGCTGTTGCAGCTTCTCTTTGTATGATGTAAAAAGTTTCACTTTTTATTTTTTACACATTTAATCTTTCCAGGAGAGTATGTTCCTGAACGTCTGGTGGAGATGATTGCTCTTCACTTGGAAGCGACATATGGAGATCACACTTCATGGAGGGAATTTGCTTTATGTTTGCTTAAACTTTCCCGGTGCGAAGAAGACAGAATGTCAATGTGTGTAGTTGGGGAGCAAATTCAGAGTCAGAATTTGCATACGATCCGGTTCAGTAGGACACCTCCCTCATTTGTGGAGGGTACATCAGGAAAGACTTGGAAATTCCGCTGTAAATGGTGGTTGAACCGCCATTTTAGCAAGCACGTACTGGCATCAGAAATGGCAGAAGGTATCGCCTAAACTTACCTTAGCTGTCTGCATTGTTTGTGTCGTAAAATAATAATTTTTTGCAGCAGAGTGCATATTGTGTAAAGTAGAACTTTTTGAACCACAAAAGGACAGTTTTTGCAACATGATCAGGTATAGAAATTGATAGTGAGAATCTGGTAATCTGGTTTAATTCAATAATGTTGGCCCATTCAAGTTTATTTCATCTGGGTTGCCTGTTATACGCATTTAGGCAATTGGTATATTTTTTTCACACACTAGTAGAATGAGTGCATTTTGTTATTTGTTGCTAGTAAAGAAGTTGCGTAACTATTCCTTTACCTGTGCCTCTCAATGTCTTGGCAATGATCTGAATTTTCTGATGTCCCAGGTGACTCGAGGCTCATGTCATACAAGGCAGCTTGTGCATCCCATTTTTACGGGAAAGAGATGGAATATGTTGCGAGGGTTCATACATATCTGAATGAGCATGAGCATGAGAACGATAGGACCCTGTCGTCATTTTTATACACACACATGCAGAATTCTGTAGGTTTTTTCTCTAATCTTGTTAGAAAGTGATAACTTGCCATATAATGTTATTCGTTGAGGCTTTTTTAGAGTCAAGATCTCCGACAATTTATATCTGCACTAATTCACTAACTAATCTCACTATTCAAAATGTTTTAACTTCCGAGCAGTAATCTTAATAATACTACGCTTGAGTAGGATTGCAATATCCCAAATATGAATTGGAGTGCAATATCAATTAATTAGTGCAAAAATCAGTGGCAAATTGTTACGGAGTACTGGTTAAATTCGATATACCACTACTCGTGTTAAAAAAAAATTAAATAATTAGTAGAAAAAAAAATTGCTCCTTAACAAATAAAAAATCTTGAATATTTTGAATGGCAACTGCATATAAACCAAACAATTATCAACATACAGGTACTTGGTGAGAAGTGTTGGATTTTTAATTTATTTTTCCATAAGCAAATAATGTTGGATGTATAATTCATGAAAAGTCATTTTTTGTGCGCCCACTTTAGGTCGTTTACGTAACCAAAAATCACTAATGCGTCAACTTAAGTTTGTGCATACATTCTAGTATGAAGTTGTGCGCACAATATTGACAGTTTTTTAGTATGCGAGTTTTGTGCAAATACCAGACAGCTTTGATTAATAAGTTCGGCAAATTTAATTGATTTTTTCAATTTCTTATCTTATCATTTTTCTTGGGCTTGTATTTGTTATATACTTGCATTTGATTAAAATTATACAATCAATCCTTGATACATGTTCATAGTTGTATATTTGTATCACTTCTTTGGCCTTTTATCCTCTTGTTCGTAGTTGTATCCCTTCTTTTTGTTGTTTTTCCTCCCCGAGCATAAGTAAATGTGATTCCAAGCTTTCATCAAAAGTCCATTTGTGTGAAGTGTGTTGTAGTCAGTGGCGGACCCAGGAATTTCCGACTGGTGGTTCATAATCGATAATCAAGTATGTAAAAAAAAAAATTTACCAAACAACTAAATAATAGTACTAAAAAATACATCCAAATATTCAAACAGTACAAAATACAACCAAATGTTCATATAATACTACAAAAGACAACTAAATAGTAATGCAAACTTATTACAATAGTTCTCGACGAGTTTTCATGTTTTGATATCGATTCATGATATCTTTCATGCTAACATTCAAAAACAAATCATTCTCCAAATAAGTAATTAAACAATCATTCAACATTTGATCTCCCATGCTATTTCGTAGTTTGTCTTTCACTTGCTTCATGCCAGAAAATACCCTTTCCACACTTGCCGTTGCGACAGGAAGAAGCAACACCAACTTCAAAAGTAAATAGACCCTATCATGAGTTTCAGACAATCCCGTTTCAACCAATTTGATTGAAAGCTCACTAAGACCCTTCAAATTCCAAAACCTTTCATCTCCTCTAACAGAACAAATGTAACTCTCAAGTGTATGACCAAAGACTATCAATTCTGAACTTGGAAATTCATTAGGATAGAATTTCGCAAGCTTAATCAATTTTTCCTTGTCAAACTTAGAAAAACGATCCACAGGACTCAAACAAGACATACACACAAGTAGTTCTTTAGTTATTTCGGGAAATCGATTTTCAAGTTCTTGCAATTGAAGATCAATGACACCAAAAAAAACTTCAACTCGAAAATGATGTAAATTAGACACTTGTGGGCATTTACCTCGAAACAACCTCCTCCCGGGAACAACATATTTAGCCTCCATATCTGGAACTGCAATGTCATAGTCACCAATAAAAGAAATGACCTGTTCCATATGAGAATCCCATCCTTCATCTCTCATTTTTTGCAAATTAGTCTTGGTTACATTAACCATGGCCATCACATTCACAATGTCTTGATCGTGCCTTTGTAAGGCCACATTCAAAGCATTTGTTATAGCAAATATACTAACCATCAAGTGTGCCACAAACACAAAATCAAAGGACATCAGAAGATTTGTAAGTGTTTGACCTCTATTAGAATCTATTGTATCAGATACTTTTGCAATATCCTCAAGAGAACCAAGGATTACAGGGAATAAATCAAGTACATTCAAGATTGTCTTGAAGTGAGATCCCCAACGAGTATCACAAGGTCTACCTAATCCACGTTCTTGATTTAAACCTGAACCCGTTTCAAGTTCACCTAGAGACAAAGCATCCACCACTCTTTGAGCTTGATTTTCACGAAGAAACTCTTTCCTTTTTGGTGAACCCCCCACAAAGTTCAAAAGAGGTGCAAGTACATCAACAAATAACCAAGCACAATCTGAATTCTTTTTAGCAAGTGCAACTTGAGTCAATTAAAGTTGGTGAGCAAAGCAGTGGAAAAAATAAGCTTCTTTACACTCATTCTCTATAAGAGTCCTAAGGCCATTAATAGAACCTTGCATATTACTTGCCCCGTCATAACCCTGACCCCGTACTTGAGAGAAAGACAAAGAATGCTCCATTAATAAGGATTCAATAGCAGTTTTGAGTCAAAGAAGCAGTGTTTACAACATGCACAATACCAAGTAAACGCTCACACACTTCTCCCTTTCTATTAACATATCTCAAAAAAAGAGCCAATTGTTCCTTGTCAGAATCATCAGCGGACTCATCAACAAGGATAGAAAACAAATCACCATCAATATCTTCAAGCATTGCTTTAGTTGTCTCTTTTGCACATGCATTTATGATATCTTTTTGGACTTTTGGAGAAGTAAGTTGACAATTACTAGGAGCATTTTTGAAAACAACTTTAGAATATTCAGGGTTACCTTTGGAAATAAGGGATAAAAGTGAAAGAAAGTTACCTCTTCTTAAGGAACTTTCTTTTTCATCATGACCACGGAAAGGCAACCCTTGGAGTAAAAGCCATTGGATTGATTCAATTGAAGCTTCAAGTCGCTTCCTATATGCATTTGTACTCTCAGCGGTTTGTTTTGTCAAGGCTTGTGTGATGCTTGAATTTTGCTTCTTGAACAAATCCATAGCTAACACTACATTATTATGTGCACTCATGTGCTTACCCACATGTTTTCTTATTAAATCCGATCGATTCCATGATTTGAAACCATCACTAACAAAAGCATCACCTCCAAATGCATTTTCATCCTTGAATAGATAACAAGGGAAACAATAGGCAGCATCCTTTTCCACACTATACTCAAGCCAAGTCCAAGTATCAAACCACTTAGCACAAAAGTGACGGTTTTTGCCAAAAATAGAAGTTTGAGGAAATATAAAGTCTTTGGGCTGACAAGGCTTTCTTTGAATGTAAATTCTTCTCACTAAATCTCTATCATCTTTATGAAATTGACTCATCTTTCTCCTCTTTCCTGGATCTTGTGGAAGATTAGCAAATTCATGTTCACTTAATCTTTCACCAAAGATTGGGGCATTAGGAGAACATTGGCCTTGTTCATTTTGAGGGGAATTTTGAGTTGAATAATTAGATGGAGATGAATGTTGTTCACTTTCTTGAGGTGGAGATGTAGTTTGTTCACTTTGTTGAGGTGGAGATATAGTTTGTTCATTTTGTGTTGGATGTGGAAGAGAAGTTGAAGTAGGATTCTTTTTAGTAAAGAAGCTAGTAATGTTTTGCATTTCATTTTGAGTGCGTTTTCTCTTCATTCTGAAAATTGAATGAATAATCAACTAAATCAAACAATATTCCTCAGAAAAATTATTTACAAAGATCATTAGATCATCCAAATAGAAAATTGACAAGATTACAATCCTAACTAATAATTAACAAGCTTAAAATTGACAAGACTAAAATCAACAAACTAATATCTCCACTAATCTATACGACTATACGGAACTTCAAGCTGAATATGCGACTAGCACCACTAAGCACTAACCAGTCCACACTGTAATCTAATTATAAATTTATAATCCTCCTTACACTAATAGTTAAATAGTCTAATTGCTGTCTTACACAATGTCCGGCAATACCGGCATCACATATTCACAATTTCAAATAATGACATAAACAGTAAAACAGATAAACTAATAAGTTCAATTTAACAGTCAAAACACAATTTACACAAATAATGCAAATTCAATGAACATTCACCGTATATACTAATTTTAAGAGACAAGTAATGCAAATTTGATCAAAAATTCACAAAAAAAAAGAATAAATTGATGAACCTACCTTGCCGGACTGCCGTGCCGGAGGCGGCAGGCGCTGATTGAGGCGACTAGGCGAGCAGCGGAGCAGCCAGCAGCACAACCCGCACAACGAAATAGGAATTGACTGAATTAAAGACAAGATTGCGAAGTTTAATAAAATTAACTAAATAGACTGAATTGAATTGAAGATTAGAAATTAAAAATAAAAATTACAAACTTACTCTTTGATGAAGAAGTGAAGAACAGGAGTGGAGAACTGGAGTTGGAGTCTTGGAGATGATTGATGAAGGATTGAAGGCCGAAGGGAAGAGGCGAATTGGCGAAAAGAAGAACTGAAGAAGGCTAAGGCTTGAACTGACTTCGTGATTTGGTCATTTGGGGAAAACTGATTTTAATTTTTTTTTTATTTTTTTATTTTTTTATTTATTTTTTTTTTAAAAATAACTTAAAATTTTTTTTTGGGCCTGGTGAGTCACTTGACCCACCAGGTCTAAGCCCAAGTCTGCCACTGGTTGTAGTATATATATAGGGGAGGTTCTGCTGAAAACAGGGCTTATGGTGAAAACTAAAATCAGAAAATCTCAACCATCCATTATTCCTAAAGATCTAACGGTTTAAAAAAAATAACGTAAAGTCACTATATATAAAAATAACATAACTATATACAAAATAGGGTAATTATATAAATTTTTACAACATTTACATTAAGGTCACTATATACAAATACGGTAAGTATATCAATTTTGATCATATTCTCATAGAAGTCACTATATACAAAAGTAGGGTAACTATATCAAATTTGACCTCATTTACGTAAAGGTCACTATATACAAAGATAAGATAACTACATTAATTATAGCTTGCAATGTTGCTGAAAATCCATGAAACAGAGGCATCATCCTGCATATTCATACCGCAATTGGTCATCAACAATTTCACACACCAAAACACTATGAATTGATAGATTAATTAACAAAGCCAAAACATTAATTTATTTATAGAAACATTACTATTTACTACCTTAATATATAAAAATAGTTAGACTATACTTCATAATATTAATATAAACACACACAAAAATCTCATGAAGATCAATACTAAAGTATTATTTATTGCACTCATCCAAAACATGTTGATACTATATATAATTATATATTTGAATACAATATCTACACATCAATATTTTAATTACTTAATAGACGATTTTATTACTTTGTATTTATGAATATCAAATTATTCAATTTATACTTTTTAGATTTATCCACTTATCTTTCATATTAAAGATCGTCAATAGTGTTTTTAGATTTTTTGTTTTATTGTTCTAAAATAACCAATTATATTGAAAAGTTGATATTAAATTTTTAAAATTGTTGTGCATGGCACGAGACCTAACCTAGTTTTTAATATTTCCATACACCAAAGTTTGTATCAATTCTTTATAAGTGTTATAGATTTTATTTTATTTGTTTTTTTTACAAAAAAAACAGCTGAAATTACATTAATTAAACTAAGTTTACAACAAACGAAAGGACAGTAAAGTAACATAAGTTACTATTGGCATAAGAAGCCCTTACACAATACCAATTAAGGTCATTAACGATATTTACCTTTAAGCTATTACAACGATTGAGGACAACGCATATAAGGCTTACCAATATACATTTAAATATGCGATAGGACTAATGATAGAACAAGGGAAGTTGATGATGATGTTTCGTGTTGTGCAAAGTATTTTCTAACATACAACTAAAAGTCTATGAATGTTGCTGAAATGACGGAGACAACCCAAAATCAGTATGCCTTACCCTAAGGGATCCTAATAATTCAAATGGATAAAATTTTCTTGAGATCTATGCTTCATGCATGTCAATCACATTTCTTGCGATCTGACAAAACCATATCTTATACTCCCTTCGTCCCATAATATAGTTCCTATTGTGTTTTTTTCACGGTATTTAAGAAATGGAAGGAGAAGTGGACAAAAGCTAGACAAAAGTTAGACAAAATTACAAGGCAAGTGGATAATTTAAGGGGAAAAAAGTGAAAAGTACAATTATAGACAAAAGTTAGAGAGAAGAAGTGAAAAAAGTATAATGCAAGTGGATAAGTTAAGGGTAAATTAGGAAGTTCAATGAATAAAGTAAAAAAATAAGGGTATAATGGTCTTTACATACTATTCAAAAATAGAAAAAGGAGCAAAATTTTGGGTCTCTAAAATAGGAAAACAGAAACTATATTGTGGGACGTAGGGAGTATATATTCTCATACAAGGTCATGATGTTGTAATGACTTTTACCGTTATCACATACAAATGGGTTTAACAACACCTAGTACCATCCTCCTTCAACAAGGGTTTATGTAAATCTGAAATTGAAAGTTTGCTACATCTCCCAACAAACATAAGTAACATGATGGGCGTTAAAACAGTCGCACATTCCACACTCATTCAAACACTTTTATAAGCAAACATCTCACAAACCAAGCACAATGATAAGTAAGAGTTCGGTCCACAGGGAACGAGATATAATCGCTAGAGATCTTAATACGCAAGCTAGTTCGAAGACTTTTGTTGATTGGGGGTTCGTCAAGTAGACAAACAAACTATTTTTCTAAATCAAGTAATTAAAAGTACTAGGGAATGGGATCCACTCAACCATGGTAATCAAGCATATTGGGAGCAAATGGAGACAAGAAATAGTAAGGACTATATGTAAAACCAACCTCATGCAATTAGGAAAACAACTCACACTCCTAAACTTAGATCCCTCATTAGTTTAGCAATATGAGATACATAATCAAATTGCAATAAGTAATGACATACTTAATCTACATTTTCATGTCAAACTAAGCATAACATGCCATCAGGCTCCAAATTCTAGGGTAGCTAAACCTATCAAGAAGAACTAACAAGCAATCTCATACAATCAATTTAATCACAAATCAAACATCAATGCTTCTCCCAAGTTTACTTAATTAACCATTAGGTTGAGTTTCACCCAACCCCTAGCCAAGAGGACTACTCACAATTCATTGTGAGTAACATGCAAAGTTCCAAGTTGGGATTCTAAGTAATTCTAAAATTGGGGAAAAGTGATTCACTATGGATAAAACTAACATGCAACAACAATTTATCAAGATTAAGAGAGATTCAAGTGACTTGCAATAACAAAATAAAATCAAAATATAAGTAGAGACAAGTGAAAGAAGTTACTATTGAAGCTTCAAAATGTTGAATAAATGCTGAAAATCTGAAAATGAACCTTGAAATTTGCTTCTACAATGAGCAGATTTGAGAGTTTCCAAACTAAATCATCAACTAATTTAATGAACTAAGGTGCTAACTGAGAGGAAGTTCTCTGAAAACTATTCTACTGTTCTTTTTTTTTTTTTTTTTTTTTTTTTTTTTTTTTTTTGTTGTCCTTAAAATGAACTAAAGGGGTAGTATTTATACTCTCCGAATTACATAGGAAAATCCATCAAAGTAACCCGGATACCTAGTCAAGAGCGCCCGCTCCAAAAGTAGGAGCGCCCGCTCCAGAGATGGTGCACGCCCGCTCCCCTGTTCTTCAGTAGATGGCAGATTCAAGATATCAGGGAGGAGCGCCCGCTCCTAGGTAGTTGCGCGCCCGCTCCTCCTGTTCCAGAAGGTTGGCATATTTGAGCTGAGCAACTAGGAGCGCCCGCTCCTCAATGAGTGCACGACCACTCCTCACAGGTTCAGAAGCATAGCAGAATTATGAAACTTTTCAGGAGCACCCGCTCCTGGGGAGATGCACGCCCGCTCCACCAGGAACGGCCTCTCCCTCCATCACATTCAGTCGCCATTCTCAATCCACGAACTTCCTTGTTTTTTTTTTTTTTTTTTTTTTTTTTTTTTTAAGGAAAATCTTTTGCAATGTTTATTTATGTATAATATTTCTTTCCTATATAGATATTAAAAAAAAAAGCCCTGACACACCAGAAAATGACACGTGTCATTGCTGGTGTATCTTTTAGTATATAGTTATTGACTAGGTTAGGTCCCGTGCCATGCACGGTAATTTTCAATAACTATTCTTTAATTAACATTATATTTAATTGGCTAAGTTATTAATTTGTAAAATGAATTTATTATGAAAGTCTATTATTAGCAAAATAGATACTTTAAAATGCGTATATATATATATATATATATATATATATAATATATATATATATATATATATATATATATATATATAATATATATATATATATATATATATATATATATATATATATATATATATATATATATATATATTTCACCAACAAATTTATATCGTTTTGTTTTTGTTAATCAAATGAAAATCTTAGCAATATGTATTTAACTTATAAATAGATTTCTTTTTTGCAAACTATTATTCATTCTCTCTTATTTATGTTGCATATTTTTTTTCTCAATAATCAACTGACATTAAATATTTTTTCATATCTTTCTTGGCAAGCTTTTCATACATGATTAACTACAAAAATCCTTTTTTTCAAAAAAATCCTTGTTTTCTATTAATAGTAAAGTAGTACGTAACTCTATATATGTCATAAATTAGGTTAAGAAGTTTATGGTATCAATATATATTTGGAAGGATACATTAAATCTTTTATAATTTTTTTTTTATTGAAGGAAAATCTTTTGCAATGTTTTATTTATGTATAATATTTCTTTCCTATATAGATATTAAAAGAAAAAAAAAAGCCTTGACACACAAAAAAATAACACGTGTCATTGCTGATGTGTTTTTTAATATATAGTTATTGATTGATTGATAGATACTAAAAACTACCACCACTTTAACCCAACCTCCTTGAATAACGTCATGGTGGGTCCCAATAACCACATCCCTTTCAATTTCCCTCTCTTCTCCTGATTTTTCCCCTGCTCTTCCCTCTTTCTTCCCTTGCAATTTTTTGGCGACCAAAAGACAATCATATTGTAACAAAGAAACCAACTAATCCATAAATAAACTCTAACTCTTAATTGTAGTTGCCTTCGTAAAAAATTGCTAAGCCAAGCCATTATTATTTTTTTATATTATTCTAATAAAATGAGTTCAATGTGACTGCAGGCAAGAGAAGGAAGAACAGATAAGTTTAAAGTTTCCCTTCAGAAACTTCGCGGGAAAAAGACAGACATAACCCTTGAGACAGCTGAGATCAAAGTACTAAAATTCATCAACCTTTGTTCTGAAGAAATTGGACTTATGAGCTTTCAGCTAGATTACTAATACGCGTATGCATATGTTTTTCTGTTTGACAGAGTTGTTTGGAGGAACTCAAACTACTGCCAAAACCTAAAATCTATGATCTGTTCAGAAAGAAATATCTAAAATCTGTCATTGTGAGTGTGTCCATAGCTCTAGTTATATAATTATGAGTCAGTGTTAGCATTATTTTTCATCTAGAGAGAAATATACTGATAATATAGTGAGCTTTTATGTGCTGTGTAACATTACAAATAGGAAAAATTACGAGGAAGGTTCTTTTAAATGGTCGACCTTGTGAAGAAGGTCCTTTTATGAAAAACGTGGCACAAAAGGTCCTTTTATGGCGATTGGGTTGTGAGGAGGGTCCTTTGACCAAACTCCAGCGTTGACCTACAAATTCCGGCCAAAAAAGTGCACGTGATCACTTAAATCAGTTTTTTTTTTCTTTTTTTCCCTTTCCCTCTTCTTCCTCGATTTCCACAGAAACAGCAGGAATACTTGCCGCGACAGGCATACTGGTATGCAGGAGTTAAAATCAGCAAATCGGAAAATGAATAAACAAATTGATTACTTGTCAATGTTATGAGATTTCACACTTTCAGAGTCTTAATAATGTTAATTTCTTTTTATAGGTATATGTAGCATTCTTTTCTATTGGATTAGGACCAGTTCCATGGGTTATAATGTCAGAGGTAATGCTTAGACAGTTAACCACATATACTAGTATAAATGGACTAAATCGCTAATGAATGTTTTCTCATGATGCAGATTTTCCCTATAAATATAAAAGGACTAGCCGGAAGCCTAGCCACACTCGTCGATTGGTTTTGTTCTTGGTTAGTCTCGTATAAGTTCCAGTTTCTGATGAATTGGAGTACATACGGTATGCAAATTCAATTCTGTATCGGACTAGCTGATTGAATGAATATATGTAACAAAAATTCCCTTTCATAGAAATCGAATCTGATCTATACTCTCTACTTTTATTTTTTTAGTGTAACTTTTACATTTGATATGATCTTTATACAAAAACTCTAAAAGATTGATATATTGTAATTCAAGTACATATATATGTTCACCAATGTGATAAACGCCCATAGAGAAACAATTACAAGTTCCACTCTTTTATACATCTATACTTAGAAACTAAGGGGGTGTTTGGTATGGAGTTAGTATAGGAAACAGAATGGATTCAAAAGGAATACGTTTCGTCTATGTGGTTTTCTGGAAAAATGAAGTCATTACTTGGATCTGATATGTTTTCTTCTGATGAAGCAGCTACTTTAACATGTGTCTTTTTGCTCAAACACGCTAGTTCCATGGCAATTTGCATCATCGTTGGCCTTCCAACTCCTTCGGGGTGCAGACAACGCTTTGCAAGATTCACAACTACCATTATGTCGTCAGTCATATGGTTACTTGCTAAAATTATAGGATCCAGCATCTCATATATAGCAGAATCATCAGTTAAATTTATAAATTGCATCACCAAACTTGTTGCATCATCTAAAGTTACACGCATTGGCTTTTGTCCCGTTAAAATTTCAACAAGAACTACACCAAAACTATAAACATCACTCTTTTCTGAATATTGGTTTGACAAGAAATATTCAGGATCGAGATAACCAAATGTCCCTCTTACACAAGTCGTTACGTGAGTCTGGTCAATACTAGTTGATCTCGAAATTCCAAAATCACAAACCTTAGCCACATACTTATGATCCAAAAGTATATTACTTGATTTTATGTCTCTGTGGTAGATAGGAGCTGAAGACGACGAATGTAGATAAGCAATAGCCCCGGCAACTTCAGATGCAATTCTTAGTCGAATATCCCAAGTAACTCGAAACTCTTTGTTAGGACTATGAAGGAGATCCGAAAGAGTGCCATTGGGAATAAACTCGTACACTAAATGTAGAGTTTTTGTTTCTAAGCAGCATCCAAGCAACTTTACTACATTTCTGTGGTTGACATGTGAAAGAATTATCACCTCATTTATGAACTCTTTCCATTGAGTTTCATCCAATGAACTCGATCTTTTAACAGCAACAAGTTTTCCATCGCTTAGCATTCCTTTGTACATCGTGCCTTGCCCCCCTTTACCAATTGTACGATCTTCATCGAAATTGTCTGTTGCATCCTTTAATTGTTTTTCTGTGAAGAGTCTAGTTTTCTCAGCTTCTTCTTGATTGAAATTTTGTTCTTTTAATTTACCCTTGAAGTATTTCTTTCTAAGCTTTATCTCCTTTCTTCTATCTTTTGTTTTACGCCACCAACATTGTGCAACACAGCAACATGCCAAAATTAATGAACCTACAGCTGCATTATTCATAGTCCTATAGAGTCAACAATATACTCTCTTTGTTTTTAAATAATTGCTTCATTTCTACTTTTTGCACTATTTATTTATTCTACTTTAACTAATGTTTGCGATTTATATATATGAAAAAAATATAGTCCTGTGGTTACTTGTTGAAATAGTCTTAATGAATAGATTATTAATTTTCAATTTTTGGAATTTATACTTATTATTAATTTATTGATCAAAAGATCAGCTTGACATACGTAACCAGAAAGAATGAAGCCAATATTTAAAAACGGAAGGACTAATGCACACAAAAAGAAAAAATACAAGTACGTAGTACAATAAAAGGCAAGGGCGGGATCGTCTATTTAGGGCTTTAGGCCCATAGGTCAGATTTGATGTGTTAGCCCATGGGCCTAACCTTAGCTTAAAAACAGGCATAGGGCTACAATGAGCCCACATCACAAAAACTAGTCCCAGGCTCAGCTTGTGGCCCACCCCTAACAATAATGGCCGAAATGAGTTTTCAGTGGGCTTGGGTTGGAGTGGATTTTTCAGGGCTAGCTGGCCTTAGGCGATTGTAACTCAAAACCATCTTTACTTGTTTGGTTTTTCCTGATTATCATGCTACTATGTATTAAGTTTTTATTGTTTTTACTATAGCGTTGTAATTAAAAAAGAGCATAGAAAGTAGTACGTATAAAATTGAAAGATAAAAGAGTTTAGAGCTAAATAGTAATTTTGATGTTGTCTATATAATTGATAAATCTCTTATATTTTTTAATTAATGTATCCATCATATATTTTATGTCTAAATTGATTTATTATTTTATTCATTTTTTCTTTTGAAGGATATCACAAGTATGGCTACAAGTATCAGCGTATCATGTATCTCAAATTCTCAGTAGTTAAGTCAGACTTACTTGGCAAGACGAAGCGGACGGCGAACATAAAGCGTTCATATGCTGTCAATTAAATAAAAAATCTTTGTTACTTTCTCTGCTCTTAAATTATACGGACCAGGTAAAATAAGAGAAAGAACATATAGGTGAAACATATTGTGTGGGTAACAGGGACTAGTACAGAATCTTGTGAAACTGATATTAGAGGCGGTAACTCTATAGGTGAAACATATTGCGTGTGCTGATTCGTAGTAGAAAATGTTGTTCTATCCAAGAAAAACAAAAAAAAAAATGGATTATGTTTTTAGTTTTTTGTCTTTTGAATTTAAAAGTCATATAATAAATTTATAGAAAAAAAAAAATAGAAACTTAGTCAGAAAAATTCTAAAGACGAAAGAAGCCCTAGCTACTTCCTCAAATCTAATACTGAGTAACAGAAAACGACAACGAACAATCCCTTAGTGTACAGAAATCAGATTACCATACCTTCATTTTGGTTCTCTATATACCAGAGAAGCACTACCGGAGCGGCAGCCATCGAAGGCACCGTCGATTGGCTTAGTGCATGACTTGCCAAATATTCCCGACTTATCAAGAAGGCTGACCTGCAATGATACCCTGATGCATTGTTGACACTCACACTAATGCTATATGTTTTAGTCAAAGGAATATCGATTTGGCAACAATTGTTATAGCCATAACATTGGTCCAACTCGGACAAAGTACTCGTATTTGTATCTTGAATATTAGGACATATTGAAGTGCATCCTTCTATATTACGATTTCGACCATCATCGAATGAAGCGTATCCATGGCATCCTACAGATGCAAAAATATTTGGACCATAAAAGGTGAAGGGCGGTCCAATGAACTCTCCAAAGTGAAATGGAGACCCCTTTAAATTCGGACTGCTCCAGTGTATTGTAGTACCACTACAAGCAGAGACCGAGGGAATCTTAACAGTTACTCCTCCATATTGTCCGTATTCGTATGGCGGATTGCTTCGCACCTCAACAATTTCAAGGTTGAATTTCTGTAAGATTGGTTTACGTGATGAGTTGTTACAAGAGACAGCAAAGTTGTGATTTGAGTAGCAGCCGTGCTCAGGCGGCCTGATTCCAAACGGATAGGAAATGTCAATGTTACCGCAGTGGTGTATGCAATCTGGATGTTGGTGTTGTTGACATGGTCTCCATAAACAAGACAAGAAGATTATTGACAACAACAACGCGTTTGAGTTTGGCATTTGTTTTTGCTTTGTTTTAGCTTCTTAGGCATTCGAGTAGTTGAAGTCACAATTATATTGTGGTGAGTTGTGACTTGTGATGAGTCTCTTGTCCTTTGGGTGATTTAGTATTACTCTATCTACTTCATACATCCTATTCATTCATACTATTGAAGTTATATTAGAGTTGGGTAATCTTATGTGTATTGAAAGCTAGGGTTTATGAAGATATGATCCGGTAAAAGATGACAAAGACAAATTTGATTGAATGTTTCATTACACATTATTATAACAAATTTATACACAATAATTAAACTATTCTCCATAAAACAGAGCTAGTAGCTCTAATTTATACCAGTAATTTTTTTTTAATTGTAATATTTTTTTAAAAATTAATAAAATCTGTGTTGGACTTTCTGTCTACTTGTTCCGCAAAACATTCTTCAAAAAAAAAAAAAAAAAAAAAAAAACACTTGTTCCACAAAACAGAGCTAGTAGCTCTATTCTACTTGTTCCACATTTATACTCCAAACAATTTTAAAAGAAACTTATACTCTCTTCAATTTGGTTTTATTTAAGTGTCTCATTTTGTTAATATATATTATTCACTTAATTTAAATTGACTTTTTTCTTCGAAACAATTCAATTTGACTTATATTACTGATGTATACTCCAAACAAAATTATCGTTAAAGAACAACACAAAGTAAACTACTTATAACTCATATGAACTGAGCCGTGTCAATACCATTGGCATCGAATAGAAAAAATGTTGAATTCATACACTTTGCTTGTGTCAATAATCATCTTGTCTTGTACATGGAAACCATGTCAACAAAGGCAAGATACAGATTGCTTACACCGGTGCGGGAGTATTAACATTCCCTATCCCTTTGGAATCGGGCCAGACGGCAAGGAGGGCTGCTACTTAAACCCTAACTTTACCGTCTCTTGTAATGTTTCCTCTTCCTCACCTACACCAATTCTTAAAAAATTTGATTTGGAGATCGTCGAGATCCAACGTTCTGGTCGGAAAGGATCCGTAGGCTCTCTAATCGTAAAAATCCCAACATTATCTACGTGCAGTAGAAATAACAACAGTACAGAAGCAAAATGGACGAGCAAAAACTTGACTGATTCACCATTCAGATTTGCAGAAGATGCAGTAGATGGAAATGTATTTGCATCGGTTGGATGCGACGGATATGCCGTGTTCTACAACGAGACTAGTGGAATGATAGCAGGATGCACCTCAGTTTGCAGCCCTGATTATCATTCTGCAGCAGCTGTTGCTGTAAGCAGAAGCAAATGTTACGGCTATCGTTGCTGCCAAGTTCAGCTGACTTCTGTGCATAAACATTTCCCAGAGCTTAAACAATACGGAATAAGTGTAAGAACAACTAATACATCAGGACTTTGTAGATCTGCATTTTTGATCGGAAAGAAATATTTAGAAGCTGGACCACCGTTAGCGCCGGGGATCACTGCGGTACCAGTTGTGCTTAAATGGGGAAAGGTCAACACATGGTTTTGTAAGCATGCTTATCTTATCTGATTGATCTTTAATTTGATTAAACTTAATTGGTCAATACTCAATAGATTATGAAAAAGGAAAGTATTGCAAAAAAGATTTTTGTACCATTCATTCGATTGACTAATTAATAAAAATATTTAATTAAAAAGTCTTTTACAAAAAAGGAAAATTATATTAGGTATTTCTCTTTGAACCGATCGATTGCTTTTTTTTTTTTTTTTTTAATACATATCTTATCTCTTGGATCTCTTCAAACTCTAAGACTAACATGGATAAAGTGAGGAAGAGTATAAACATGTTAATAGGGGTGTAGAAATGAATATAAGTAAGGTGGGATAAGATGAAGGCTACAAAATGTTCTATAAAAATAGAAAAAACAAAATTTGTTTTTTTTTTTTTTTTTTTTTTTTTGGACAAAAAAATTGAATTCTATATGTAATACTAGATTGAAAACAAAATGGGCATGTCAAAAAATAAAAAAATTTATTCTATTTTATTTTTTTTGGAATAGTTAATGAGTAATAGTGTAATACTATAAACAAGCTTATCCTTGAATTTTGTTCTTTATTTTTGATTTGTTCTTTTAGCTTGCTCTGGGAGTTTGTTATATACACCCGGGTGTACAGTACACTCATGGTATTTTACTCTCATTTTTATGATTGTTTTTTATTTAATCATCAAATGAAAAACAAACACTAACCTTGGGTTAATTGGGTGTACGATACACCCGGTGTATTTTAACAAATTCTATAGATCTTGTATAGCCATAATATACCACTACAAACTTAATTCTTACAAATAATGTTTTTGAGACCACCAAATTCTCTCTTATATATTTAACTTCTCATAACTAATGTACTTAATAAAATAAACGTACATAAACCAATGCCGAAAATAAATTGGAACGAAAGATGTAGTCAAATCTCACTTTTAGTTTTCAAATAAAATATTCTAAACAGAATAAACACAGCTTTAATAAACAGAAGAAATATTATTTGATATATAGGCAATATAGCTACAAAAAAACAATCAATGTAAATAATAAGATTAATTGTGCACTATAATCCTATTGTACCGTTATGTGAATGTGTGTTATTTGTAAATTGTATACTTCTTTATCATTCCTTTAATCGTTTTTTGATAATTGCTTAAATTTCTGTTACAGCTCTTACTTCAAAAGTTCTCATTCTCAGCTCTGTTATTCCAAGTAAGATAATTGTTTTCTTTATGCGCCAAGCATTTTTAATGTACGTAGTAGTTTAATTACTATAGTTGGCATGATAGTCTCACCTTTTGGTCTATTTCGTAAGTGCATGGTTTTAAATTATGATATCGAGATTGAATTTGCATATAAATTATTGTATGAAAAATCAATGTCAATTCTAATGGTAATGATAGCTCAAAACTTCAAACCCAAAATATTTCACTTTTTCAAATTCTTCATGACAATTTATTGTCATTTTGTTTTATTATTGTATGATGATGAACATTTATGAAAAAAAAAAACACGTATAATAGCAAATCTTTTTTTTTTTTTTCTTAAGAAGATTGTTAGTTTTTAGTTTAAAGTCAATATTTTGATAGGTTTTTTTACTATACTTTTAATGGATTATCGTATAGTATTTGATTCTTAATTCTCATTATATATTTGGTTATGCAATCAATGATGTTAGTTTATATTTTTGTAACCATGATTATAGTTGTTGGCATACCAATTATAATATGTGGAGGATGTTGGGGGTGGTGGCGATTTAAAACTAAAAAGAGAAGAAAGGAGATCAAACTCAGAGCAATGTATTTCAAGGATAAACTAGATATACTAGGGGCTTCCAACATAGACACCGCCGAGAGGACTAAACTCTTCACACTTACAGAACTAAAGAGATTCACGGACAACTTTAGCAAGGATCGTGTACTTGGACAAGGAGGTCAGGGTACCGTTTATAAAGGAATGTTAAAAAACGGTCAAGTTATAGCTGTTAAAAGATCAAGAGCCCTCGAGGAAAGCCAATGGAAACAATTCATCAACGAGGTAATTCTTTTATCACAAATCAAACATAGACATGTAGTGAAGATTCTTGGATGTTGTTTGGAAGATGACAAACCTCTTGTAGTGTATGAGTTCATTTGTAATGGAACTCTTTTGGAACATATCCATAAGTCCATATTCACATGGGAAATGCGCTTGAGAATTGCATTCGAGACTGCTTCTGCAATTTCTTATTTGCATTCAGAGTTTTCAACACCAATTTATCATAGAGATATTAAATCTAGCAACGTACTTTTGGATGATAAGTTTGGAGCAAAATTGTCGGATTTTGGGATTTCTAGAGCAGTATCTGTGGAGCAAACTCACGTGACAACTTGTATCCAAGGGACGTTTGGTTATTTGGATCCTGAATATTTCTTTTCGAGCCAGTATTCTGAAAAGAGTGATGTTTATAGCTTCGGAGTGATTTTGGTTGAGCTTTTGACGGGAGAAAAACCAATTCGCACACCAATACTCGTAGATAAAGAAGAAGATACCGAAGATGATGAAGAATTAAGTTTGGTGATTTATTTTGTCTCATCAATCAAGGATTCTACTTTGTTTGACATAGTTGACCCTATGATCATAAAGGATGGCAAGAAAAAGGATATCATGGAATTTGCCAATCTTGCCAAACAATGCTTGAGCCATAAAGGAATTCAAAGGCCAACAATGAAAGAAGTCACAATGGTTTTAGAAAGACTAAGGTATAAGAACTCATCTTGTTAACCTCGCCCACCGAATGATCACGCGATGATTGGAAAATAGTACTTGCTATATTGGAAGCTCTTGATCTATGTTCACATAGTTCTTATTACGAAATTATTTACAAATCCTTAAAGATTGAAATTATTTCTGATATAACAATTACCCAGTCAGAGATCGATTTTTAAAAGTGTGAGGAAGACTCCAAACAAAAATAAACAGGCTTTCATTACAATGTAACAATGGATAAAATGTTGAATTTTTTAATCAAGTATGTGAAATAAGTTATATTATTATTACGAAACTATGATAATTTTTTTCTCTAATACTCCATATAGTATGGTTAAACAAAGTAGTTTAAGGTTGAAAAAGCTATTTTATTAGTTTATGCATTTTGTAATGGGAATTAGTTGATCAATTATTAGTTTGATACTTTGATAAAGTAGAAAATACTATGCATAGTAGTTGTGCTTTTCTGCTAGTCAAAGTAGTTTTTAATTAATCAACAAATTAAATGAATTAAGTTTGGAGTAAGAACTAGTCTTGTTCCCTTTCAGTATACGTTTCAAATTATCACAATGAAGCTCCTCTCATTTTGCAATACATTACAGAGCAAATTGCAAAGCATACATGAATTCAAAGGCTCATGGGTCGTCTAAGGGGGTGTCTCCAACTCAATGATTCCAGGCAATAACTCCACATCGAAATCGAAATTACAATATGTTGTGCGACAGCGGAAGCAAAGGTCGAAAACAAACAAGAAAACAATAAAGAAATTCAATGCAAACAATAAGAACAACACCAAGAATTTACGTGGTTCACTATCGATGTGATAGCTACGTCCACGGGCACCGAGATCGAATGATTTCACTATAAACTGGCAAAGATTACAATGAAGAACTTAATCACTCAAAGTATTCTCTCTCTTGTGTTTCTCTCTCCGTTACCCTAATAATGATAATAGGAAGTTTATATAGTAGTGATTCCTAATTAAGATATACTTAGGTTACAATATCACAATATGATAAATATTAAATTCGTAATCGCTGAAAAAACCCAGATCGCCCGGTCGGGCGAAGGCCCGCCCGATCGGGCGCGAGAACACGTCTTTTCCAACAACCGAAGTACTCCAAAAAACCCCTTCCGCCCGGCCCGATCGGGCAATGTCCGCCCGATCGGGCGAAGGCTCGCCCGGTCGGGCGAAAGCTCGCCCGGTCGGGCGCGCGAGAGCAGCTTCTTCAACGAATTTGCCAGGCACCTCTTCTTCTTCCGCCCGGTCAGACCGGGTAATGTCCGCCCGATCGGGCGGACAAAGCAACGAAGTACGAGTCACCTAATACTTATCAACAATCTCCACCTTGACGAGAACTCGTAGTCAGCAAACGACCCCATCAAGACATAGTGAAAAACATCTCAAGCCAAACCCGATGCAAGACTCATGCATAAGCCATACATCCCGATAAGTCTTCAACCAAGACCCATCACATACTCGTCTCCAAGTATAACAACTCATAATGCTCCACCTGCATCACAAGCCCCGGGCAAGCTCCACCTTAAGGCCAACACACCTACACCAGGAGCTCCCCAACTTCGCCCCTCAGGGCCTACTACATCACGTAGTAATCAATATTTAACAAGTCTAAGCAATGTTTAAACTTGCTAAACGGAACAGGCTTAGTGAAGAAATCAGCCGGGTTGTCAGCAGTCCCAATCTTCTTCACCTTAATCCTCTTGTCAGTACGTAAGAAATGATACCTGACATCAATGTGCTTCGTCCGATCATGGTGTACTTGATCTTTAGCTAAGCAAATCGCACTTAGACTATCACAATACACTGTAGCAAAATCCTGTGCAATACCCAGTTCACCTACTAGGCCTTTGAGCCAAATAGACTCCTTAGCTGCAGAAGTTAAAGCCATATACTCAGCTTCAGTAGTTGACAACGTAACTGATGACTGCAATGTAGACTTCCAACTAACCACAGAACCACCCAAAGTGAACACATAACCAGTCACAGACCTCCTGGTATCCACATCAGCTGCATAATCAGAATCACTGTACCCAGTGACCAAGCATTCCTTACCATTCCCGTACACAAGACCAATATCAGCTGTCCCTCTCAGGTAGCGAAAAATCCTTTTCACCCCTTGCCAGTGTTCCCTCCCAGGTCGAGCCATAAACCTGCTTACAACACTAACAGCATGCGCAATATCCGGCCTAGTACAGACCATAGCATACATCAAACAACCAACCGCGTTTGCATATGGAACTCTAGACATATAAGACAACTCCTCCTCTGATTGAGGTGACATAGACAAAGACAACTTACAACTAACAGTAGTTGGCGTACTTATAGGCTTCGATTTTTCCATCCCAAAACGAGACAGAATCTTTTCAATGTAGCTTTTCTGAGTCAAGAAAAGCTTACCTCTAGCCCGATCCCTGTAGATCTCCATACCCAAAATCTTCCTAGCTGCACCCAAGTCTTTCATGTCAAACTCCGAGTTAAGCATCTCCTTTAATCTAGCAATATCAGATTTATTCTTTGTGGCAACCAACATGTCATCAACATATAACAAAAGATAAATCATGGAACCATTATCCAGCTTACTATGATACACACAGCAATCATATGAATTCCTGTCAAAACCTTGTGAAACCATAAAAGAATCAAACCTTTTGTACCACTGTCGGGGGGATTGCTTAAGTCCATACAATGACTTTAGCAATCTGCAGGCATAGTGTTCCTTTCCAGGAGCTTCGAATCCTTCGGGCTGCTTCATCAGAATCTCCTCCTCCAAATCGCCATGAAGGAAGGCCGTTTTAACATCCAACTGCTCCAGCTCAAGATCAAAATGTGCTACAATTGACAATAACACACGGATAGAAGTATGTCGAACCACAGGTGAGAATATCTCAACAAAGTCAACCCCTTCTACCTGACTGAACCCCTTAGCAACTAGCCTAGCCTTAAAACGTATTTGCTCAGTTTCCGACAACCCTTCTTTCTTCTTGTAAATCCATTTACAACCCACAAGCTTCCTCCCTTCCGGTACTTTTACCAGTTCCCACACTCTGTTCTTGTAAAGAGACTGCATCTCTTCACCCATTGCGGCAAGCCATTGCGCAGACTCACTACAACTAATTGCTTGTTTATATGTGGCAGGTTCAAATGACTCTACATCATCAGCTACACTCAATGCATAACCTGTCATCGCATCAACACAGCAATTTCTTCCCTCCATCTCTTCAATCAATCTAACAGGCTTCTTGATAACTCGTTTAGGCATCTCAAGAATGGTGTCAGGTTGACTAGATGACCCCTGATTAGATTGCTCCACCTCATCCCCAGAGTTAGAATGAGTAGGAGTAATCTCAGGTTCAGGAGTACCCGGCACTGGAACATCAGCATCATCATCAATATATTGTACCCGAGGTAAATCAGCAATGGTAGACTGATGTACCTCAAGTACCCCATCTGTCTGTAATAAATTGTCTCCTTCCCTTCTCAAATCTGAAATCTCTGCATTTTTAATTGAATACATGGTGTTTTCATCGAAAGTAACATCCCTACTAAGAATGACCCGACCCTCCGAAGGTGAAAAAATTCTAAACCCCTTCACACCATCCCCGTACCCAACAAAACACCCCTTCTTGGCTCGTGGATCCAGCTTACCCTCAATAACATGATAATAAGCAACACAACCAAAAATTTTCAAATTCGAAAAATTAGGCAACTTACCACTCCAGATCTCAAACGGAATCTTGGAATCAATTCCAGAATGAGGACCCCTATTAATGACATAACAAGCTGTTAACACAGCTTCACTCCAGTACCTCCTCCCAAGCCCTGCATTAGAGAGCATGCATCGAACTCTCTCTAGCAGTGTCTGATTAACCCGTTCTGCTACACCGTTCTGCTGTGGTGTCTTCCTGACAGTATGATGCCGACCTATACCCTCATCTGCACAGAACTGATTAAACTCGTCTTTGCAAAACTCTAGCCCATTGTCCGTTCGTAGCTTCTTGATCTTCCTTCCTTGTCGATTTTCCACCAAAGCTTTCCATTGCTTGAAAACTTTGAAGGCCTCATCCTTTGACTTAAGCAACCTAAGCCATGTGTATCGGGACTTGTCATCAACAAATGACACAAAATAGTGGTAACCTCCCATACCTTCAACTCTAGATGGACCCCAGCAATCTGAATGGATGTAATCGAGCACTGCATCAGTAATGTGAGCACCCTTGCTGAACTTTGACCTGTGTTTCTTACCAAACACACAATGCTCACAAAATTCAAGGTTGGCAACCTTGACCCCGGATAGAAGACCCCTCTTGGACAATAGCTGCATCCCCTTCTCCCCCATATGACCAAGCCTCATGTGCCAAATCTTAGTCATCTCCTGGTGAGATACAGATGCGCAAACCGCAGAACTAGGCAGTGTAACACCCTCAAAAACATAGAGGGTGTTCCTTTTGATACCCTTAAGTACCAACTCAGAACCTCTGAAAATACACAACTCCCCATCTGAAAACACACCATTGTACCCCAAGTCATCCAGGGTACCCAATGAAATCAGATTCTTTCCTAAAGCAGGAACATGCCGTACATTAGTCAAAGTTAACCTCCGCCCATCAACAGTCCTCAACCTCATGGAACCAATACCTGTGACCTTACATGGAGCATTGTTACCGACTATAACCATGCCCCCATTGCGAGGTTCATATGTATCAAACCAATCTCGACGTGGACACATATGGAACGAACACCCTGAATCTAGAACCCAGTTATCAGATAAATCATCAGACCTAGCAGAACTGACTAATGCTAAATCTTCCTCTGAATTATAGCTCTCATTCGGTTTCTCTTCAACTACAGCAGCCTGGGACTTGTTTTTCCTCACCGGACAATTATTCCTAAAGTGACCCGGTTCTTTACAGTAATAACATGTTTTAGTAGTAGTTTTACTAGATCCATCCTTGCCGTTTCCAGCACCCGACCCAGCATTGTTCCCCTTGTTAAACCCCTTATTCTTTTTAGACTTTCCGGACTTAACAAACAACCCACTACCATTATCCCCATTATCACTCGTAGCTTTCATTCTGAGTTCCCTAGTATGAAGTGCTGCCTTCACTTCTTCTAAGGTTATAGAATCCTTACCAACAACAAAAGACTCTACAAAATTCTCAAAGCTAGACGGTAGAGATACAAGTAAAATCAACGCAGCATCCTCATCATCAATTTTAACATCTAAATTACGTAAATCAAGCAAAATAGAGTTAAGTTTTTCTAGATGTTCCCGTAAGGAAGTACCTGACTGCATCCGGAGGCTAAACAACCGCTGTTTCAGTAATAATTTGTTGGTCAACGACTTAGTCATATACAATGACTCCAGCTTCAGCCACAATCCAGCCGCCGTTTCCTGATCAGCCACCTCCGTGATGATTTGATCATCAAGACTAAGTAATATGGTAGAGTGTGCCTTCTCTTCCATAACTTCTAACTGCGAGTCAGTCGGTCCGTCTCCTGACTCCGAAGTAGTACTCTTTGGAGCCAACGGACGCCATATCTGCTGTTGTTTTAACAGAGCCTTCATCTTAATTTGCCATAGCCCGAAACTATTTTTCCCGGTAAACTTCTCAATTCTTATTGTTGAATCTCCTGCCATTGTTATCTTCAAGAAACTCTCCAAGGATTGAACCTGAGCTCTTGATACCAATTGTTGTGCGACAGCGGAAGCAAAGGTCGAAAACAAACAAGAAAACAATAAAGAAATTCAATGCAAACAATAAGAACAACACCAAGAATTTACGTGGTTCACTATCGATGTGATAGCTACGTCCACGGGCACCGAGATCGAATGATTTCACTATAAACTGGCAAAGATTACAAAGATTACAATGAAGAACTTAATCACTCAAAGTATTCTCTCTCTTGTGTTTCTCTCTCCGTTACCCTAATAATGATAATAGGAAGTTTATATAGTAGTGATTCCTAATTAAGATATACTTAGGTTACAATATCACAATATGATAAATATTAAATTCGTAATCGCTGAAAAAACCCAGATCGCCCGGTCGGGCGAAGGCCCGCCCGATCGGGCGCGAGAACACGTCTTTTCCAACAACCGAAGTACTCCAAAAAACCCCTTCCGCCCGGCCCGATCGGGCAATGTCCGCCCGATCGGGCGAAGGCTCGCCCGGTCGGGCGAAAGCTCGCCCGGTCGGGCGCGCGAGAGCAGCTTCTTCAACGAATTTGCCAGGCACCTCTTCTTCTTCCGCCCGGTCAGACCGGGTAATGTCCGCCCGATCGGGCGGACAAAGCAACGAAGTACGAGTCACCTAATACTTATCAACACAATATTATCACAGTACACCCTGATAGAGCTAAGAGCTAGACGCAAAATCCAACATGATGATGAAATTAATTGAGTTGATAGGTTCAGTAAGCATTTACGCTTCTAAATTTTCTACAATGCATAATTTGCAACACAAGATGATACAAGAACAACTATTGCAGGCACATATGCTCAGCAATGTGAATACACACCCATAAAGAACAATAACAAATCATCAAGAGGAGCATGATTCGTCTAAGTGGGTTTTTGTAGAGAAAAACTCTTGGCTAAGATTTGATGTGTTTCCTTCTGATGAAGCAGCAACTTTAGCCTGTACCTTTTTGCTCAAACACGATAGTTCCATGGCGACTTGCATCATGGTTGGCCTTAAAGGTCCTTCGGGGTGCAGACAACGCTTTGCAAGACTTGCAACTACCATTATGTCTTCTGCCATATTGCTACTTTCTAAGATTATAGGATCCATCATCTCATACAAACCAGATTCCTCTGTTGCGGCAAATTGTATTGCCAAATTCTCAGCATAACCCGAAATCTGGCAAACTGGCTTTCGTCCTGTTAAAATTTCAAATAAAACCACTCCGAAGCTATAAACATCACTCTTTTCGGTGAACTGCTCTGAACGGAAGTATTGTGGATCAAGATAGCCAAATGTCCCTTTTACAACAGTCGATAAGTGAGTTTGATCCACACTTAAAGATCTTGAAATGCCAAAATCACAAACTTTGGCAATGTACTTGTGATCCAAGAGTATATTACAGGATTTTATGTCTCTATGATAAATTGGAGCTGAAGAAGATGAATGTAGATAAGCAATAGCCCCGGCAACTTCTGAAGCAATTCTTAGACGACATTCCCATGTTGCTCGAAATTCTTCATTAGTACTATGAATGAGTTCCGAAAGAGTGCCATTGGGGATAAACTCGTAAACTAAATGTAGAATTTTGGTTTCCAAGCAACATCCAAGTAACTTTACTACATTTCTATGGTTGATATGTGAAAGAATAATTACCTCGTTTATGAACTCCTTCCAATGGCTCTCACCCAATGAGCTTGATCTTTTGACGGCAATAAGTTTCCCATCACTTAGCATTCCTTTGTACACCGTACCTTGCCCCCCTTTACCAATTACTCGATCTTTGTTGAAGTTGTCTGTTGCTTTCTTTAACTCATTTTTTGTGAAGAGTCTTGTTTTCTCGGCTTCTTCATGTTTTAACCTTTGTTCTTCTAATTTTCCCTTGAAGTATTTCTTTTTGAGCTTTGTTTCCTTTCTTCTTCTTTTGGTTTTGCACCACCAACATTGGCCAATAAAGTAGCACGTCAGTATAATTGAACCTACAACTGCAATTTCAAGGTTGTGTGACGACTCATATAACTAGTTAATTGCCAAACACTACTAAAATCGAGTACTGGTGTATTTTTAGTGCAAAAAAGCAAAACGTTGCACTAAAAAATATGGATATCTTTGAGGAATTCTCTCCTTAGAATAATTTGAATAATGAATTACTCTAATAAGACATGTTGGTATTAAAGTAAACCTTAGATGATATTATCATGATACCAAAATGTTTATTCAGTAGTTCCAACGCATATAAAAATGTTTTATTGGTATTGTCATATAATTCTTAGTTTGTGGGTATTTAAATGATACCATCGAAACATAATTTAATACCACATCATATTATTAGTCATTCATGACTCAAGTTATTAAAGGCGGAAAAGTCATTGGATACTTTCATCATCCACTCTTTATATTTATCGTACTTTTAAGAAAAAAAAGCAACTTACTTGGCAAGAGTATTTGCAGGACAATGTATAGTAGTTCTCGATCTGTCAATCAAAAACGAAAGTTTTGTTAACATAGTGTATACTGTCGACTTTAGAACACATTATATCTTCACTCATTCATTTAGTAAAGGGATGGACTAAAAGAAATTGGGATAAAAAGATAAGAACTTGTTTTGGTTTTAACTAAATTGTTAGGTGGAGTTGGTGGGAAGCTTGAAATCACTTATTCAAGCCTCACTAATTATATATGCTTGGGTGTAAAGGGGATTCCTTAGTGGGTTGGAATAATAAGATAGTGGTGAGACACTGAGAGTTTGAGACCCATTGGATATTGAAAAATTTTCACTTAAGATAGCTAAATTATGTTTTGAAAACTGGACAAAATATTGTACAATATGATAATTTGAACCAATTAATTGTCACAAAATTACACTAAATTGGATAATAATATCAAGGAAAATTTGTCAGAAATTTTTTAAAAGTATCATTTTGCGAAAAAAATATTTTAAAAAGCTTTTTGGTTAAAAAAAACCATCACCTTTATTTTTTTTTTTCTGAGAGGAAACATGTTTACTTAATTACCCACTAATTTACTAAATTATTCTCTAATTTCCTCCCATTTCTTTTAATTAACCTTTAACCCACCCAATTACTTAATAATTAGAATTAATTTATAAAAACAAAAACCCACCACCCCCAACCACCAGCCAACCACCCCCCCTCCACATCCCCATCCCTTTCCCTCTGCTATGACAGCAACCCCCTCCCCCATTGGACCCGTCGCCCAGATCCCCCCACCCCGCGACGACCTACCTGCACTAGCCGACCAACTCTCTATTTCAATTCCCCTTTATCCTCACCGGCGAACACCACCTCCTTGATTTTGAAAAACCCTATAAAATCGATTTGGGGGGTTTTTTTTTTTTTTATTTTGTGCACCTTGCTTGCAATTGATGCTTGTTTTGGCTTTGATTATGTATATAGGTATGTGATGCTAGGGTGATTTAGAAGCAAGTTGCAATTGATTTTGACTTGATTTGAGTATGTTTGAGTAAATTAGAGCCAATTTGAAAGGAGGTGGTGGTCGCCGGCGGCAAAAGGGGAAAGGGAGGGTAAGCCGGCGGTGGCGGAGGTCGGTCGTTGGGGGTGAGGGAAATCTGGCCGGCGGGTTCGATGGGGAAAAGGGTTGCTGCCAAGGGAGGCGGAAGGAGAGGAGATGGTTGTCTGGTTGAGGGTGGTGGTTTTTTTTTTTTTTTTTTAATAAGTAAAGTTTGATTATTAAGTAATATGGTGGGTTAGAGGTTAATTAGAATAAACAGAAGGAAATTAGAGAATTATTAAGTAAATTAGTGGGTAATTAAGTAAAGAGATTTCCTCTCACAAAAAAAAAATGAAGGTGGTGATTCTTTTTAACCAAAAAGCTTTTAAAAGATTTTTTTTTCGCAAAATTGTGTTTTTAAGAGATTTTTTCTGACAAATTTTTCTAATATCAAAGTGAAATTCGCTTTTATACTCCCAGCCTAAACCCTCGATAGACTCCCATAAGTTTATCAGGATTCCCGAGAAACTCTGATTTGCACGGCTCATTAATGCTAGAATCCTAATTAGGTACTTAAATCTCTCCTTATAAATATTGACTAATCACATTAGGAGAATTATTTTTATTTGATGCAAACATTAGGAGAATTATTGATGTATAGGCCCTATATATTTTCCAACAAAAAGGATGATAAAGTTGTAATTATTAACAAATATGTACAAAGTACCACTAAATATGTATATAGTACACTAAATGGTATATATATTTTTCTAGTTATACAAGTAAATATCTAAATGGTACATCAAATATTATAATGTTAAGAGATATAATAGTACTAATTAATTAGACAGCAAGTATTCTAATGATATTGTATATACAAGCATATTAGTGTACAAAAAATTACAATTGCAATCCTAAAAATTACCTTTTTAGATGTAAATTTAATTACACTTTTACCCTTTAATATGTGTTCCCAAAACATTTACTCCCTTTGTCCCTATTTTTTTGCCTCATTTAACTATTCACGGTCTTTGAGATGCTTGTTTAAAAATATACATCTCCATATATATATATATATGTGTGTGTGTGTATGTGTGTGTGTAAAAATTATACAAACTTAATTTTTAACAAAATACTTCATCTATCCTATAATAATTGACACAGTCAACCTTTACAGACATGTTGATGCATTAGTTTGACCTTAATTTTTATATAATTAAAACTAATGAAAATTATAATTAAAGTTATATTAAAAAAACTTTATATGAATGCCTATCTAACAACATCTTTTATGACAAAATATGTTTTTATTATGTTAATAAAAAAATTTAGTCGAAGTTAATACTCCTTCCGTATTTTATTACTTGCTCTACTTTTCTTTTGCAATCGTATTTTATTATTTGCTCATTTCCTTATGTGGAAACTTTTAACAATACTTTACTATTTTTCTCCCCACTAATGGTCCCCTCATATCATATTTTAATATTTTTCATATTCTTTGTTCTCCCCACTTAGGCCCCGTTCACTCCACCTTATTTTTGCTGAACTGAAATTATTTTTACTGAACTGAAACTATTTTTGCTAAACTTATATTATTTTTACTGAACTGAAATTAATTTTACTGAACTGAAATTATCTTTGCTGAACTGAAATTATTTTTACTGATTTTCTATTATATTTCTTCTTTAAAAATACTAAATTTTACTCAACTAAACTTAGTTTTAGTGAACTGAAATTGTTTTTACTGAACTGAACTTATTTTTACTAAACCGAAATTATTTTTATGAAATTATTTTTACTTAATATTATTTTTTAAGAAGAAGTGAACAGGGCCTTATACTCACTTTTGTTTTTTTTTTTTATTATTCAACTAACCCCACTTCCATTATATTTAAAGAAATTGAGCAAGTAATACTGACATAGCATATGAAAAGTGAAAAAAAAAAAGTTCAACGTTGTAGTTATTCTAGGATGGATGGATTATACAATTAGACGAGTCCAACAAGATTCTACTTGACTATATTATCAATTATATATTAATAAAAATTGATGGTCAAACTTATTAAAAGTTACCCCAAATATTAAAAAAAAAATAAGGAAAGAGGGAGTAATGCCTATGCCTCCAGATGCGTTCATCACATCATTTATAGGCATAATTAATTTCTCTCTCTAAAAATGTCATTTACTGACTTAATTATTGAAGGGGCTTTCTGAGGTTTACCCCTACAAGCAACTAACCTCGTTTATTTTGAAAAATATGGTTTGTCAAATAAGTAGGCTTCCCTGCATTCCCTCTTCGGATTTCTCGGGTAGTTAAGTTAAAAGAGTAGTAGGATTAAAGTCTTTTTAAACAAGCGTAGTTAATTTCAAATAAAAATTGATGGTCAAACTTATTTTACTACCACATAAAAACACATTTGTTAAAATTTGCTACCGCTTAACGGAATGGGTTAAGATTCCGTTAAGTTTATTAAAAAAAAAAATTAAAATTAAAAAAAAAAAAAAAAAAACCAGCCAGCCACCCTCCCCTCTCCCTTTCCTCCACCTTTGCAGCCCCACCACCCTCAACTGCCCACCAGCCCCTCCCGTCAGCCAGCCTCCCCCCTCCCCTCTGCCGGCGGCCAAAGCTTGGGCCAACGTCGGCGACCCCACCCCAAACCCTTACCCCCATCAACGCAACCCACCCCAAATCCTTTCCCCCATCAACGCAACCCACCCCCCTCCCTTATCCCTTTCTCGCTGCCCCAACCCCCACCCCGAAACCGGAAACAACCCTCCCTCCCCATCCCCCCCACCAAAATCGGCCCCCCTCCCCTTCCCCTACCCTGAATCGACCCCCTCCTCCCCTTCCCCCTTTAAAATTTTCGCGAAGAACCCTAGAAAAATTGAATTGGGGCCGGGGTTTTTGTTTAACAAATGTATTCGCGCAATTCTTGATCCCAATTGATAGTGTGTTGCATTGTGAACGTTTTGTTTCTAATTTTATGCGTTTTGGTGAAGAAATGAACATGTTACCCCTTTTCCTTAAACTTTGTGCGTGAGTATCAATGGAGTTAGGGGTGATGACTGCGTAGGTGGGGGGAAGGATTTGGGGTAGGGTCGCCGGCGTTGGCCCAAGCTTTGGCTGCCGGCAGGGGGGAGGGGGGAGGCTGGTTGATGGGAGGGGGCTGGTGGGCAGTTGAGGTTGGTGGGGCTGCAAAGGTGGAGGAAAGGGAGGGGGGAGGGTGGCTGGCTGGTTTTTTTTTTTTTTTTAATTTTACTTTTTTTTTTTAATAAACTTAACGGAATCTTAACTTATTCCGTTAAGTGGTAGCAAATTTTAACAAATGTGTATTTGTGTGGTAGTAAAATAAAAAAAAATTTGAGAGGTAGCAAAAATGAATACCATGTGTTTTTGTGGTACCAAAAGTCAAAATTTTCTATATTTGACTTGCAAGTTGCAACTCTTTGACTTACAACTTTACTTTCTCATTAAGAATAATTACTAGGAAGTCGAATTTTTTTTTCACTATTTATATATTAGCTTTGACTATAATTTTTTTGGACTTAATAAAAACATATTTTATCAAATATGTTGTTAGATAGGTTTTAATATAAAGTTTCATAATATAATTTTTAAAACCATTTTTATTAATATTTATTTATTACGTAAAATAAAGTCAAACTAATGCATTGACATGTGTCCAAATTGATTGTGTCAATTATTCTGGGACAGATAGAGTATTTAAAAATTTATTTTATTTACATTATTTTATTTTATCACTATTGATTTATATATGAATAAAGGAAAATGGAACAAGAACGCACCAACCTTTGCTCTGTTCTTCCAAAATGCACCAACCTTTAAATCTCCCAAAATAAACCTAAGTTTGTAATTTTTCTCCCGTAGCAACCCTAGAAGGTCACTTAACATGTTATACCAGGCTGCAATTCACGTCTCATGTCCTCATCGTTGGTTAATTTTTTTATTTATCTATTAAAATCTAATAATTAAAGAAAAAAACACCCTCTCTTTCCCCACCACTGCTAGCCCCCCCCCCCACCAACTACCCCCACCTATGCCAGCGACCAGCACCCAAACCCATTCCCCCGACAACGGCAACCTCACCCACTCTCCCTTTCCCCCACCCACGGCAACCCAACCCTTCCCTTCCTCATTCCTGCTGCCTCTGACACCACCCCCACCCCCTTTCCCGCAATCGAAAACGGCCCCCTTCCCTTCCCCCACCTCGAATCAACCCCCTCTCGTTACCCCATCCAAAAATGCCGCCTCTAGCCCTAAAAATAACCACCCCGAAAACCAACAAAATATATTTTAGGGTTTTGTTTTTACTCGTTTAGGGTGGTTTCCATAAGGTAGTTTAGGGATCAAGGCAATGAGTTTTGGGTTGGGGGAAGGGTGGGGTGGGGGCAACGGGAATGAAAAAGGGGAGGGTGGCAACCGCGGGAAGGGAGAGGGAGGAGGGAGTAGGTGGCACTCTGGCAGTGGGGTAGGAAGACGAGGGGCTGGCAATGAGGAGGGGGGAGGAGGGGCTAGCAGTGGGTGAGGGTGGTTTAAGTTTTTTTTTTTAATTTTTTTTATTTTGTTGTGTTAATTTACAAAAATAATTAAAGGGAAATAAAAAAGATCACCGGTTGTTTTAGTCATAAGTCATTTGGATTTACTAAGAGAGAAAAAAAAATACAAACTGAAGCTTATTTAAGGCAGATTTAAAGGTTGGTGCATTTTGGGAGAACGTAGTAATAAACATTTGTGTGTTCTTGTTATTCCTAGAATAAAATACAGTCATGAATTCATGATGTTCTAGATTCATGATGAATTCATCCTAATTTCATTTTAATACTCCCTCCATTCAAGAATATTTGGGACATTAGGATATGGGTACATAGTTTAAAAAAAAATTGAGTCATTGAGTGTGACTATTTAGTGCATTTATTTAATGTAAAATGATTCATTTTGAATTTTTCAAATGATTGTAATATTTTCCCAAAAATCAGTGGGTCATGGAAGAGTAGAGGAAAATAGTTTTTAATCAGTAATCTCATACTATATTTAGTAACATGTTAATTTTTTAGGACAGATGAAAATGAAAACTGTATCCGTTATTTTGGGATGAAGAAATTATATCTTTTAATTATCTATAATTAGAGATATAAAAGGTTGAAATTATGTTTGGTTAACGTAAACGTTGCAAGAGAACAGAGAAAGTCTAAAGATAAACCCCTACATTATTAAAAGTTTAATCAAACACTTATAAATAGTGTTGTGTCACTTATATCCCTAAAATGTCTATTTACATATATACCCTTATTTATGCATGCCAATCACATGTGTGACTTTTTTTCTTTTTTATTTTTTGCCACATGCAATGTATGATGTAGCTTTTTGATTTTTTTTTCTTTTCTTTTTTTGCCTACCTTACTAAAAGTTTGAATTTTTCCCTTTTTATTTTACCACATGTATGGCGTTGCTTTTTGATTTTTTTCCCCTTTTTTCTACCTTTTAAAAAGTTTGAGATAATTTTTATAAACGGTGTTTGAACAATTATTCTTTAAAATGTTAATCTACTTATCTTTCCTCATTAGTATGTATTAGCGACTCTTTTATTGAATTCCTAAAAATAGTTTATGGATATATAGTTATACCCCTAATTTTTTTAAATAATTTTTTAACATATTTTCCATTATTAATGTTAGCAACAACTAAATTTGTGATACAAAATCAAACTGAAAGAGATGACTAGCTATGTGCGCGTTAGCTGCACTAGTTTTAACAAAATAAGAAAAAGCAGACGGAATTTATACCGGAGAGAAGTTCGATATTCCAAAAAAGATTCACCGGAAAGGTAGGCATTGACGTTAAGTTGGATGAAACATTTGCTAAATATTCTTGACTTATCAAAAAGGCTGACCTGCAATGCTCTGATCCATTTTTGGCAATCACAGTTATATTATAACTCTGATCGATAGGAATATTTACTTGACAGCAGTGATGAAGCCCGTAACATTGATTCATCGTATCAGCTGAAAACGTCGAACTTTGATGATGATCAATAGCACAAACTGAGGTGCATCCTCCCATGTTACCTGTACCACTATAGAATAAAGCATATCCATGGCACCCCACTGATGCAAAAACATTAGAATCTGCAAATGTAAAGGCAGGCCATCTCAAATAAGGACTGCTCCAATGTGTCGCAGTACCATTACACGCAGTGACCGATGGTAGCTTAACTATTACTGTTTTGCTTGAGTTTCGCACCTCAACAATCTCGAGGTTGAGTTTCTTTAGGTATGGTATTGATTGGTTAGAGGAGGATGAATTACAAGAGACAGCAAAGTTTTGGTCAAAGAAACAGTGGTTCGCGGTTTCTGGACCAATACCAAATGGGTAAGGGATTTCAATATTTCCACACCAGTGTATGCAATCTATATCACTATGTTGTTCAGATAAACAACACAATGATATGATTGTTGATATAAGAATAAATGATGATGAGTTTGATTTGAGGATTTTCATTTTAATTGCTATTATTTAATTCTCTGTTAGAATTTTTATTTTTCCTTTCATTTTATCCTTCTCTTGGATGACTATAATGACATTGATGTTACGATTTTTAGAGTTTATTGTTAGATTTGGTTCCGAGTAAGGATAGCATGAACAAGTTTAAGGCCGGTAATTATTTGCTATCCAATCTTGGGTTTTTAAGTCAAAATAAAGCAGCTAGTGGTGGAGCTTGATTCCGTGGATGTAATTATTACGGAGTATTGTGGAAATCAATTGTACGTCGAACAATCAAGTTGATAGCTATTCAATTAAACATTCAAGTTGATAACTTTTCACAGTACGTTGAATAGTCAAGTTGATACAATTCTACGTTGAATAGTCAAGTTTATTATTCACACTCAATTGTCGCACTAGTAATTGAAACGACAAAAGACCCATCAACCTTTGAAATCTTGATAGCAATTCACACTGGAATTCCTCCCTTTAATTTGTTTCTTTGAATTGATTACTTTCAATATTTGCATAATAATTGAAATGAGTTGGAGAGAGTGAGTCATGTAAAACAAAAATTAGGAGAAATATATATTGTTACGTAATAAATGGTATTAATATATGTGAGGGAAATTCTCAACGACGACTCCCAGCAATTGCTACGCACCAATGGTAACCCCCCTTCTTTTGGATTATACAAGACGACCTTAGTTAACAATTTCATCCCACTCATAACCTTATTTCATTAAATATATTAACTATGGTTAGATTTAGATTTTAAACAAAAAACGAAAAACTAAAAAATTTAACCCAACCACCAACCTTCCTTTCTCTTTCCTCCATCCTTGCTCCTCCTCCATAATTTCCGACAGCCCCTCCATCACCATAATCCGGCAACCCCTCCCCTCCTTCCTTTCTCTTTCCTTCCTCCTTCCTCCCTTTCCTTTCCCTTTCCTCTTCTTCTTCCCTTCACCCTCCATTAATTCCGACCGAAACACTCCCACCTAAACACCTCTCCCCTTCCCCGCCTGCCGGAACGTAGTCCCACCGTTCCCCCGACTGCGAAAACCGCCAATCCATGAATACGACCTAGGTAAGATTAATTTGGTTAGATTCATTTTGATTAATACTGAAATAAAGTAATTCGAATAAATTAAGTGTAATTTGATTCAAAATATTGCAATACGATTCAATAATTTGCATTAAAAAATCGATTGAATTAAATCGCTAAAACCAAAACTTTGAAGTTTTTTTAATTCACCTTAAATTCGAATCAAAAAATTGTAATTGATGAATTTTATGATTAAATTTTAACTACAGTTTAATTAAATAACTCGAATGAATAAATACTGCAATTAGATTGAAAAATTCACCCGAAACAAATTATTGTAGGGGAAGAAAATATCAACAGCCCACCTGGATTGTGTAGTGGCGGCGAAACGAAATGTATGACGGTATAGCGGTGCTTTAGTGGCGACCCCTCTTCCCTTTCCCCTGCTGAAAACGACCCCGGGATCCGGAACCGACTCCCTAAGTCTAATGGTTGCGATTTTATGGTGGTAATGGATTAATGGTGGGGATTGATGGTGATGATGATCATTGAAGCAGCCAAGCCGAAACGGAAGAGGTAGCAGGGGATGATCGCGGCGGGTTAAGGAGGAAAGGGAGAGGGCTGGGTTGGACGGAGTAGGGGAGGGGGCTCGCCGGAATGGTGGAAAGGGAGGGGGGTCGGGTTGGACGAAGTAGGGGAGGGGGCTGGCCGGAAAGGTGGAAAGGGAGGGGGGCTGGGTTGGCCGGAATCAATGGGGGATTGGGGATTGGGATTAATTTTTTTAATTTTTCTTTTTTAAAAAAAAATTATAAATTTAACCGTAGTTAATATATTTAATGAAATAAGGTTATGAGTGGGATGAAATTGTTAACTAAGGTCGTCTTGTATAATCCAAAAAAAGGGGGGTTACCATTGGTGCGAAGCAATTATTAGGGGTCGCCGTTGAGAATTTCCCTATATGTGATGAAGAATATTTGACAAAGGAGAGAGTATAGAGTATATGTGTAAGAAAAAGTAGTCTTCTATATGAGTTTGTAAGGGTTTAAGGTACATTATTTGGGGCGACCAAATGAAAATGTTAAGCTCGTACCCATTATTACTCATGTCAATAATCATATCATCTTGTTTATGGAGACCATCTGAGCTGCGTAAACATAAAGATGATTGTATACACCGGTGTGGAAATATCAATATACCTTACCCGTTTGGTATTGGTCTTGATACCGCGAGAAATTGTTTTAGGGACCCCAACTTTGCAGTCTCTTGTAATTCCTCCTCTTCATCACAACCAAAACCATTTCTAAAGAAGCTCAACCTCGAGATTCTTGAGGTAATACTGTATCCCTACGAAGTAGGGGATGTGGTAACGGTTAAAATTCCGTCATTTACTACTTGTAGTAGTCGTAATGACCGTACTGTGACAAGCCACAACCTCGCCAACTCTCCCTTCAAATATTCAGTTACAGAGAATGTATTTGTGTCAGTGGGATGCGATGGATACGCCTTATTGTTGAATGAGACGGGTGGAATCGTTGCTGGATGCGCCACGGTTTGTACCCTGCAACCACCTGCGGCAGTTCTAAGAGAAAACAGATGCATTGGCTATGGCTGCTGCCAGGCTCAATTTATGAACCATTATACAGAAATCAAGAAATACAGTATAAGTGTGAGCACCAACAACATATCTGGAAATTGCAGGTCTGCCTTCTTGATTAGCAAGGAATATCTAGAAGCTAACGCATCGTTATCGTCCGCGATAGCATCCGTACCTGTTGTGCTTGAATGGGGATCTGGATATACTACTGATGAGAGTCATGACTCTGGTAAGGTTATTTTTTATTTTATTTTTTTGTTAACAAATATGTACATATTCCCTCTCTTTTATTTTAAAGTACTGTATTACACTTTGACCAGCCATAATTAATAATTTTAGGTAATCTGATTGTTTTAAATATAAAAATATGCATGTGACACAATTGGGACGTTAAGGGATATGAAACCATACAGAGTATTTTTTTTTTAGGTTTGCCGTATGTGTGTGAATCATAGAGTACATAGATATGGAGTATAATACTTTCTCCGTTCTATTAATATTGCAATAAGGATGAAATTACACATTTCAAAACACATTTTATATGCTAAATATCTATAATTGTGTAAGAATAAAAATTATAAAAAGTTGACATTGTGAAAGTATTTTATGAGACGAATTCAAGAATATTCCACATAACTATATTTCCCTTAACGTATAAATTATATTATATGGTCAAACAAAAGTCATGAATAGTGCAAACAACTTGTTGTAATATTAATAGAATGGAGGATATAGTAGGAGTACTTATTTGCCAAAGAAGGGAGAACACTAAAAAACAACCAATTAAGGAAAGTGTAAGAGCAAATATACGAAAGGATAACAATGAATCACTTCGATTCTATAACAAGGGGTATATGAATATATATAGCAGTCATGAAGATGTTGTTTCGGTAAGAAAACAATGGGACCTTCGGCGGGTCCTTCAGATGAGTGGAGACGAAGCCCAATTCGATGGATGTCCGAATTGAGGATTTCCTGCACAGCTGAACAAACGTAAACTGGCCTCCGGAGTTGTGCCGAGGAAGGTCCCTCCGATGCCGAAGTCAGGACGAGTGTCAAAGAAGAAGAGAATAGCTATGCAAGAGAGTTTGTTGCTTGAGGCTATGAATGTGAATCAATGATTGTGTGTCAAAATGAGAGTATTTATACCTTGATCCAAATGAATGGATTGGGCTAGAGGAGTCAAATGGGCTGACCATTTGACTGGGCTTCGTTGACTGACCTAGCATGGGCTGGAGAGTTGAACCTTCACTATTGGGCTTGATTTATTTTCATTTTTGGACTTGGACCCCAAACAACTTGCCCCCTAGACCCGATTCGTGAGGATAACGGGTCGGGTTTTCGGATGTTGTGAAATTTGGAGGAAAGTAAATGAAAATAATTTAAATTTTTGTTTGAGGAAGTTATACGGTTTAGTAACCGTTAATAATGATTAGAGATTTAATTAACCTTAATGATGGTTAATTTAAAGGTAATGGGGAAGTGGAAAGAGTTTAATGGGCAGTTAATTTTGGCGGTTTGCAATTAAGGTGAGGGAATTTGTGCAGCCACGGGTTGAAGTGCGCTTAGTGGGTTGTTAATGACTCTTTAATTCATGAAAATTGAATTCTAGAACGTGCTTAAAGATTTTAGACCATCAATTCTTCATTTCGCAACTCAAATCCCAACACTTTCACAAACACGCGCAATACCCTAGCTTTTCTTTTACTGTTCTCCAGCAATCCGAAGCTTTAAACTGAAATCCGGCTTTCCAAACCTGTAGATCGGTGAATTCCGAGTTCATTAAAGGTAATTTCCCAAGAATTCACTTCGATTTTCTTTACTTTTTGAAGCATTCCCCTTTTTTCGCATTTTTCGCACTTCTCCGGTTTTCTCTTTCTACACTATGGCTAGACGCCAAGGTAAAAGGCCAGTTCAGCGAGAGCCCGAGTCTGAGAGCGAGGAGGAAGTGACGCCTCAGCTAGTGCTGAAGCGGAATCGTCCCTTGGCGATGATGCCATTTCTAAGTGGGCGAAACCCGAATGCTAAATCTGGGCCTGCCGTAGCTTCAAGTGGCGAGGCGCTGAGGGTAATGCCTCAATCTAGCGCGCCCCCATCCGGCTCAGCCGAAACAAGCACGTCTGGCCGAAGAGAGCCTTCGGCGTCGAGGCCTTTGACTCCCGAAGAACGGGAGTGGACCGATTTCCACGAGAAAGAGGGTCTGATGAATGCTCGACCCTACTCTTGGTGGCTCGAAAATGACGGCCGATATTGTTTTGCCAAACAGCTAGAGGTTTTTCATGGCATCAAGGAAGAAGATGGGTACTGGTGCTGAATGCCTACTGCCGATGACAGGATCTCTCGGCCACCTCCTAGGTATTTTGGCGTCTATACCCGACAGCTGCAGTATGGGCTCAGATTTCCTGCCCACCTCTTCGTCATACAAGTTTTGACTGGGTACATCATTTCTTTGGCGCAACTAACGCCAGTCAGTATCTGAAGGGTGATGACCTATTTATGGGTCTGTTTGTTTTATGGTTTCGAGCCGAGCATACACTGTTTTCGATGCATTCACAGGCTCGAGCCGAACGCTCAGTCCAACAAGTGGCTTGGACGAGGTTGGTGGCAGATTGAGGACGAGAAGGGTTATCTATCCTTGTATCCGAATGATACTTTGGATAAGGACTGGAGAGGCTAGTGGATCTGGGTGAGGCTCCATTCTAATGAAGACCACTCCAATTACTTTGGTGGCCCTCGTTATCTGAGGAAACCCGATCCGAAGATGTTCAGTATTGGCTCCGATGAATTTACTGTGGCCGAGCAGCAGCAGATGGAAATGTTTGGCCGAACCTTTGTTGCCGGGACTACTAGCCGAATGGCCAATGTGCCGAGTATTTGGCTACCTTGCTGCCATTACATCTTCCAATAGAAGATGCTCGCTATCGTCGGCCTCAGCCGAAGATATCAAGGTGGTAAGTGACTTGGCTGAGGCCGAGACTACTTGTTTTATTTTTCTGCTTTTTTGTTTTCTTCGGCTATTTTCTGCCGAACTAACTCAATCTTCTGATTTTGCTGCAGAAATTTGTGAGGAAAACTCAGGCATTAATTACGAGGTGCTTGGGATCAGCCGAGAGAGGGAGCCCTTTACGAACACCCTCCCATCACCGACTCCAAGAACCGGTCTCTTTCTCTTCAGCAAAGGAGGCTTGAGGTCGTGAGCGCCTTTGATTATTTGGCGCTGAAGGATTGGTACAAGAAGGTTGACCTTTTCTTCTTGCATTCTGCCGAAGAGCAGGCTGCTGCTACTCCTCGCAGTGGCGTTGTGCCTCCACCACCACCACCTGAGCCGAGAGAGGAAGAGGCTGAAGACGAAGAGGATTCAGAGGACTTGCTTGGTCCTTCAGTAAGTTTCTGATGCCTTTGTCCATTTTACTTAGATTTGTCTATTTCATGCTTTGTCTTGCTTGAAATTTTCTAAGTATGGATCTTCGGCACTTAGGTTCTTCAGCTTGTGAAAAATTTCTAAGTGTGTATCTTCAGCTTAAGTATGCATGTTATACGTAGCTTTCTTAACTTGTAAGAATTTTGCTAAGTATAGGTCTTCGAATGCATGTTTCATTCTACTTTGCTCAGCACGTTAGGGCTTGAACAATTGTAGAACTTTAGCAGTTTCCTTCTTTTGCTATGACTTGCATGATTTGTAAAAAGCTTCGGCTGAGAGATCTGTGTGCATGCTTTCGTTGCTCTCCCCCCCCCTTTTTTTTTTTACAACATGCTTACACACTTCCCTGCCCCCCTATGTCTCTTCTGCTGCAGTTTGACGATGAAGAAGTAGACAGAGTAGACCAAGCTGAAACCTTCCCTGCTCCCGAATCTACTGCTGAGGAGTCAATGGCAGGCGAGAGAAGAAGACCTTTGGTTCGTCCTGGCCAGTTCAAGGCGCCGAAACTACCTGCAAAGAGGCCTCGGCTTGAGGAGGTCCAAGAAGAGGAGACAACAGAAGTCACTTCCCTGTCTCGGGAAGTTCGTGCTGAGGTGGTCAAGCTGCAGACTCTTCCTTCATCTCCTCGCCATGTTGCCAAGGCCTTCTCCGAAGATTTTCGGCGAGAGGTAGATGCGCTGGACGTCCAGGTCGAGGACCCTGGTCTTGCTGCGAATGAGGATGAGCCTCAGCTGGCTGAAGCTGAAGAGCCGAAAAGCAAAGACATACCCTCTACTTCAGCAGCGAACTCCTTCAAGACGTTTCAGTCTTTTGAGATGGGCCTCGGCTCGACGCCATTGGTCCAAGTTCCGGCGCATGCTCGAGCGATTTTTGAGTCCAAGCATGACTCGGTTGTTGCCTATTTCGGCAATCTGGGCAACCTTTTAGCCTTGGACAGGGCCAGGGCCTGGATGCTGGGTGCTGCTGCTGAGCCTTTGGCTAGGGTGCCGGACCCGCTTCTGGAGAACCAAAGGTTGCTGATGCAGGAACCTTTCTAACACTTAAACTTTTCTCTGTTTGATGTTGTTTTGTTTGTTTTTTTTTTTTTTGAGAAAGTTTTCTAAGTGTTGGGCTTCGGCTAACTTTTTGCAGGTCGTGCATAATCATTTCCACTATATGGAGATGCACGACGAGCTGCTAACCAAGGCTAAAAAGGCTGAAGAGGTTGAGGCCCGAGCTCAGCTTGCTGAACTGAAGCAAGTCAAGGTCGAAGAGGAGGCGTCTGAGCTGAGACTCAATCTGCAGGACATGAATGCAAACTTCCTTTCCTTCTCCCAGAGCCTAGAGCAGACTATCTTTCCTTGGATGGAAGAGGGCCATGCCTTGATCTAGGAATATGAGGCCGAGAGCATTGTTGAATTCAAGGCCCGTATCGAGGAGAGAGTGAAGCAGGAGGCTGAGTCTCGGCGTCTATTGGTCTCGGACCACGAGAGCCAACTTGCTCAGGTTTGGGAAGAGGCCTAGAAAAAGCAAGAAGACCTGGAAGCTGCTAACTAGTAGCTGAAGGGGGATCTGGAGGCTCAGAAGTCTAAGCTTGAGGCTGCAAAGAAGCTTCTCAAAACCCGCATCTACACAGAGGAAGAATATGCCGAAGGGTTTGATAATGGCTGGAAGTCTGCTCATCGCCTAGCCCTCCATGCTGCTCCAGACATCAACTGGGATCAGGTCGAGGCTTGGTCGATGGATCCCGACAACCCCCGTATCAACGAGGCTAGCCAAGCTGAGATTGACTTCCTAGTTCGCCAGGCTGAAGCTGATGCTAAGGAGGCCGAGAAGACTGCTAAGGAAGTGGACACTGTTCGTCCTGCATCTTCCTCAGCTGACGCTGGTCCTTCTAGCGCCCAGAATGATGCTGAAGCATAGGAACCCCGGCAGCCGTCTTCTGAGTCTTGCGGCGGATCCACCTGTGCTTAACTAATGATCTCCGCTTCTGTTTTTTCCTATCTTTTTCTTCAGCTTGCCTTTGTACAAAAATTTTTAATCTGTTTTTTTGTGTACTTTCGGAAGTTGTGTTTTCCGCTTTGTGGGCGGCTGCCGAGTTTGAATTTCTTTCTGCTATTTCGAACTTGATATTTGTAGTTCTAACTTTTCTAAATGATGATGCAATATTCCAGCTCTTTCTTCTTATTTTGCCTGTTTGTGTAGCTTTGCACTTAGTTGTTTTTTCTGAATTTTTCCAAAATTTGGCTAAGTATAAAGCTTCGTCTTGGAGAATACTTGGCTGAAAGCTTTCGTTTGAATGTTTCTTCTTCATTCTTTTTGCCTTTCTCACTTTACTCAGATTTTTGCTTGATATTCTCCAAATGTTGAGCTTCGGCTGGGAGCTTGATTAGGTGAATACCTCTTTCCCCCCTCAGAATTCTAGAGAATATCTTCGGACATCTGAGTATGCTGACCTAATTCCTTCGGCTCAACCGAAGGTTTTGCCTTAGCGAAATTTTTTATTTTCTGTTTTTCCTTGTCTGGTTTTTATTCATTAGAGGGAACAACTGTCTGAGACACAATGCCACGGCAATGATCGTTCGAAGTCCAAGGCATCACTATGCAATACTTCAGAGGTGTAACCATTACCCGAAATTGATCCGCCGAAACACAATGCATCACTTATGCAATGTTCCGGGGTTCTAATCAATTCCTATTTTCGGCTATGGCCTTAGATGCGTCTATGACCTCTTTGCCGAGAGAAACGAATCTGTCTAAAGTACAGTGCATCATTATGCAATACTTTGAGGTTCTATTCGTTGCCCCCATTTCGGCAGATTCTTCGGCTTGCCGAAGTACAGTGCATCACTATGCAATACTTCGGACAGTACCGAGTGTAAATCTTGATTTTTTGAAAAACCGTGAAGGCAGAGAAAATAAAAGCGTAATAGATTTGAGATGAATTGTGGCTCAAAGGCCTTTCATTAATTAAGGAAATGTACTTACATAGATTGTTCTCCAACATTGGGCTTTTACACATGAAATTTCCTAAGTATATTAGCGTTCCAGTGGTTTTTCAGCTTAGTTCCATCTAGCTGCCGAAGCCGATAAGTTCCTGATTGGAGCTCATCATATATTTCATAAAGTCCCTCCCAATTTGCCGAAAGTTTTCCGTGTATACGGCTTTTTGGACAGCAACAACATTCTAGAGAACAAGGTCTCCCACTTTGAGGAGCCTCGCTTGGACTCTTTGGTTGTAGAATTTGCTGATGCTTTGTTAGTATGCTGCCATTCTGTCTCTGGCTGAATCTCGGACTTCATCAAGGAAATCAAGGGACTCTTTCATGAGTTGCTCATTTTCTTCAGCTGAGAACTAGTTGACTCTAAGGCTTTCCGAGCTAATTTCCACTGGTAACACGGCTTCGGATCCATACACTAGCTCAAACGGTGAAAGTCCTATTGCCTCTTTTTCAGTTGTTCGAAGCGACCATAGAGTTCCAGGAAGTTCCTCTATCCACTTGGACTTTTAATCTTCAACTCTCTTCTTGAGAGCGTTGAGGATCTGTTTATTCGCGGCTTCGACTTGGCCATTGCTTTGAGAATGGCAAACTACCGAATATGCCAACTTAATGCCGAACTGATCCGTATACCGCCTCGGCGACAGATTGTCGAATTGCCTTCCATGATCAAAGACAAACACCTTCGGGATGCCGAAGCGAGTGATGATGTTCTGCCAGATGAATTTCCTGACAGTTTGCTCAATTATGTTTGAAGCTGCTTTGGCTTCAATCCATTTGCTGAAATAGTCAATGCCGACTATCAGCCACTTTTTCTGATAAGGAGCTTCAGGAAATGGCCCCAGGATATCCAATCCCCATTGAGCAAAGGGTAGCGGATTTAGTATTGGCTGAAGGTCTCGCGACGGCCGATGGATGACTGGTGCAAATTTTTGACACTTCTCACACTTTTTCACCAGCTCCTTGGCATCTTGGATCATGGGGCCATTTCAGCAATGGGGCTGAGAAGGACTTCTTCAAGAGTTCCCCATTGTAGACGATGAACCTTGAACCGATTCTTTTCAGTTTAACGGCCAAGTTTCTGTCTTCAAGAAGCTCACCCTGAAGTTTGTAAGCCAGGATGGGGTACATCCAGCTTGGTTCAGCTTCAACACAGTGAACCTCAAGTTCTTGGTCGATGCTTCTGTCTCGGCGCACTTCCACATATACAGATTGGTTCAGCTTGGTGAGAGATGAACTAGCAAGTTTGGAGAGTGCGTCAGCTTGAGCGTTTTTGACCCCTTGGGATCAGCTCGATTTGAAAAGTTCTCAGCTTCGCAATAACTGTTTTGATCTTAGCGAGGTAAGAGATCATGGAAGGCTCCTTAGCCTCATATTCACCTCGGATCTGATTGGCAACGAGCTGAGAGTCTGTCTTTAAACAGACATGGTCGGCTTCTAGGCCTATACACAGTTCTAGGCCAGCGATTGTTGTCTCATACTCGGCTTCGTTGTTGGAGGCCTTAAACGAAAATTTGTGTGGATACTCGAAATTTTCGCCTTCGGGAGAGGTAATCACTACCCCTACCCCCGAACCATTCACGGTGGCTGAGCCGTCCGTGAAAACAGTCCAAATCTTCCTTCCTTCGTCGAGTGTTTCCTGGTAGGAACATTCGGCTAGGAAATCTGCTAAGGCTTGGGCCTTAATAGCTGCCCTCGGCTGGTAGCTTATGCTGAACTCGGTGAGCTCGAAGGCCCACTTTGTTAATCTGCCTGATTTTTTAACCTTCCCGAGGACTTTTTCCAGCAGTTGATCTGTCAAGACCACTATTTGATGTGAGTCAAAGTAGGGCCTTAACTTCCAAGCCGCTACCACCACTGCATATGCAACTTTTTCGAGTAAGGGGTAGCGGGTTTCGGAATTTGTCTGAGTGTGGCTGACAAAGTAGATCGGCTGCTGGACCTTTTCTTCTTCTCTCAGCAGCACCACACTTCCTGTGGCCGGACTGACCGCCACATACAAGTACAGGGTTTCTCCTTTGGCTGGTCTTGCCAGTGTTGGGAGATGAGCCAAATGCTCTCGGAGCTGCTAAAAAGCTATTTTCTACTCCTCTTCCCATATAAGCTCTTTAGATTTTGGGAGTTTAAGTGCCTTGAAGAAGGGCAACCCTTTGTCCGAGGCTTTTGAGATGAACCTGGACAGGCAGTCATCCTCCCAGTAAGACGCTGAACGTCTCTCTTTATCTTCGGCTCGGGAACATCAAGAGCTGCTTGGAGTTTGGCGGGATTGGCATTAATCCCGCTTTTGCTGACCATGAAGCCAAGGAACTTGCCTGACTTCACGCCGAAGACACACTTCTTCGGATTCAGCTTCATTTGGTGATTTCTCATAGTGGCGAATGTTTCAGCTAGGTCCGCAACATGATTTTTAGCCTCTTTGCTCTTGACGATAGAATCGTCAACATAGACCTCCATGTTGCGGCCTTTTTGTTCGGCGAACACTTGGTCCACTAGCCTCTAATATGTCGCTCCGACATTTTTCAAGCCGAAGGGCATCATCTTATAGTTATAGACCCCGGCACTTGTAACGAATGCCCTTTTTGCTCTGTCATCGGGGTGCAGGAAGATCTGATGGTACCCAGAAAACGCGTCCATGAAACTAAGCAAAGCATGGCCACTTGTCGAATAGACTAGCTGATCGATTTTCGGCAAGGGATAGAAGTCCTTCGGACATGCCCTATTTAGGTCCGTGAAGTCAACGCACATTCTCCAAGTGCCATTTGCCTTCTAAACCATCACCACATTAGCCAGCCTTTCCGGATATTGGCAAGGTTTGATGAACCCCGCATCTAGAAGTTTTTTGACTTCGGCTGCGATGTCTTGGTTCTTTTGAGCGGATTAAATTCCGCTTCTTTTGCTTAACAGGCCGACATGTGGGGTCGACGTTAAGCTTATGAGAGATGAGGTTCGAATCAATCCTCGGCATGTCAGCTGCTGAGAACGCGAACACATCTCGGTTTTCCCGAAGGAGTTGGATTAGCTCAACCCGGAAGCTCAGATCAAGTCCTTGTCCGATGCTGACACATTTTTCGGTATCTCCTTCAGTCAACGGTATTGATTCAGTTTGCTCATCTAACTCCATTGATTTGGAGCCAGATTCTTCGGATTCAGGCCTACTGTCAATATCAGCAGACCTCCCTGACTTCGGCTGATCTTCTTCTAAGTCTTTCGGCCCAGCCGAAGAACTAGCCTTTCCGATCCCCAAAAATGTTCTTTTATATGGGGATTCCTGAGCCGAAGCACTTAAGCCTTTTAGTACCTAGTTCTTTTTCTTTTTCTTTTACTTCCTCATCATCCTTGTCGTTGCGGCGACTTTTAGACGGTTTGAGGAAATTGCATTCTCGGGCCTCCTTTTGGGTGCCCAAGATTTTTTCGGAGTGTCCTTTGTCTGAAACGTAAATCATGGCTTCATGGTACGTCGAGACAACTCCTTAAACGTCATGGATGAGGGGTCTCCCCATGATAACGTTGTATACCGATGGGGCATCAATGACTAAGAATTCGGCCATGATGCACCGTTTTGCCCGATCTCGGCCGAGGCTAACGGGAAGAAGAATTTTCCCATCTGGATATGAAGAAGATCCATTGAACCCAGTTACCGAATAGGGAGCTGGAGTTAGGTGTCTGCTCTTCAACTTCAGCTGGTCGAATGCCTTTCGGAAAAGTATATTCGCCCCGCTGCCACCGTCTACCAGTGTTTGATAGACATTGTGGTTTGCAATTCCTGTCATGATTGCCAACGGGTCATCATGGGGGTACACCACCCCCCTGCAGTCTTCGGCTGTGAACATCATGTTCTGCACCGGAGACTGTGGCCTTTGGAATTCAGCGTGGTGTATTTGATGGGTTAAGCCCCTCAAATTGCGCTTTAGTGAATTCCGAGAAATCCCTCAAGAAATGGTGAGAATATCGGGGTTTCCCCCCTCATTCGACTTGTCCCTTTTCCGGAGGTAATCCAGATCTTGACGAGAGTCTTTCTCAGCTTTCTTTTCTTCGCGGTGCTCCGCAACGTAGTTTATTAAGTACCCTTTTTGGACCAGCTCTTCAATCTGATCCTTTAGCTGAAGGCAGTCTTCGGTGCGATGTCCATGAGATTCGTGAAATTCGCACCAATGATCCTTCCCCTTCTTCTGGTGCCATGAAGGAGGTGGCTTCGGCTTCTTGAATCTTCCCTCGTCCTTGGTCGTGCTAAAGATTTTAGCACGTGGTAAGGTGAGAGGAGTGTAAGATTCGAACCTTCGCAGATAGGGAGCCTTGTCCTTTTTTGGCTCAGCGGTCGAGGGAGGTTCTGAGGCTTTTGCCTTCTCTTTCCTCGACCCTAGAACTTCGGCTTGCTTCCCTCTTGGCTTTGCAAGCCCTGATTGAGATTGCAGCTTGGCCTTGATCCATTCCTCGGCTCGGATGAATTTATCCGAAGCATCGAGGGCTTCTTCCAAGGTCTGCGGGGGATGCATGACCATGAAATCCAGAAATTTTCTAGCTTGCAAGCCATTCCGTAGTGCGAATACGGCTAGACTTTGGTCCAGACTTGTGATTCTGGACGACTCGTTGCTGAAGCGAGTCAAGTAATCTCGGAGACTTTCGTCTTCCGCTTGCTACAGGCCCGTGAGCTCTGCAGTGGTTTTCTCTCGGCGGTTAGCCATGGAAAACTTGCTCTTGAACTTGCTGGAGAGATCATTCCAACCCGTTATAGAGCCTTCCTTCAGCCCTTTGGTGATTCATGACTGGGTAACACCTTTAAGGGTTGTGGGGAAGTATTTGCACCAGGTAGCTTTGGACCTGGGGTTAAGGTACATATGCCCCTCGTAAGAGGCTATGTGGTCCTTCGGATCCGAAGTACCATCGTAAGTGATGTGTGCCGGAATTTTGACCGTCGGCACATGTTCCTCCAATATCCACCTCTAGAAAGGTGAACTGGTGGGAACCATCACGACCTTTTCCTTTTGCCGCGCCGAAGGAACCTCACTTCTCCCTCTTAGAGAGGTGGAGGTGAGGGGTGTCCCTTCGCGTGACATAGCGGGTTCAGACCCTTCAGGATAGGTGAGGCGGTTGTGCACGCCTCCTTCCCTCCCTCCTAACCGCTCGTGAACGCTTTGGCGGGTAGGCTCGTGACTGTTCGGGGAAGTCTCTGGAGTTCCGAACTTTAGAGTTTTCGAAGTGACAAGAGTCCCTTCTCGGTTCCCATTCGGATCGGGCCAGTTCCTCTCCTTTTCGGCTTCCTTCCCCCCTGGAGGATTGAACTCGTCCCTCCCCTTCCGGAGCCCATTTTCTTTTATGGCTCTTTGGCTTCGGCGGGGGTGAAGGAGGAGTATCATGCACGGATGGGAGGCGTCCACCCAGGGCTTTCATGAACTCCATGCAAACAGCCACTACCTTCGCCACCTCCTCCATAGGAGGGATAGTAGGAGGAGTTGACTTTGGATGCGACTGGGAGCGCATGCTTTGCGGAGGGCTTTCATCGTGAACTTCACTCCCTTTCGGTGAATTCACAGCTCGGTGAATCCGTCGGGAGGGAGATCCCTCATGCAGATTTTCTCTTCTCGGAGAGCGGGGACTCTTCGAGGAAGAGGCAGATGGTTCGGGCGACGGCGAGGGTGTCCTATTGGTCCTCGTCGTGATTATGCCCATCTTCTTAGCTTTTTTCGAGTTTTTCCCGCTCTTAGTCTTTTTTGAATAGGCTAAGGTCGGTTTGAGATTTTTGGCTGACTTTTTGTAAGTGTCCCCACAGACGGCGCCAAATTATTTCGGTAAGAAAACAATAGGACCTTCGGTAGGTCCTTCGAATGAGTGGAGACGAAGCCCAATTCGATGGATGTCCGAATTGAGGAGTTCCTGCACAGCTGAACAAACGTAAACTGGGCTCGGGGATTGTGCCGAGGAAGGCCCCTCCGATGCCGAAGTCAGTACGAGTGTCAAAGAAGAAGAGAATAGCTATGCAAGAGAGTTTGTTGCTTGAGCCGATGAATGTGAATCAATGATTATCAAAATGAGAGTATTTATACCTTGATCCAAATGAATGGATTGGGCTAGAGGAGCCAAATGGGCTGACCAATTGACTAGGCTTCGTTGACTAACCTGGCATGGGTTGGAGAGTTGAACCTTCACTATTGGGCTTAGTTTATTTTCATTTGTGGGCTGGGCCCAAATATAAGTTATTTGGACCCCAAACAGATGTCATCCATCATTCTATTTGATTCATGTGATTATTGCAGTTACAAGATTGACTTCTTTTTTACCCCAGATAGATTTTTATTTTTAATTAAAATAAACTTTTTTTTATAGGTGTACTCATTATGGTGAAATTACTGTCTTGAGAGAGAGTGTTGTACTGCTGTATAATGAAATAAATCGAAACGAAATTATTACAGTAAAATAACTTTTTTTTGTACAAAATCATAAAGTTACAAATATCTATTACAGTACCTTTTTAATAATAGGTTAGAAGATTCAATTATGAAAGTGAGTTATCCAACTTTGGCTGTAATAAAAGGTTTCTAAATGTAATTTCGCTAATTTGTAATGACTGCCAATTTTTTTTACAGCGGTTGTAGTGACGAGCATCCTTGTGCTCCTCTGTCCAGGTAAGATAATTGCTCTCTACTTTATCCATTACATTCGTTCACGCTTTCCAAAGCGGAAGCTCAAGAACAATTAATAACTCATACAAATTCTTTCTTTTGTCGGATTTGGGATTGAGCTCGAACTTAATTACTACATTGTCTACACTCGTGATTTTTGTAATCAAAGGATAATTTTTTTTTGTTAGCCTTAGTTATAAACTCAACATAATTATATATGATGCAGCTGTTGGCATATCACTAATAATATGTGGAAGTTGTTGGGGGTGCTGGCGATTTAAAACTAAAAAGAGAAGAAAGGAGATCAGACTTAGAGCAAAATACTTCAAGGACAAGCTTGAGGTACAAGGATCTTCAAATAGCGACGTTAGAGAGAAGACTAAACTCTTCACACTAACGGAACTTAAGAGATATACAGACAACTTTAGCAAGGATCGTGTGCTTGGACAAGGAGGTCAAGGTACTGTCTACAAAGGAATGTTAAAAGATGGTCAAGTTATCGCGGTTAAAAGATCAAGAGCCCTTGACGAAAGCCAATGGAAACAATTCATCAACGAGGTTATTCTATTATCTCAAATCAAACATAGACATGTGGTGAAGATTCTTGGATGTTGTTTTGAAGATGACATACCTCTTGTAGTGTACGAGCTCATTTGTAATGGGACTCTTTCAGAACACATCCAAAAACCTGTTGGCGAGATCATATTCACATGGAAAATGCGCTTGAATATTGCTTTCGAAACTGCTACTGCAATTGCTTATCTGCATTCAGAGTTTTCAACACCAATTTACCACAGAGACATTAAATCTAGCAACATTCTTTTGGATGATAAGTTTGGAGCAAAATTGTCAGATTTTGGGATTTCTAGAGCAGTTTCTGTGGAACAAACTCATTTGACAACTTGTGTCCAAGGAACGTTTGGTTATTTGGATCCTGAGTATTTCTATTCGGGCCAATATTCTGAAAAGAGTGATGTTTACAGCTTCGGAGTAATTTTGGTCGAGCTTCTAACGGGACAAAAACCAATACGCGCACTAGGACCAATAGACAAAGATGAAGAAGAAAGAAGCTTGGCTATGTATTTCGTCTCATCAATGAATGACAACACTCTGTTTGAAATTCTTGATCCTTTGGTTTTGGAGGGTAGCAAAAAAGAGGATGTCGTGGAATTTGCTAATCTGGCAAAACAATGCTTGTATCCTACAGGACTAGAAAGGCCGACGATGAAAGAAGTTACAATGGTACTAGAAAGGCTAAGGTATCGAAATTCATCTTGTACGCGACCTCTTACACCAGTTGATCAAACCAAAGGTTTGACAACAAGAATTTCTAGTATGATCACATCTTCTATGGAAACAGATAATGCTTTTCTAAGATCGGTCACGTATGATCACATTGATCTCACTACGAATTCGGATTCTGCTGATGTCGAGATGCATTTACTTCACACATGTTGATAAAGAAGGCGCAGTGAACAGAGTTTGAGTATGTAACTTGTATGGAACTTGTCATATTATGTTATTTATGTTAGATTTCTGGTTTAGAAGGCTAACAATGCATCTTTATAATAGCATTGTATGCATGTGATGGAGTGAACACCTTTATTTCTATGAGATATTTTTCTTCTTGCGTTGATTTGTAGTAGTTGTGAAGAGTCTATTGCGTTGATTTGTAGTAGTTGTGAAGAGTCTATAGACTATCAAGAAAATTTGCCTAAACATGGAATGGTTTTAAGTTGTATTATATTAACTTTCATATTTGCTGATGCACAGCCTCTTATTTATAGATACAATTACACTAGATCAATATGCAAATAATGCGTGTTTTAGGTTTCTAAATTTATATATACCGACAATTTTTAGAAGGGTAAGAATATTTTAGGTGGACACCACTACTATATAAGAATATTTTAGGTGGACACCACTACTATATCCTTTGGCTTAAATAACAGAGATTATGCTTAAATAAAAATTATTGAAGGTTTATATTTCAAAACTATTTTTTTGAGAGATTTGAGACCAATTTGAAAATATCTCACATATATAATTAAGTTTTTTTCTTATGTATAAACAACTCATTATGGTCACTATGGACCCATGACAAGATCATAAGTGTCAATAGCTCAAAATTTTGATACTCCTTTTACCTCATATCATTTGCATCAACTTAAAAACGGAGAGAGTTATACTCCGCATATTATAGGGTAAATTATGCATTCATTATAACATAAGGTTCTATATAGTTCGTTTGAATGCTATTGTAGTAATTGTTGTAAGGAAAATTTTAATTTCATCCCACGCATAAAATCGTATACATAAATTTCTATTACTACTCTATCATTTTGTTCGAATAGCATACATATATATTGAGGATAAAGGAGGGCAGGGGAGGGGAGGGGAGGAAAGGGGAAGTTAGAGGAATGTGTTAGCGGGTTTTAATGTATTACGTATATAATAACTAGCATTTGGGCCCGGGCGATGCCCCGTTTTATTACATTTTATCTTGGAACTAAATTTATTATACATTAATATTTTGTATTAAAAGATAACATAAAATATCACATAACTTGGTGGTAAGTCAATTAATTCTAGAATTAGAGGCATGTTCAAATCTTGTCGAGAACTTTTTCAATTATAAGTGTATGATATGTAATGAGAAACATATAGAAGGGAGAGCCACGTGGCGTAATAAGAAGTTGGGTGGATGATAAATTATTATAAGTGTATGACATGTAATGAGAAACATATGGAAAGGGAGAGCCACGTGACGTAATAAGAAGTTGAGTTGATGTGTATGAACGCTTTTCAATAGATTAGTATTGATGTGTTGATGATAACTTATTTAACGCATGACTTTATTATATTTTATTTGAAAAAATTTACTGCGTAAGTTTGAAATTCCTTTTTTTGGTGTTGTAAATCTTTAAGGAATCATTTTCAAAATTCATGAAGGCAACGTGTCTTTAAGTAATCTTTTCAAAAGGGTAATTTATATTAAAACGACAAATTTAACAGCTAATCAGATAACTTATACATGTAGATAAATTGAATTCGAATCCTTAATAGTCTCTCTATCCGTGCATATATTTCCTGATATAATTTTGTGGATGTATCCTTAAATGTTTATTTCATTTCTTAATATGCCAGTTGTTTCTCTCTAGTATGCCAATTGTTTCTCTCTACTTTTTCCCCAAACATCAGGATCCATAACTGTTGTCAGCTGTTTCTCTCTAGACATTGGAAGACGAATGAGTATAGACCTAAAAGTTGTTTATTGTTGTAAAGGTAGCCTGTAGAACATGATACTTCTCATACAATGGTTACTCCTGGTGACTATGCAACTCTGTCATATAATGTAACATAAAATTGTTGTTGCCTAGTTGATTAATAAGTAGTTGATTGCGTCACATAGATATATAATAGACAAAAGTCCGTCCAAAAAAAAAATATAATAGACAAAAATTACATGTGATATTTTGTGTACTACCTTCTTTAAAAATTAGTTGCAACTTTGGAATATTTTATGTCTCTCAAATAATGCCCTAAAGTTGCAATTAATATTTAACGGAGGTAGTATATAATTCATGCTTTTATATTTCTTGTGTTCTTAAATATATGCAACAACTTGATAAGAACACGTGTTAAGGACCAAGTTTGATCACGAACATATAAAATAATAGCGCTAAAATTAAAACGTATCAATTCAAAAAACAGAGATATGTATGGGGTTTGCCCCTCGGCTTCACCTCAAAAAAAAATTAATATATATAAATAAAGTAGGCATTTTTGGAGAGTATTCGGAGCGCCACGTAAGAAATATACTTATTTCGACCAATAAGAAGAAAGAGTTGTATTTTATTTTTGAATTAAAAAATTATGTCGCCACCTAGATAAAAGTAACGAATTAGATTTGATATATCTAAAATTTTAATGTCACGTAGATTATAATCCACAAATTAAATTATTTTAATGAAAAAAAATAAAGTCTAAATATAGGAAAAGATAAATTTATTAATTCAATACTACGAGTATAAGAAATCCAAAAAAAAATATACTAAGAAATATTTAAATGATAAACGCTTATAATAAAGTTTGATACCTATCACTATAAGATAAATTTTGATAGTATTTGTGATAAGAAATACAAATTGTTCGTTAATCATAATTAAATTAAAATTTGTGAAAACTACCATTATAAATTGACACATCATACGACACAAACAAAATTTCGTATCAATAAAAAATCCCATCAAGCAAATTTTGTGTTAGTAATTTTGTGTTAATTTTTTGTCATCAATGGCCGAGTAATTTTTAGCTTAATTTTTAAAATCCTATGTTTAAATTAGTATTTCTAATTATTACTTACATTGTATTAATTTGGGATACTCAACAATTATATGTTTATGTTTTATTTACTAAATGTTTTTTTACATGCAAATCTAACACATCATACGACACAAATAAAATTTTGTATCAATACAAAACCCCATCAAGCGAATTTTGTGTTAGTAATTTTGTATTAGTTTTAGGTCATTTATATCCGGGTAATTTTTAAAATCTTATGTTTAAATTTATATTTGTAATTATTAGTTACATTGTATTTATTTAGGATACTTAACGATTATTTGTTTATGTAATGGCATACAATTATATGTTTTATACTTAATATATAGATGGCTTTGGTTATTTTTGGAGATGATGAAAAAATTCCAATGCATAGATTTGATTTTATATCGCAACAATTTTTCATTTATTGGTAAATATATTGACTTATTTTATATAAATGTAAAGATTTAATTTATATCAATTTCAGTTTGGCTAACATTTCATGGTTCAATTTATCCATGACGTAGTAGGTTGGTTGTGGACGAGGTTGGTGATTCTATTGAAATAAAAGATATGGTAAAACAATGAATAATGATTTATGATTTAAATTATTAAAAATTTATCATTTCACATTAAAGATTTTATATAACGGAAAAAAATATCATATTTACAATTATTTATATTTAATAAATTCATTATAAATTATAGGTAAAAAAAATAAATATTAAACTTTTGTAATTTTGTCTGAAAACAGGGTTTATGGTAAAAACTAAAAACAGAAAATCTCAACCATCCATTATTACTAACAAGATCTAACGGTTTAAGAAAAATAACGTAGAGTCACTATATATAAAAATAACGTAACTATATACAAAAATAGGGTAACTATATCATTTTTTACAACATTTACATTAAAGTCACTATATAAAAAATAGGGTAACTATATCAATTTTGATCATATTCTCATAGAAGTCACTATATAAAAAAGTAGGATAACTATATCAATTTTGACCACATTTACATAAAGGTCACTATATACAAAGATAAGATAACTATATTAATTATAGCTTGCAATGTTGCTGAAAATCCAGCAAGCTTATGTTCATCGCCATACATATTACTCCCTCCGTAAACCAATACCCACAAACAAACATATTTATCCAAGATTATACATCTATCTTTGGGTTCCGAATAACTAATTGTTAATCAAAAAAATGCATACTCATCAAAAAAGCACTTTTTCGAATTGATATGATTATACATTTATACTATAATAAGTAAATAGTATGATGATGATGAAGTATTGAAAGGGGAGTGATTGAGAGAGAGATCTCATTGACATTGCCGGGAGCCTAAGCTGGTTGAGAATCCCAGATACACTACAGGCATTACTGCTACCTCTCTCCCCAGCATACCCGCTGCTTCCAGGGCTTGCAGGAGCTTCCCCTTCTACCCCTCTCCATGTCATACCACCACCACAACCAACAACAGCGAAACCCCCAAACCTAGACCACCACAACCATCAACACCACCAAAAACCCCAAACCTAGACCACCACCACCACCGAAACCCCCAAACCTAGACCACCGACACCATCGAAACCCCAAACCCAGACCACCACCACCACCATAACCCCCAAACCCAGAACACCACCACCACCGAAACCCACCAAAAATACCGAATCCACCCACAAACCCAGCGAAACCACCCACAAACCCACCGAAAATCACCGAAACCACCAACAAACCCACCAAAAATCACTGAAACCACCCATAAACCCACTGAAACCCTTAAACCCAGACCACCCACAAATCCACAAAAATCACATCCATAAAACCCACGAAAACAACCTTGAGGTTGCTTCCCTTCTTGCCACAAAACCACCATAGCCACGGCGACGTTGCTGGTAGTGTTTGTCGGAGTCTGAAAGTGAACAAATCTGAAAGACCACCATTGATGTACCTTCAGCTTACAAAGAGAAAGTGAAAAGGCAATTTCAATGACACTTACCACCTTTTCTTCTCATTTTCATCCACCTTCAAAATACTTCAATTGAATCATCAATAATCTACATTTCTCCAATTAATTGCAAAGACTCACACTTCAACACCTATAAATTTCGTAATCAACGTTATCAATTTTCTAGGACTTTTTGTAATTAGATCGAAATCACAATGAGTAATCTGATCGATTGATCAAAATAATCTAGGTGTGATTTCTCAAGTGAGGAGAGAGAGAAGAGGTGAGAAAAAAAAAATCCCCAAATTTTGTACGTAGTACCTCAAAAAAGAGAGGAGAGAGAATTAACCAGAATGAGGGGAGTGAGAATAAGAAATTTGTGGCTGTGTGATCAAATAAATTTTAGGGGCCGTTTGGTTCGCACGGGGTAATCGGAATGGAATGAACAAAGTGAAAAAATCGGAATGGAATGAAAAACCCCCAATTTTGCTATGTTGTTTGTTTTGAATAACAAAGGGATCCAAGCCACCATCTAACCACCATACCACCATTCCACCAACCAACCAATAACACCACCACCTCCACCAGTCAGCCACCTTTTTCCCCTTCCCCTTCGCAGTCGACGCACGGCATAGCTTCACCACCACCTCCACCAGTGGGTGGGAGGATGGGTGGCGAAGGGCGGCGAGGGTCGAGGGAAGGTCAACGACCATCCGGCGAGGTGAAGTGAGTTCTGACGAGGTGCAGCAAGCTCCGGCGAGATGCATCCAGTTAATAAGGTATGGTGGTTGGGGAATGGGAATGCAAAAGGTAGGGGGTGGGGAATGGGTTTAGGAGATTTTTGGGTAAACCCAAAAAAAAAAATGGGGGAATGGGAATGACAAAAAAGTGAAAACAAATACTAACAAAGGGAATCATTCCCATTCCCTTTCCCCATTCCAGTGAACCAAACAACCCCTTAATGTATCAGATTTAATTTTATTGATTGAGATGCATCTAATCTCAGCCATCGATATTTATGGACGGTGGAGATTGTATGTTTTCATTTTTCAATTTAAGCCTTGTTTTTACATGATCCACTCCCTATATATATATAATACACACACACACACACACACACACACACACACACACACACACACACACACACATATATATATATATATATACGGGGAGGTTCCGTTGAAAACAGGGCTTATGGTGAAAACGAAAAACAGAGGTCACTATATACAAAAATATAGTAACTATATCAATTTTTACAACATTTACATTAAGGTCACTATATATAAAATTAAGGTAATTATATCAATTTGACAACATTTACACAAAGGTCACTATATACAAAAATAAGGTAACTATATCAATTTTTACAATATTTACTTAGAGGTCACTATATACAAAAAAGGGTAATTATATCAATTTTGACCATATTTACATAAAGGTCACTATACACAAAAATAAGGTAACTATATCAATTTTGACCATATTTACATAAAGGTCACGATATACAAAATTAAGATAACTTCTCCTTCTCCTCCTTGTCATCATATAACTTCTCCTGCTCCTCCTTGTCATTTGATAACTTTGTATTAGCCAAATTGTGATTCTTCTGTACCTTACCAGGAACCATAAGCTATCCGATTCCAACGAATCAGCTTTCAACTTCTAACAATCTGTCAAAGCAAGCTTTTGAATCAAATATTATAGATTGTAGATAGCTAAGAAATTATTGAAATAAGCAAATAATTACCGTGTTTTACATTTAAAAGCAAAAACAAAAGCAAGGCAGTGATAATAACAAAATTTAGGATATCTAGCATGCACTTATAGAACTAATTCCTTAAAACCGAAACACAATGCAGCTAGACTTCCTAATGTTGTTGCAAAGTTAATGGGACTTGAGGAACTTCCACAGAACAAGGGTGCCACAGAGAGTCCATTGTCCCACCAAGGATCGAGGGAACTGGTTTCGGTTCATTCCGCCGCAAGAAACTCCAAAAGTGCTGGTTTAAACACAGAGTACACTAAAAATACCAAAATCCAAGTTAATCAGAACAAAGCACACAGCAACAAAATAACAATATTGACAACTCATAAAATAGAGCTGCAAGGAGCAACCTACAGATCAACCAGTAGTCATAAAACGACAACTGGTCCGTTGAAACCAAAGTGGGATGAGGAAGGAGAGGGAATCAAAGACTACATAAAAGAGTCAAAAGCAGCTATCTTCAAAATAAATTAACTGCAAAGTAAATCTATTCACTTGAACCAAGATGGTGAGAGCCAAAGACATCAGAAAGGAGGCAAAAGTTAGAAGCATTAAACAAAGGCAACAAGAAGCTACATTTTCCACAGAAACATTACAACGAATGGTAGTGCCAGAAAAAAAAGAAATTTGATCATGGCAGAAACATTGCAGTTCTATACACCTGATAACTCAAATGCTCGTGAAACATCAAAGACAACAGCAAGTAAGCCCATTCCTCAACAAAAGCAGAGCCGAGATATCCAATTACAGCAGATAAACATGTCATATGAGCCTCAGGGAAAGAAGCTGAAAGCAGAAAACAGAAGGCAACAGAGGGAAAGAAAAAAAGGAAAGCAATAATGCAGATCAGAAAACTTGCAAAAGAAAAAAGGAAAGCAATAATGCAGATATCTGATCAGTCATATACGTGCTAAACCTTGTAATGCAACCCCAAAATAGCAGTAATAGATTCAGTGATCTAAGCGCACTCCTAATTCACATTTACAAAGTCTTAATATCCAATGGCAATCAACAAACCAATTTCCAACCCTTACGCATCTCCACATTGATGAGATAGCAAAGGGAGCCCAAAAATTAACCAAAATTAACCAAAGAGACACAAAATTCAACAGAAAATCAGACGAACAAACAAATCTAAAGCAAGACTAAGTTAGATCGAGCGAAACGAGCAGCATTTCGCATCAAAATCATGGAAAAAAAATTAATATAGTTAATCACCTAATATCATTAATTTCCAACAACTACACTCTATATCAACCAAAAGCATCAAATATCGCAAAAACTCGAATTCGCAATCATAATATACCAATAATTGACAAGAAATGAGAAAGAAAAACATACAAATGCGAGCAACATTGGAGTATTTGAAGAACGAATTTGAGAGAATTAGGGTTAAACTGTTTGACGAGTGAAAAATCGTGAAAGTTGTAGATCTTCTTCTACTTAGATCTCTGTCTCATCTTTCGGCGCTTCCTCTTCAATCTCCTCATACGCTTCTTCTTCCACTGCAAAAATCAATCAAATCAACAAGTTGAACTTCAAATTAGTTAACAATGGTGGAAAAACTCGACTGAACCGAACAAATCAATAAAATTAAGGAAGAAACTAAAGTTAATCGATTAGTAAAACAAGAAATCGAACTAAATTGAACAAAATCGAACAGAAAATTGCAAAATCAAACAAAATCGAACAAAATTGATGAAAATTTCAGAAACCTTAAAACCTCAAATCATGCAAAAAATAGCGAAATTAACACAAAAAACTCACCTGATAATAGATCATAGAGCTAAAAAATTGCTGAAAATCAAAGTAATTGAAGCTGAATTTGAAAAAGTAGCGTGAAAATTAGGGAAAAAATGTCGAGAAAGTAGGAGAGAGGAGGAAGAAAATAACGGAGGAGAGAGAAATTGTTTTCGTGGGAGAGAGAGAAAATCAGAATATAAACGTTAGACGTCATCCGCTAGATTATAATCTACGGCTAGGATGAATCGTTTTCAGTTTTCACCCTAACATTTGTTTTCACATAATATATATATATATATTGTAAAAGATCGAAGTGTTTAAATTAATCTAAAACAAAGAATTTACTTCCTAATTTGTGATATTGAAATGACAACTTCAAACGGTCTAATCCAAAATTTGGACCAACCAACCTGCCTCAATTTCCAAACATAAATTTCAACCAATTCAATAGCGTAACACCACAGCCACATTCCAACATCCCCTGTTTTCTCACTTCGAGAAATTTAAATAATGCACCATCGGTCCACCCACGCACACGGATAGTCCACCTTACACACAGCTTTGCTTCCATTTCCCCACTATTTTTACTATGGAGTATTTCTCATATTCCTTAATTCGGTATGAACTTATTTGTTACACTATTACCTAGAGCTGTCAAAATCTGACACAATCAATCTAGAAAATATCCAATTCAGGTTTCAATTTGCATGAACATAATAATTTAGCTTGACTTAAATTTGAATTAGACTTAATCTAACCTGACCTCATCGAATCCAATTCGAAAAATTAACACTTTTTTTTTATGTTCTACCCGATTTACCTTTTAGACTAATCCGAATTCGGGGATCAGTACTGGGTGATTAGGTTTCAGTTCCCTCATAATTGTTGTTAGGGTTCAACTTAACACTTCTAAGGCTCTAATATTACCCTTAAGCATTAATACATTCCCAAAATACAAAATCATGCATTAATCACCATAACATTTTTTTACATTTAGAGTTAATAAAAGCTGTCATAACTCATAATCAATTTTAAATATTTTAATCCAATCATATTCCACACGCCAATTCTTACCTTCTTAAAATCCTTTTCCAACTTCCCCCCTTTGACTAAACACCCTCCTAATCTCTGACCATTGACTTTTTGACTGCACCTCCCTATAAAAGCCCTCCTTTCTTCCTCTTTCTCTCTCCTCAACAACCCACCATCTTTCTCTCTCCTCTCTCTGCAACTCACATTTTCTCTCTCCTCCATGAAAATGGCGAGACCTCAATCCGAGCTTTGCATAAGCATCCCAACCTACTTCCGATGCCCTATCTCACTCGAACTCATGAAATCCCCTGTTTCTCTCTCTACTGGCGTCACCTACGATCGCACCAGCATCCAAACTTGGCTCGATGGCGGCAACACCACTTGTCCTGCTACGATGCAGTCTCTCTCCTCGCCTTCCTTCGTCCCTAACCTTACGCTTCACCGTCTGATTCATCTTTGGTCGGTCTCTCACTCTTTATCCCCTCGGATTCACCTCTCGTCGCTTCTCGCGGATGTGGAGAATGCGCGTGATGTTACTCTCTCGTTGAAGAAGATTCTCGAACGAGTGGCGAATTCGGAGGAGGATTGTAGAGTTTTGGAGAGGTATTTGGATTTGATTGTGAAATCTGATGAGAAAATCGAGAATCTGGAGTTGATTTTCATGATTTTGAGTTTTAGTGATGGTGAGAAGATTAACAACAAATTGATGATGATTTCTGGTTGTTTTGATAAATTCGTTGTTGTTTTGCGAAATGGAAGCGTCGAATCGAAGATCGCAGTAGCTAAAATTGTGTCGAAAATCGCCATTGATAAGAAAACGATAACCTCGTTGATCGAAACGCGGAGTTTGATTGTTGAGCTTTACAATTTGGTCAAATGTGATTCAGATTCTTCATTGAAGCTGGATTAATGGCGCTAATCGCAATCGCAACCACGAAAGCGTCGAAAATGGAGATGGTAAGGTTAGGGGTGGTGCGTAGAGTATCCGAGATCCTCTGCGACGCAGGGAGAAATGAAATCATGGTGATTCAAAAATCAATGGAGATGCTAGAGGTGATGGCCACGTGTACGGAGGGAAGAGCGGCGATCATCGAGGCGGAGAAATGTGTGGTGGAGATCGTAAGGAGGTTGTTGAAGGTGTCGGCGAAGGCGACCGAGCACGGTGTTGCGGTGTTGTGGAGTGTGTGCTATCTGTTTAGGGATGAGAAGGTGAAGGAAATATTGGGGAAGAACAATGGTTTAGGGAAGTGTTTGGTGTTGCTTCAAAGTGATGTTTCACCAATTGTTAAGCAAATGTGTGGTGATTTGGTGAAGGTTTTGAGGGTTAATTATAAGTCTTGTTTGGGTGGTTATGAAACCAAAACTACTCATATTATGCCATATTAAATGTTGTAATCAAGATTTTAGGCAAGCAAAAGAATGAAAGAAGTTGGAAGAAATGCAAATTTAAGTTAGAATTTGGGGAAGTAGGGTAGGGTAGGGTAGGGTGGAGTTGGATAGGTTCAAAGATTTCATTGTTCAATGGAAAAACTTGTAAATTTGATACAAAATTGACCAATACATCATACATGAAAATACTTGATTTAAAAAAAATTATGTCTACAAGCTACAAGTTATGTTTCTTGACATTATATGCAAATTGTGTAATTTGTTGCAGTGTTTTCTATCAAAAAAATTGTCTAGTTGAAAACATTTTGTATACGGGAAGTAACAAAGGTATTTGTTAGGAAACTAATTCAATATTAGTTTAACGTATATGAAAAAAAAATAAAAAAAAATGATACTCCATCTGTTTCAATTGACGGTTAATGTGGCTTTAGGATTGTTGATAAGTATTAGGTGACTCGTACTTCGTTGCTTTGTCCGCCCGATCGGGCGGACATTACCCGGTCTGACCGGGCGGAAGAAGAAGAGGTGCCTGGCAAATTCGTTGAAGAAGCTGCTCTCGCGCGCCCGACCGGGCGAGCTTTCGCCCGACCGGGCGAGCCTTCGCCCGATCGGGCGGACATTGCCCGATCGGGCCGGGCGGAAGGGGTTTTTTGGAGTACTTCGGTTGTTGGAAAAGACGTGTTCTCGCGCCCGATCGGGCGGGCCTTCGCCCGACCGGGCGATCTGGGTTTTTTCAGCGATTACGAATTTAATATTTATCATATTGTGATATTGTAACCTAAGTATATCTTAATTAGGAATCACTACTATATAAACTTCCTATTATCATTATTAGGGTAACGGAGAGAGAAACACAAGAGAGAGAATACTTTGAGTGATTAAGTTCTTCATTGTAATCTTTGTAATCTTTGCCAGTTTATAGTGAAATCATTCGATCTCGGTGCCCGTGGACGTAGCTATCACATCGATAGTGAACCACGTAAATTCTTGGTGTTGTTCTTATTGTTTGCATTGAATTTCTTTATTGTTTTCTTGTTTGTTTACGACCTTTGCTTCCGCTGTCGCACAACAATTGGTATCAGAGCTCAGGTTCAATCCTTGGAGAGTTTCTTGAAGATAACAATGGCAGGAGATTCAACAATAAGAATTGAGAAGTTTACCGGGAAAAATAGTTTCGGGCTATGGCAAATTAAGATGAAGGCTCTGTTAAAACAACAGCAGATATGGCGTCCGTTGGCTCCAAAGAGTACTACTTCGGAGTCAGGAGACGGACCGACTGACTCGCAGTTAGAAGTTATGGAAGAGAAGGCACACTCTACCATATTACTTAGTCTTGATGATCAAATCATCACGGAGGTGGCTGATCAGGAAACGGCGGCTGGATTGTGGCTGAAGCTGGAGTCATTGTATATGACTAAGTCGTTGACCAACAAATTATTACTGAAACAGCGGTTGTTTAGCCTCCGGATGCAGTCAGGTACTTCCTTACGGGAACATCTAGAAAAACTTAACTCTATTTTGCTTGATTTACGTAATTTAGATGTTAAAATTGATGATGAGGATGCTGCGTTGATTTTACTTGTATCTCTACCGTCTAGCTTTGAGAATTTTGTAGAGTCTTTTGTTGTTGGTAAGGATTCTATAACCTTAGAAGAAGTGAAGGCATCACTTCATACTAGGGAACTCAGAATGAAAGCTACGAGTGATAATGGGGATTATGGTAGTGGGTTGTTTGTTAAGTCCGGAAAGTCTAAAAAGAATAAGGGGTTTAACAAGGGGAACAATGCTGGGTCGGGTGCTGGAAACGGCAAGGATGGATCTAGTAAAACTACTACTAAAACATGTTATTACTGTAAAGAACCGGGTCACTTTAGGAATAATTGTCCGGTGAGGAAAAACAAGTCCCAGGCTGCTGTAGTTGAAGAGAAACCGAATGAGAGCTATAATTCAGAGGAAGATTTAGCATTAGTCAGTTCTGCTAGGTCTGATGATTTATCTGATAACTGGGTTCTAGATTCAGGGTGTTCGTTCCATATGTGTCCACGTCGAGATTGGTTTGATACATATGAACCTCGCAATGGGGGCATGGTTATAGTCGGTAACAATGCTCCATGTAAGGTCACAGGTATTGGTTCCATGAGGTTGAGGACTGTTGATGGGCGGAGGTTAACATTGACTAATGTACGGCATGTTCCTGCTTTAGGAAAGAATCTGATTTCATTGGGTACCCTGGATGACTTGGGGTACAATGGTGTGTTTTCAGATGGGGAGTTGTGTATTTTCAGAGGTTCTGAGTTGGTACTTAAGGGTATCAAAAGGAACACCCTCTATGTTTTTGAGGGTGTTACACTGCCTAGTTCTGCGGTTTGCGCATCTGTATCTCACCAGGAGATGACTAAGATTTGGCACATGAGGCTTGGTCATATGGGGGAGAAGGGGATGCAGCTATTGTCCAAGAGGGGTCTTCTATCCGGGGTCAAGGTTGCCAACCTTGAATTTTGTGAGCATTGTGTGTTTGGTAAGAAACACAGGTCAAAGTTCAGCAAGGGTGCTCACATTACTGATGCAGTGCTCGATTACATCCATTCAGATTGCTGGGGTCCATCTAGAGTTGAAGGTATGGGAGGTTACCACTATTTTGTGTCATTTGTTGATGACAAGTCCCGATACACATGGCTTAGGTTGCTTAAGTCAAAGGATGAGGCCTTCAAAGTTTTCAAGCAATGGAAAGCTTTGGTGGAAAATCGACAAGGAAGGAAGATCAAGAAGCTACGAACGGACAATGGGCTAGAGTTTTGCAAAGACGAGTTTAATCAGTTCTGTGCAGATGAGGGTATAGGTCGGCATCATACTGTCAGGAAGACACCACAGCAGAACGGTGTAGCAGAACGGGTTAATCAGACACTGCTAGAGAGAGTTCGATGCATGCTCTCTAATGCAGGGCTTGGGAGGAGGTACTGGAGTGAAGCTGTGTTAACAGCTTGTTATGTCATTAATAGGGGTCCTCATTCTGGAATTGATTCCAAGATTCCGTTTGAGATCTGGAGTGGTAAGTTGCCTAATTTTTCGAATTTGAAGATTTTTGGTTGTGTTGCTTATTATCATGTTATTGAGGGTAAGCTGGATCCACGAGCCAAGAAGGGGTGTTTTGTTGGGTACGGGGATGGTGTGAAGGGGTTTAGAATTTTTTCACCTTCGGAGGGTCGGGTCATTCTTAGTAGGGATGTTACTTTCGATGAAAACACCATGTATTCAATTAAAAATGCAGAGATTTCAGATTTGAGAAGGGAAGGAGACAATTTATTACAGACAGATGGGGTACTTGAGGTACATCAGTCTACCATTGCTGATTTACCTCGGGTACAATATATTGATGATGATGCTGATGTTCTAGTGCCGGGTACTCCTGAACCTGAGATTACTCCTACTCATTCTAACTCTGGGGATGAGGTGGAGCAATCTAATCAGGGGTCATCTAGTCAACCTGACACCATTCTTGAGATGCCTAAACGAGTTATCAAGAAGCCTGTTAGATTGATTGAAGAGATGGAGGGAAGAAATTGCTGTGTTGATGCGATGACAGGTTATGCATTGAGTGTAGCTGATGATGTAGAGTCATTTGAACCTGCCACATATAAACAAGCAATTAGTTGTAGTGAGTCTGCGCAATGGCTTGCCGCAATGGGTGAAGAGATGCAGTCTCTTTACAAGAACAGAGTGTGGGAACTGGTAAAAGTACCGGAAGGGAGGAAGCTTGTGGGTTGTAAATGGATTTACAAGAAGAAAGAAGGGTTGTCGGAAACTGAGCAAATACGTTTTAAGGCTAGGCTAGTTGCTAAGGGGTTCAGTCAGGTAGAAGGGGTTGATTTTGTTGAGATATTCTCACCTGTGGTTCGACATACTTCTATCCGTGTGTTATTGTCAATTGTAGCACATTTTGATCTTGAGCTGGAGCAGTTGGATGTTAAAACGGCTTTCCTTCATGGCGATTTGGAGGAGGAGATTCTGATGAAGCAGCCCGAAGGATTCGAAGTTCCTGGAAAGGAACACTATGCCTGCAGATTGCTAAAGTCATTGTATGGACTTAAGCAATCCCCCCGACAGTGGTACAAAAGGTTTGATTCTTTTATGGTTTCACAAGGTTTTGACAGGAATTCATATGATTGCTGTGTGTATCATAGTAAGCTGGATAATGGTTCCATGATTTATCTTTTGTTATATGTTGATGACATGTTGGTTGCCACAAAGAATAAATCTGATATTGCTAGATTAAAGGAGATGCTTAACTCGGAGTTTGACATGAAAGACTTGGGTGCAGCTAGGAAGATTTTGGATATGGAGATCTACAGGGATCGGGCTAGAGGTAAGCTTTTCTTGACTCAGAAAAGCTACATTGAAAAGATTTTGTCTCGTTTTGGGATGGAAAAATCGAAGCCTATAAGTACGCCAACTACTGTTAGTTGTAAGTTGTCTTTGTCTATGTCACCTCAATCAGAGGAGGAGTTGTCTTATATGTCTAGAGTTCCATATGCAAATGCGGTTGGTTGTTTGATGTATGCTATGGTCTGTACTAGGCCGGATATTGCGCATGCCGTGAGTGTTGTAAGCAGGTTTATGGCTCGACCTGGGAGGGAACACTGGCAAGGGGTGAAAAGGATTTTTCGCTACCTGAGAGGGACAGCTGATATTGGTCTTGTGTACGGGAATGATAAGGAATGCTTGGTCACTGGGTACAGTGATTCTGATTATGCAGCTGATGTGGATACCAGGAGGTCTGTGACTGGTTATGTGTTCACTTTGGGTGGTTCTGTGGTTAGTTGGAAGTCTACATTGCAGTCATCAGTTACGTTGTCAACTACTGAAGCTGAGTATATGGCTTTAACTTCTGCAGCTAAGGAGTCTATTTGGCTCAAAGGCCTAGTAGGTGAACTGGGTATTGCACAGGATTTTGCTACAGTGTATTGTGATAGTCTAAGTGCGATTTGCTTAGCTAAAGATCAAGTACACCATGATCGGACGAAGCACATTGATGTCAGGTATCATTTCTTACGTACTGACAAGAGGATTAAGGTGAAGAAGATTGGGACTGCTGACAACCCGGCTGATTTCTTCACTAAGCCTGTTCCGTTTAGCAAGTTTAAACATTGCTTAGACTTGTTAAATATTGATTACTACGTGATGTAGTAGGCCCTGAGGGGCGAAGTTGGGGAGCTCCTGGTGTAGGTGTGTTGGCCTTAAGGTGGAGCTTGCCCGGGGCTTGTGATGCAGGTGGAGCATTATGAGTTGTTATACTTGGAGACGAGTATGTGATGGGTCTTGGTTGAAGACTTATCGGGATGTATGGCTTATGCATGAGTCTTGCATCGGGTTTGGCTTGAGATGTTTTTCACTATGTCTTGATGGGGTCGTTTGCTGACTACGAGTTCTCGTCAAGGTGGAGATTGTTGATAAGTATTAGGTGACTCGTACTTCGTTGCTTTGTCCGCCCGATCGGGCGGACATTACCCGGTCTGACCGGGCGGAAGAAGAAGAGGTGCCTGGCAAATTCGTTGAAGAAGCTGCTCTCGCGCGCCCGACCGGGCGAGCTTTCGCCCGACCGGGCGAGCCTTCGCCCGATCGGGCGGACATTGCCCGATCGGGCCGGGCGGAAGGGGTTTTTTGGAGTACTTCGGTTGTTGGAAAAGACGTGTTCTCGCGCCCGATCGGGCGGGCCTTCGCCCGACCGGGCGATCTGGGTTTTTTCAGCGATTACGAATTTAATATTTATCATATTGTGATATTGTAACCTAAGTATATCTTAATTAGGAATCACTACTATATAAACTTCCTATTATCATTATTAGGGTAACGGAGAGAGAAACACAAGAGAGAGAATACTTTGAGTGATTAAGTTCTTCATTGTAATCTTTGTAATCTTTGCCAGTTTATAGTGAAATCATTCGATCTCGGTGCCCGTGGACGTAGCTATCACATCGATAGTGAACCACGTAAATTCTTGGTGTTGTTCTTATTGTTTGCATTGAATTTCTTTATTGTTTTCTTGTTTGTTTACGACCTTTGCTTCCGCTGTCGCACAACAAGGATGAAGGGAGAACTCGTTTTCATTACTTCATCAAGATTTCAAGTTTAATTGCATTTCTCGGTTACGAAAACTTCCTAAAACGGTGAAATTGTTTAGGAGCTCTTTGACACACTATTGCTTTTTTTTGTTGAATTATAAACTGATTGAGTAGGACTCTTAATCAAGGTTGGAGGAGCACAAACCTTGATTAGAGTCCTACTCAAAGTCTTTAATTCAACTTATTTTAGAAATGTTTTACTTATTTTAATTGAAATCAAACCAAATCAAACCATATTGTATATTCAATTTTCATTAAAAAAAATACCTTTAAGTGCTTATTAATAATAATTAAAAAAAAATGAATATTACTTATTTGTGAAGTACAAGTTGTGATGAATATTACAATATCTCACTTGATGGTAATTTTTCTTATATTTACAATAAGATAAAATCAAACCAAGCATAACCTTAATAATATCAAATCAAAACATCTTATTTCAAATAATAGAGACAAATCCTCAACATCCTCCATCTCACTCTAACAAATACTGATTAAAGGTGTTCAAAACCTGATTTAGATCGAAAAATCAGGTCAAAGAGAACTAGTACATTCTTCAGGTCGAAATACATAATTGGGAAATTATCAATAATACCCTCCAGATTTTGGCTTTTATCAATAATACACATCATTAAACTTTCATTATCACCGGTACACCTAAACTTTTTCCTAATTTACTACAGTAAGCTTAACGTTAAGTAAACGTTAATTATACTTTGTTGTCAGCGTTTTAAAGGTTAGGAGGCTAAAAATACTACATTGCCCCTCTCATTTAATTTCCCTCCAAACTTTTCCTTAATTCTCTTCAATTTCTTGGCTGATTATCGGCTTGCGAAAGCCACTATTCTACCTCCAAATTCCTACTTCACAGGATCAAAATTGAACCACATAAGAACTACAAACCCCATCCAAAATCATCATCCCAAAATCAAGATTAAAAATTCTAATTTCATGGTAATAATCTTATAAGGTTTAGCTGGGTGAGGCCAAAAGTGTTTCCATTTGAACAAATAAAGCTCAATAGTCAACAATGTAAAATTAAAGAAATACAATTAAGCAATAAAATTAACCAAATAGTATCTCAAATTACAAAAATGAAACTAAAACAATAGTGGGTATTCACTAATTTACAAATTTCTGTAAGCAATTAGGTAATTAAGATAGGAAATTGAAGAAATTTTGAAGAATATTAATTGAATAGAAGAGTATTACTGATGTGGGTTTTGTTGGATAAGAAGTTAGCTGCAATCCTCCACCTCCAATAATTTGTAGTGAGCAATCCCATTTTATCGTCAGTTCTTCAACAAGCAGCAGCACAGACAGTACAGAATTGCCCAATTGAAGAAGCAAACTGATACACATCATTAAACAAAGTATAATTAACGTTTACTTAACGTTAAGCTAACTGTAGTAAATTAGGGAAAAGTTTAGGTGTACCGGTGATAATGAAAGTTTAATGATGTGTATCATTGATAAAAGCCAAAACCTGAAAGGTATTATTGATAATTTCCCTACATAATTTTACGATTCCTAATCCGGACCAAAACCTTTAAAATTAGTCTTGCATTGGAACTTGTTTTAGTTTGAAGTTGTATATAAAATTCTCTTAAACGATTGGTTGATATTGTCTAGTTCTTGATAGTTTGCTGAAAACATTTAATTTATGGAATTAAGGAAAACTTTTTTTTTTTTTTTTTTTTGAAATTTATGTTAGCCTAACGTATACGAAATCCAAGTGATTACATATGTCATAATGGGAAGTTAATGCGTCTTTAAAAAGAATGGGAAACTTGTTTCAAGCTGGCCTAGCTTTAAGAAGAATGAGGAACTTGTTTTAAATTAACGCGGCTTTAGAAAGAATGGGAAAATCGTTTTCATTGCTTCATCAAAACTCAAGTTGAATTGCAACTTTTAACTTGTCTTATTATCTTATTATATTTATACCAGATTAAATCTTTTTATTTTCATCTATTAATTAGTAAATATCTTTAGTCTACGTGTGTATTTATAAAATAATTATAAAAATTACTTTTTTAGGGAATACAAGTTAAGAAAAATATTACATCATCTCACTTGATAGTGATATTTCTTTCATTAGTGTAATGCGGTCAAAGTTTTGTCAAACATGTACATCATATCAAATTTTAAGTAGGCTTAATATCTATATTAATATATTAAAAGGCGTTTATAAAAACGTCCATGTGGCACTTAGATCCTTTGAAATTAAGCCACATCACTTCACAAATACTTCATGACGCTACATCACCTACCCAACATCTCTTTATGCCACATCATCACCCAAGCAATCCACATTATTAAGGGGATTTGAACCCCCAACCACTTATTAACAAAGTTAACTATTTAACCATCTTAGCCCATTATCAAGCTTTGTCATAAATATGAAAAAGAAATGTACATAAGTTTAAACCACATGATTTAATTATTAAAACAAAAGCACATTCAATAATGTCAATTTCAGATTTCAAAATCCTTAAAAAATTATCCCAATTGCACGATTACAAAAGTAGCAACCCGCGACAATGCCCGGACTAATCACTAGTTAATAAAATTAAATCAAACATGAAGAGAACAAGTTCTCAAATTCCTCAATCTCACATAATAACTAGAGGTGTTTAAAACAAAATAGTCCGAATTAGGCAAAAGAGAGCCAATACGTTTTTCTAGTCGAAAAAAATTGATTTTAAGGTCTCAACCTTTTAAAAACTGGTCTTTGATCGCAATTGGTTTTTAGTTGTATGTAAACCTTTGAAATTATTGGTTTCCTCTCTAAATATGTTGGGAGAATTATCATGAACTATATTGTAGTTTTATTATATTTGACTTGGTTGAAAAAGAAGTCGTAATCATTAGCCGCCTTTTTTTAAAAAAAAAATTAAAAAAAAAGTACAAAATAAAGTTTTAAACCGGTCCAAATCGGTAAAATCCAATTCCAATATTATCGTAATTAGTCCATTTTTGAGTTTAAAACTTTAAATCTACCCTTTTTACCATAGCGTCTTCAAAAAAAAAAAAAAAAAAAAAATAGAGTATGAGCATCTTATCTTCTTGTGAAACACGAATACTGTCTCACTCTCACTCCCACAAAACCACTACCAATGTTGTGCTTGTGCAAGATACTCACACTAAGCAGCATCACCATCAGTCATACATGCAACGCAAATACGAAACGGATGTACAATATTTATTATGGTCGAGAGTTTCTCATATATATTTGATAAATAATTGTCATATCCTTAACATCGAGGACACATTCTCTGCCGAAGTCAAAAAATTCATGCTTCATGATCCAGGATCTTTCTTTCGATATTCTTCAAAGATTCATATTTATACATTCTTCAATGATTGACTATTTTGTCCAGTGAACAATTCGGATAATTGATCAATGTGCTGCTTTCTATACAAGTACTTCCTGTCAAATTTGTCGTTCTTTAACTTCATATAATATGGATACCCTACCAATTTGAAACCTCTCACAAGGCAATACGATTAGATGTAGAGAAATAGCAAGAAAATTGGAATGTGGAGACTAGGGCAAGGAAATTCACACCCTCAAGTTGCCCTTAGTTGGAGATTGATTCGACACCCCCATGATTGTAATTTGTGATACACAATCCTTACTACTAAACCAAGCACTCCGTATTACTTTTGAAAAGAAAAATATTTCTTACCAGCTACCAAAATCTTTTAAAAGTCAACCAAAATCAAATTAGTGAGCAAGTAATAATTGTCTTGTGAACCATTGTTCTAATAATTCGATGCATTTGTTTAAATTTAAGGAGCCCTGTTCACACAATTAAACAATGGAATGTTCACAACATCGAAACTCTATTCTTAATAGAATTTAAGTTCCAATATTCACTGATTCGGGCCAATATATATACGAAGTATATTACATTATAATATGTACGTCTTAGGTTACTTCGGGGCTTTATAATTTAGCTGTACATCTTAGGATACTTAAGTTTTAATACAGAGTAACATACATCTTTCTCATCAACACCAAAATTTGAAACTACAGCAGAGAAATCATTACTTTTCAAAAGCCAAATAATATTTGAAAAAACAAAATAAGTGAGCATAATCTCAACAAAATGTAATTTTTAAAATGGACTGTTTTCCTATAAATTAACAGAATATAATTGATGAATAGCCATACAATATAGCTCAAAGAGGCTAGCCTAGCAACACAGCAACATAAGAGCACTAACGAGCCCTCACATTTCCTCGTGATTCTTCAAGCCCTCACAGTACCAATGTCAGTGATCAAAGATATCACGGCCAGGCGAAAACTCACTAAACCAACCTCTTAAGAACTCATCAAAGATTCCCAGAGTAGCACAATTTTGTGTAACTGCCATGATACAAAACGGTACCAGAAGAATTTGAATCAACAACACTCCCAAAATCAATAATAGTCCCAGTGTAGCTTTTCCTCCTCAACTAGAAGACCTTGGTGTTCCTCACTCTATATTCAGTATCCTGCCAAAGAATTCTAGATGTGCAAAGCAACTATACTCTAAAAAAGGGTATATCACCTTCGTCTTCTAGAAGACGAAATATCAAGACAACCAAAAAAACAACCTCCCAATAAACAATGGAGTAAACAAATCATTCACAACAAAGCAGGACCACTCGCAACCACAATAACAAAAACATCATGTTTTCAGCATGGGAACATTAGCCGACAAATCAAATTTCAACTTTCTACTATTCATTAGCCAAAACACCAAAGAGTTCCTAACTAGATGTGACAATCAAAAAAAAAATTTCCCTCCATAACTTTATACAATAGACCAGATCCAGATAATCCAATTTCAAACTATTTTACTATCGTTTTCCAGATCACCAAAAAAACACTTGCTTATAGATCTAATTCATAAAACTCGAGTCTCAGGGAGTAATTGCAAGAATATGTAATGCAACAAGAACTACACAATTACATGAAATAGCTAACTAACTACAGACTACAGTTATTTAGAATAGGAAATGAGCTCATCATAATCAAGAAGCCCAATGAAAGATTTTGGCCATCAACTTTGCATCATCATTATTTAGAGTTGGCATCAACAATATATCCTTAAGATTATACTTAATTGAACTTTGAGTTTCATAAAATCAGCATGATGATTGATGCATAGATCGACCACTACAACACCTAATACAAATTTCATGTTTTTTATGCACCAAGCCACAGATAAGGTAAAAAAGAATGGGACACATAGGTAGACAGGCACACACACACACACAGAGATTTGCAGTAAGCCGCTTAACAGTATCACAACAAAACAGCACAGAAAAGAACTCAGGAAAATAAAATCAAAAAAGCCATTAGACATACCATTCCACACTAGCATGTGCCTAAACTCTATATGACCAAATAAATCATTTTATCCAACCACACTAAAACATCATTCATCACTTCTGCCTGAATTGAATAATTGAATTCTCAGCAGGAACAGGACAAGTAGCTCACTCCCCTAAAAACAACAGTGCAGAATGATTCCCAGGGCAATTCGTGATTCTCCCTATCATATCCTCGAGCCTAATAGGAACTTAAAAGTAGGGAAAAGGACCAACTTTCAAGAACTACCCCACTGGTCAGGACCTTGTTAATAAACAAGCATGCATGATAACAAGTGTATACACATGACTTAAAAAGAGCCAATCTCTGTAAATTGATCAACCTATAAGATCACGGATCTAGAAACGACCAGAGTTTCCATTCGTTTAGCAGATTACAAAAGGAACACCCTGCCTCACTGCACCCTCATATTCATCTTGTTGATGAATTCCAAAGAGCTTAGAGGACCACAAATAAGGACAACATTAGCAACAATGGAACCCAACCATGTACCAAAAAACGACCACAAAAGGCCAATACAGCCTGCCAAAAGCACAAAACAATTAATGCCATAATAACATTGAAATTTGAACAAGCATCGAATTAGGATAAGAAATTACCCAGCTCAATTCTTTTCCAAAATTTGTTTTAAAATTGCATTAGGCAGGGGGGGAGAGCAAAGGATAATGCCACAAGAACAAAAGAGCTTGCACCCTTCCAGTTACACGTACACAGATCATAGCAACCAAAATGGATATATACTCAGGAACAAGGCGCTCAACCCAGTCATATGTCCCATTAACCCACACCAATACCAAACGGCAGCGAAGAAAGAGCAATGCACGTGCATGTAAACAGCCAGGTATAGCAGCGAAAACAAGATTCATATATCTAAAGAGCCAAATCAGAAGTCTCCACTAAGCAAGCATAAGATCGCATCATAACATCACTGAGCTCCTGAAACAGAAAATTTTCCCACACTGGGACAAATGGCTTTCCTGATGTAGATACAGAAAATAGTTCAACTCTAATTACGCATTCCAAGTCTGAAACCACATAAGATGTCTTCCATTAAGTACAACACAGTAAAAAGCTCCTTCTCTTCATGAAGATAATCTTGTAGAACAGACATCCTCTGCACAGCTGGAATCAAAATGATAATTGGATAAGCATAGCTTAATAGAAAATGACAAACCACAAGCAGAAAGACTGTTACATACCTATCGTCCTTTCAAAGAATTAGCGGTAGCCACCAGATCCTGCACGGTCATATGGGCCAGAACGGTCACGGCTGTACCTATCACTTCCATATCCTGCTCCACGGCTACCAGAATCTCTGTAACGTCCACCACCACCTCCACCACCACCTCCGCCGCTGTAGCGATCCCCACCTCGGTCAGGTCCATAGCTGCCACCACCTTTTCTTTCTCCTCTCCCACCATATCTGCCACCACCCCTACCACCATCATCAGATGGACATTCACGAGCAAAATGTCCGGGCTTACCACATTTAAAACAGTCACCGCCACCACCAGATCCCCTTGGACCTCCGCCAAACCCACGAGGGCGGTCACGATCACGGTCACGATCGCGATCACGACCACCACGATCACGGTCACGGTCATAGTCCCCATCTCGGTCCCTAGAAGAGGCTTGGGTGGGTTGAGCCCTTTCTACAGTTATGGGACGTCCATCTAAATCCACACCATTCATTTCCTCAATAGCTTCCTCCATAGCTCTCTTGTCATCAAAAGAAACAAAACCAAATCCACGAGATCGTCCAGAAAATTTGTCTAAAACAACCTGTATTAAAAAGTAAAAGCCACTGGTCAGGATTCGATGAAACCAAGAAAAAGAACCTAAAATCAATCAATCAAACAATCAAAAAGAACCTAAAGAAAACTACACTTAATAGAGCTACCGCAAATCAAAAGATGCAAACACAATTCTACAAATAAGAATTCACATTTTATAAAACACTATTGAACCTAACTCGATTCGCCACTATACAACAATACACAATCAGTGATTAATCAACACAATTCCATCTGTAATATTAAAATTGAAGCCAATGTGAAGCTATAATTTGCAAAATTTCTTAAGAAGATAATTACTATTAAGTCTACCAGCAATATGCAAAATTACAGTTAAAATATTAAAATAAAGCAGAGGAAGACCAGTTCATAGTGCATAGCCAGGGTACATCCAACATTCACGCAATGAATTCATACACAAGAAAGAAAAGAAATAATTCTACCCTTTTACAACCACTCAACCCTTTTACAACCACTCACAAAGGAAAAAATAAATAAATAAATAAATTTAGTGATAGATATGTAGAAAATAAAAGTAGATCACTACAGATTCAATATAGACAGCACCCAAAATTTATCATAACCCAATATTTTATCATATTGACGAGATTAGCACTGCCCTTATTTATTTATTTATTTATTTATTTATTTATTAATCAACATGACCTATTTCACACCACAAATTACATGCTAGGCTCGGCCAAAGAAAAAAACTTAGCTAAATACTTAGTAAATACCAAAAGGATCATACTAACATGAATACAATAATCAATCTAGGATCTAAAAAAAACTGTGACAAATGCCCAACAAAGGAATAAAAAAATCTTACTTTCGCTTCAAGCAGACGACCATATTTTTCAAATGCATCTCTCAAACCTCTGTCAGTCGTAGACCAAGAAAGGCTTCCAACGAAACAGCGAAATTCATCCACGTCTCCCATGATTTTATCTACAGAATACAAATAAAGTGAACACAACATTTCCATCAAAAATCTTCCAATTGAACAAATAAAGACATCAAAAGAGCATCAGTATTGTTGAGGTGTATATAAAATCCAAAGAAGTACATTGTATCAAATTAGAATCATGCACAAGAAGCAGAGAAGTATTTCAAATTATGCTTATAACCAACAGCCTATCAGGACATTGAACGCACAGAATAAATTCTATTTCCTCTATTTAAGTATTACCTGCATCGAAATTTTTCAGTCTTTATAAGAAGATGGCTAAAAGCGAACCCCACATGAATTGAAACACTTATATTAAACCACCTAATAGCTCACCCTAACCCATTACTCCAACCCTGCCACCTCCCTCTACCACTGCAAAAAGCCACCACTATCACTAAATCACATCAAAATGAAAGAAACCAACAGTATATCTATATACAATTCAAAATTAATGGAAAATGTCCAAACCTAAGGAAAAAATGGAGTGATAGACATCCAACTACCACCACACAAACAACACATCTTCCTCCACTCCTCAACCCCAACACCGCCTCCACAACCACCATCTTGCAGCCATCAATACCCAACCCTAATTTCGATTAGAGGAAAGAGAGAGGAGAGAGGACATCATCCATCCTCCACCATCAACAGCATTCTTTTCTCCTTCACATCTTCCTTTTGTTACTTATTAAAGAACAAAATTTTCAACTCACATATCTTAATAACAATTCTTATAAGCTCAGTACTCTCAGCCTATCTCTCCACTCCCAAAAACCAATCTCTTTTATTTCGACTATCGAGCCATTGAGATCAACAATTGACCAATACTTAAAGCAAGCTGAGGATCTGGAATACCCTCCAACAAATGCGCAAGCAGTAAGCCTGCTTACAAAAATGGATACTATTCTCCCTTTCTGGCTTCGACAAGGGATTCCAATAACTACTCACAATAACCTCCAACAAATGTGTGTGTCATCTGCGATATATTGATATCCTAGTTTACCCCCCTATATGTCCAGTTACTAAGATCTAACGCAAGCCAATCGACTTCGATTACGAGCCACGAACCCCAAAAACCAATACTCTAACCCCTCACAAGCACCGAACATTGATTACAAACCCCAAAAACCAATACTCTAACCCCCAAGCACCGAAGCTTAACGAGACCACAAAATCAAATCACATGAACAGCATCATTCTGCTTGTCTATCCAGCAAACAATGAAATCATATTCATGAATCACAAAACTCTCAATCGAAAAGGCATGAACTTCAGCAAAATCCATGAAAAATGAAAATTAGGTTTTCAAATCACATTTATTCAAACAAAAAGAACACACAATCAAGAATTCATGCTATAGATTAAACAAACCTATTGTGAAGAACAGAATTAAACAATTAATCAACAAAAAGCTAGAAAATTTATCACAGATCTGACCTCAAAATAATGAAATCAAATCAAACAAAGAAGAGAAAATCAATCGACAAATGATGATGAGAATACAGATCTAATTATGATGGACCGATAAATATAATAGAGAGGTTGCGTAATAGAGAGGAGAGAGAAAGGAGAACCTTGAGTCCTTGAGTGCTGTGTTCACGATAAACCCTAATTGGCCAGAGTCGAACAGCAAAACTCAGGATGAATGTTTTTAGGTTTCTTAGGCACCGTTCTTTTATAAATTCTTCAATAGAACTGTTTCACATAAATTTATTGTGGACCATTAATATTAGAGATACTATTATTATTTTATTAATAAAAAAATAGTTACAACATTAAATAAAGGTTATTATATTGAAATAAAGCGATTGTGACATTATAAAAGTTATAAGAGCATGTGCAATGGAGGGGATTTACCCTCCTCTTAGCCTTCTCTCTCCTCTTAAGAGGAATCCCCTTCATTGTAGAGGTGAAATGGGGAACCCTCTTAGGAAGAGGAATATGGTAAATCTTCTTTGGGAAGAGGAAGAAGAGATGGGGAAGGGGATTGGAAAAGGTGGGGAAGGGGATAAGCAAGAGCGACGTGGCAGCTTCCTGCTGGCTGGCCGGGCTGGCAGGGGCCCACGTGTTGCTTGCTTTTGCTGACATTTGTTGTTTTGTAATTGGTTGACATTTACAACGGTTAAAATTATTCAAACGGTAATAAAAAAAACGGTAACTTATTTTTAAAAAAAAAACACCAACGGTTATATATTTTTTTTCTCGATAAAATGAACCTAAATTTGCCATATTTTCAAAATCTTCATTTTCTCCATATTTTCACTATTTTCAAAATCTTCATTTTCTCCATATTTTTGTAATATATTAAAATTGTCATTAATCTAATTATAATAATTTGTCATATTAAATTTGCAAATATCTAATTTAATAGAAGATGGTAGGGTATAAATAAAAAGGAAGGGGATTCATGAATCCCCTTTGTTGTGGGAAAAAATAAAGAAAGAGGAAGAGGAAGAGGAAGAGGATGGAGATAGTGGAAAATGATGTGGAAGAAAGAGACATGATGTGTCAAAAAGAGAGAATGAGAGAGAAGAATTAAGGGGATTCATGAATCCCCACCATTGTGCATGCTCTAAGAGGTTAATTTTTTGTGATGTAAACAGAAACAACATTAAAGGTTACACAAGTTTTAATTAAAGGTTACTATGTTAAAAAATAAGGATATTATGTTAAAATTACAGTCACTATGTTCCAAATAACGTTAGTTTTGCGTGTATATAAATCTGAGATCCACAATAATATTATTGTGGACCAGGTCCACACAAGAATTTCTGCTGTTCTTTAGAGCTTTTGGGTAGAGCAAGGCAGATTTCATCAGAGTAGAGCAGACCAGGGTAGAGCATGGCAGATTTCAGAAGAGTAGAGCACATCAGGGCATAGCAAAACAGATTTTAGCAGAGCAGAGCAGAGCATATTTCAACATTGTTATTTTATTATTTTTGTTGTTGTTGTTGTTATTATTATTATTATTATTATTATTATTATTATTATTATTATTATTATTATTATTATTATTATTATTATTATTAGATTTATTTACTCTTTTTATAACATTAGAAAATGTGTTAAGTAAAATAAAATATTAATTATTACCATTAAATATTAGTTGTTATTATCAATTAATATTATATATTTATTATTATTATTATTATTATAAAATATTAATTATTATTATTATTATTATTAAATATTAATCATTATTCTATATGAATATTAGTCATTATTAAGACCACTCTCAATGGTGAGCAAAAAAAAACGCTCACCCACTCTCTCTCTCTACCCACTTTCTCTCTCAACAAATCAGTTTTGCTCATGGGCAAATTTTGTTCACATTTTCTCTCCCAATGGTGAGCAAAAAAAATGCCCACCCACCACTCTCTCTCTCTCTTACTTTTTCAATACCCCACCATTACTTTCTCTCTCCTACACAACAGTTCTTTATTATTAATTTCATTTATATTTTAACAATATTACTCCAAATAAATAAAAACTAGTTTAAATTTGTGTAACTCATTTTTTTTATTTTTGTCTTTTTTATCGTTAAACTTTGTCGTAAAATTAAGTACGTTATATGAAATAATTGTAAAAAAAAACTCAAAATTTCTTAAATATTTTATTTATTTTAGAAGCGGTACAATACTAGAAACCAATTACATTTGCAACGTCATGCGTAATTAAACTTAGGAAATAAAATAAACAGAACAATTAAAAAATAACTCGACTGCGTACGGAAAAGTAGGTAGGCCATAGTACTTGGCCTAAAGTCGTGCTAATTTTTCCCTAATTACGTGGCCCGTATTGTAACCAAATATGTTCGACTAAATCACGTTTCAGAGATAGATGAATTTCTCTATCAAGGAGGGAAGCTTTTCGCTGTAGAAATGCGTTAAAGTCAAAGTCGGTAGGTTGACCTACATTGAATTCAAACGGTGGCGTTGTAGACGTTGATGCTGGTGTTAATTCTTGTTGATCTTCTTCGTAGAAGGCTCTTAGAGCTTCGGCTCGAGTGTAGTTGTGGCGCTCATCTTCAACAATCATGTTGTGCATAATGATACATGCTTTCATTATGTCCCGCAGTATGTCCTCATTGTACGCCAACGACGATTTTCGTATTATTGCAAATCGAGCTTGCAAAACACCGAAAGCTCTTTCAACGTCCTTTCGAGCGGCAGCCTGGTGGTCAGCGAACATTTTATCTTTGGCCAGTTGAGGGAATGTGATACCCTGAACAAAAGTTGCCCACTTCGAATAAATGTCGTCGGCTAAGTAATAAGCCATGTTGTATTCATGGCCGTTAACTGTAAAATTTACCGGAGGAGCTTGGCCATGCAGAACCTCATCGAACACTGGTGAACGGTACAACACATTAAGATCATTCCAAGATCCGGGAATACCAAAGAAGGAATGCCATATCCATAAATCCTGATCCGCAACGGCTTTCAGTATTAGCGTTGCTTTCTTGTTCCTACCAGCGTACTGCGCTTTTCAAGCCGTTGGACAGTTCTTCCATTCCCAATGCATGCAATCAATGTTGCCTATCATGCCTGGAAAACCACGCATTTCATTTTGATGCAGTATCCGGGCCAATTCATCAGTTGTAGGGTTTCGCATGTACTCGGTTCCGAACTGATCAATGACCCCGGCACAAAAACGTTGTAGGGCAACTCGAGCGATTGACTGACTGATTCGAACGTATTCATCAACGGCGTCTGCATCCATGCCGTAGGCTAACATTCTTATCGCGGCTGTACATTTTTGCAGAGGTGATAAGCCTAACTTTCCAGTTGCATCCCTACGCTGCTGGAAGTAAACATCACCTTCAACGACCTTGTTCATTATACGTAAAAACAAAGGTCGTTGCATACGAAACCTTCTTCTAAATTGGGTGGTGTTGTACACAGGATTATCGCAAAAATAATCATTAAACAGCCTGGCATGTCCCATTTCCCTATCTCTTCTGTTCGTACCCCCTCTACGTGTTTTTGAAGTACGTTGGGATTGTGTTTGGGGCATGAGGAAAGATGGGGGTTGGTATGTGAAGAGTTCATCAACGAGTTGATCATATTCTTCATTATTGGAAGAAGATGAACTTGAACTTGAACTTGATGATGGTCTGGAATACATCATGTATTAATATTGTAATTTTCTGAATTGGTGTGGTTGTGGATATGTGCCATGCCTACTATATATAGCAAATATATCAAATGAATATGTTGTTACAAATCTGAATGACCACACCAACTAAAGCAATCAAATTTTCAGCCACGGAATTGGTATACTATGCTAGTTGACAATGACAAATCTTGACAAAGTGAATTCAGAAAAATGTGACTACACCATGACAAAGACTTATTGCAATTATGTCGGTGTCAATGACCCAAAGTTAAAGCATACTGACAAAGTTAATTCAGAAAAATGTGACTACACAATGACAAAAATGTGACTACTCAATGACAAAGAGTTATTGCAATTATGTTGGTATGAATGACCCAAAGTTAAAGTGAAATCAGAAAAAAAAAAAAGTGACTACCCAATGACAACAATTGAATGCAACTATGTCGGTAACAATGACAACTGAAATCAACTTGTTAAACAAGTTGTCATTCAATATTGGAAAATCAGAATACAAGTTTACATATAACATTGAAATTAAACACACCACTAATACAAGTTAAACATAAAAGACTACATTGCACATAATTAAAAACTTAACTAATACAAGCGTACACCTACTACAACCAAACATGGTTAAAAGCCCTGTAATTTACCTAGTAAAAAATTCTTGTACAACTCTTCTTCAAGAGTGAGTGGCGTAGGCGAATTCTTCAGAGCTTGCACCATATCAAACCAGGTTTTCATCTTATGAATGTCAAGTTCCTCCCTTTTCCTCTGTTCCTTGTCCTTTTCAATTTTGATCCTCTCTTTCTTCAGAATGGCCTCCCTCTCGCGAATTGTAGCGAATTCCTTCATTCGTTCGCTAAGCTCAGACGAACCACTTTCTGATGCTACTTCTTTCCCTTTACGCTTGGCCTTTGCTTTCTTCACACCTTCGGGTCGTCGTATTCCTCCGGATGAAAAACCATCCCTAGGGGTTTCATCCCCTCCATCATCTATGGACCTCTTCCCACTTCCAGCACTACCTTGCTCCTCAACATCACAAACAGCTTTTCTTTCCTTCTTTGACAAGGACCATCTCAGCTTTGGCCTCCACTTTGGATCTTTATTAAGCATTTCAACCGCGTGAGGAAAAGCAAAATTGCGACCTTGGGCGAGATGAAAAAGCTTCGACGCACTTTTTATACGGTCAGCTTCGTTGTAACCACTCCCTCCCTCCGAAAGTCTACCCGCTTCATCATAGCAAGATATCCACTGTAGTGTGTCTGCTGCCAACCTTCTCCAGTGCGACGTCAGACTCTTCATAGGTCTTGGAGGAAGTATATGCGGCTTCTCCGCATGAGCCATTTGATAAGCTGCATGTACATCGCGCCAGAGGGAAGTTGCTTTCTGGCTCGTACCTTTAATAGCATTCTCGCTGATCTCCAAGTACAACCCAATCAGAGTTTCATCTTCTGCAACAAACCAAATTCGAGCTCGTGCAGCAACCTTATTGGATTTCAGTATGGGAACTGGTGGAGGATACTGCGGCGTCTCTGGTACGCTTTCCTCTTCGCTCTCATCGAATTGTGTGTTGCTATCATGTTCAGTTTCGGGTGTACATTCTTCATTAACATGGTTTCATAGGGGAAACTGAGTGGGTGTCTGATACTGTGGAGGTGGTTGCAAAGATGTATTGCCCATTCTTTGCAAGAACAATTGAAACTCGGGATTAGTTAGGAAATCATCATTAAAACCCGAAAATTGTTGTTAGAAATTTGGGTTGTTTGGATCCATTAAAAGATTCTGCATCAAAAAACAAAAGATAAATATTTTTACAAACATTAATTTAAAAAACAAATTAAAATGACAACAAATCCAAAAAAATATCAACAACTTTCTTCAATTACATAATGCAATTACATTACATGGCCTACATTATTTTTTTTTCAAAAAATCACATACATACTAATTTTAATACATAACTAAAATTATATATTAAACAAAAAAAATTAACCAATAATTGCTACACTTTATTAACTACATATTTAGTAATGTATGGAGAAAATATCATAAACTTTATTCAATTACATAATGCAATTACATTACATGGCCTACTATATTATTTTTTTCAAAACAACACACATATACCAATTTTAATACATAACTAAATTTATTAGGAAAAAAAAATTAGCCAATAATTGCAACACTTTATTAACTACAAATTTAGTATTGAATTGAGAAAATATCAACAACTTTGTTTCATTACATAATGCAATTACATTACATTGAAAACAATTTTTTTTTTCCAAAAAATCACATATATACTAATTTAAATACATAACTACATGTATATATTAGAAATATAATATTAACCAATAATTGCAAAACTTTAATAACAACAAATTTAGTAATTTATGGAGAAAATATCAACAACTTTCTTCAATTACATAATGCAATATAATTACGTGGCCTACATTTTTTTTTTTCCAAAAATTCACATATATACTAATTTATTTACATAACTGAATTTAAATATTAAAAAAAAAAATACCTGAATATGGGTGAATTGCAACAAAAATATGCTTCTACAAATTTAAAATGCTTAAGAAAATAAAAATATGGAGGATTTAAAGTGTTTACAAAATTATATCAAAATGCATGTCTATTTATAGAGAATTTAATTTTATGACCCTTTTTTTTTTTACTAAATATATTTTTAAGAAAATGAATTACAAAATTTTTTCATTGGCCAATAGACTGCCCAGGACACGTGTCGTGCGCCCATTCGCCATCATGCCTGACGCGCAACAGCAGGCTTTCTTTTTTTTTAAAAAAAAAAATTCTGACCCTCAAAACGACGCGTTTTGAGGCGCTGCTTGCCCAAAACGCGTCGTTTTGAGTTGCTGGCAGCCAAATTTTTTTACACACTGCAGCAAGTTGTGGGGCCCACCACTATCACTGTTCATCAATAAAAATGCCCATGTTGTGGGCATTTTTGGATTTGCCCATGGGCTTTTTTTGGGGTTTTTGTTTTTCCTCACCATTGTAAGTGGTTAGCATTTTATTTGCTCATCAAATATGCCCATGAGCAAATAAAATGCCCACCATTGGAAATGCTCTAATAAAAATTAAATATTTTTATTTTTATTTTTATTAAATTTTAATTATTTTAACTAATTATTAGTTTTAAGCAAAGCAGAGTAGGGCAAGGCAGAGTAGAGCAGATCTCAGCAGTGCTGAGCAGAGCAGCTCTAAAGAACAGGGCCTTCAAAGGTTTGCCTAAAAAAAAGGCTTCTTAGAAGGCCATATAAATATCTACTAGGTGTTGAGCCAATGCGTGGCGTTTAGGGATGACGTGGCTGGAATGCTAGATATTTTAGGGGTTAAATTTTGGATCGATTTCAGGCTGTTGACTTGTTTTGTTTTGATTCCGATGTGGTTAGCAAGGGTTTCTCTCATCATCTTCAGGTTAGGTAAGATATTAATTTGTTTGATAACTCTAATTGAATATGAACTAAAGCTGATAAATTAGTTGAAATTGATAAAGGTAGCGCATGAAATTAAGCTTTGCTTGGGATGTTTTTCGAGTACTTGAAATTTGCAAGGCGGTGAATCATAAGTTATTAGTTTCAACATTTTAATTTCGGATACTACCTTATCAATTTTAGCTAGTTTATCAGTTTGAGTTCAATCTGTAAGGTTTTCATCAAATGAAACCCAACTTCCATTTCATGTGCTCTTTGTTAACCTTTTACAATATATATATATATATATATATATATATATATATAATTCTCCAACGATAACTCTTTCCAATTTCCAGATTTTATCTTTTACAAATTTCTTTTTCATCTAAATAAGCATTAATAAAATTTGTAGTTGAATTGAATGTGTATTAGATAGATGTCATATTAACTTATTGACACGTTGTTGTTAAATAGGCACCTTAGTGAAGTGGTCCGCTTTCATGATTAAAAAATAATGTTATAATCAAAAGAAATTGTGAAATGACACATTTTCATTCTCTAGCTAATAGAAGATGCATAACACATGTGATGTCGGACAAGGAAAATCCAATTCCCTAGTTTTCTTTTTCCTTAACACCAATATGATGGTAACTTTCAAAGGTACTCACTGCGTCCCTTATTGATAGTTTTTATGGCCAAATTTAAATTTCAAATTGATAGTCTTATTTGCCTTTTCCAACTAACATTAATATTTAATTTTTACCAAAATATCCTCATATTTTTGTCCTTTTCCTCTGTCCTTCCCAAATTACCCCCATAATTTTCCCAGATAATTGTGCCACTTTATCCTAAATTTCTAAACTCTTCTTCTCTCCTTTAGCATTAATTTTTTCTATCCCCTCTTTCTCTCTCTTCGTTTTTCTCTGGTTTTGGGTTCAATCTTGAAGAAACCTAGGTTTTTTCTTCTTCTCTCTCCTAAATTCACCGATTTCTAGTAACAATTTGATTGGTTTTGGTTTTGTGAAAAGTTTAAATTTTGTTAATGAGAGAATCAAATTCTCATTATATAGAGTTGAACATTTTGATTTAATTTAGAGAGCAATCCGTGTAAAGTTATTTGATTGGGTTATTGTAATGAAATACTCTGATTTCATTGGTCAATAAAAATTCACATGGATTCAGCTCTTATTAGTGCATTATTAGTGGACATTAAATAAAGACAAAAAAATTATTATTGGATTTCTTGTGAAAACCGGTAAACAAAAAAAAGACTTTCTCTCTCTAGAATTAGTTCGCTAATCATTGTCAATTTCTTTTCTCCATAGAGTTGTACTTCTTAGTTAAGTTTCTTAATTCCCTTGAATCACCTAAGGGACGGAAGGAGTATTAATTATGATAAAGACATTCACACACTTTTTATAGATTGATTTTCAAATATATGTTAGCAAGGCTTGTCCACGAGTAGGTTGTACCATAAAAAATTCGAGCTCTTTTTATGAAACCCAAATAAGAGAATCTCCTAAAAGCTTCTTTCCATAGACCTCGTAGGCTGATGATTGACCAATGATATTGGTTCAATGTAGTATTTCATCAAGGGTATAACTTTTTTGGTCTCCATATATAATGCATTATCAAGCAAAAGGCTTGAATAGGCCGGTCAATTTTTGACCCGATCCGTTTTTGTGGATCTTGAACAAACTTTTTTGACCCGTAACCCGATTTAACCCAAACCCGTTTGACCCGCAAATTTGTGGGTCAAACCCGAGCCGAACTCGAACTCGACCTGTCGACTCGATTTTACGAGTTTTTGTAAAAAAAAAAAAACAACTATTTGAAAATCAATATTAGTTTATTGATTAAGTTTGATCGTTTGTCTACTATCGGACATTCATTCCATTTATTTCTCATTTATCTATCTCATATAACTCTTGCTCAACTCCACACCAATCACTTATTACACCAATTATCGACCCACACTAATTGAATCCGCATAACCCACATCACCGTCATGCCACCGGTTAACAGGTCTACTGATATTATGTCAAAAGAGATATTATATTGCACATATATATTAATGTTGACCTCCTCCTTAATTTTTTGGATTTTTGGATGTTTAAAAGTTTTATTTTTAATTTCATTATTTTTTTATTAGTTAGGAATTGATATGCTTTGTTGAAATGGTGACGATTTAAATTATGTAGTATGTAATGCTAATTAAAAATAATGTGGCGAAAATGTTCGATTAAAAAATTGGAAAATAAAAAAGCAAAGTAAGCTTGAAAAACTAGAAATTACTAAAAATTAGCCATAAAAAAATTAAATAAAAAATTGTTATAAACCCGTTGGGTTGACCCGAACCAGAAACTTAGGGTTAGGGTTAAGCATTTCTCGACCTCGTGACCCGTGACCCGGATCGACCCGACCTGACTGACCCGATGACAGGTCTAATTGGTGGTGTAAGAGGCCTTGATTTGATCATCTTTAGCAGGGATCCCAATTTTATATTTTCTGACCTTGACTATACCTTGTTGGCACCCCCTTCACCATAACTCAATACAATCTAAATTAACTGAGCTTTTCTTTGTATCATAATAGTTATATCGTGTAACCCTATTAGTTCTTATAAGGTCAATATGAAACTATTGAAGAAGTAGCTTGTAAGTTATGTGCGTAAAAGGAATATTCGATCCCTAGTGTTAGTAATTCTCCGGGGCGTTTGGTTCGTGAAGTGGTATGAGTTTGGAATCAGAAATGGGGTTAAGGCGGTATCGGGATGGAACTTGATATTTAATACCATGTGTTTGGTTCAATTTTGGAATGGTTTCTCTCACTATTCCCTCCTTTTATTTGATATCTAAGGGAATGTAATGTGCCAAGCCCATCTCCCCCAAGGTTTCTAAACCCCATACCTCATACCTATATTCCGCGAACCAAACGTCAAAGTTCTAACATTAACTTTACCTTCCATAATAAGTCTTACCATCATTATCATGCCATGAGGATAACTCGTGAGGAAAACCAACTTCCTCGCTACGGTGAAGCCCATTAGGAAAATTTTCCTCATTCATTTTCCTCATGAGGAAATTCCCAAAAAAAAAAAAAAAAAAAAAAAAAAAAAAAAAAAAAAAAAGGTAAAGAGATGGCGGTACGTGTGCCCGGCATCCAAACACGTCGTATACAAATCGAATTCTCAACGTTCACAAATCATTCACTCAAAAACCCAGAACTTCAACTTCCAATCCTAACAATCACCATGAAAGCTCGATTAACCTCTTCATCATCATCATTCTCACTACCTCCATTATCACCAATACCCCTCAATTTAACCTCTGATTTCGATTTCAACACCTCTTTCTCTCTCCTAAATGCCATTCTCATTTCCCCCAAAACCCGAAAATCCACCATTAACAACAATGTCTGTCTCCCCCAATTCCTCTCAACCTCCATTTCCATGGAACTCAAGCTCCAAAACCCAACACCCAATTCTGAAATTCCGCAAAAACCCACCTCAAATTCTGCCTTAAAAGACCTTTCAATCTTCGAACGCGCGTCTATCGGAGCGGGTGCCGGAGGATCTGCCGGAGCTTTTACTTATGTTTGCCTTTACCCGCTTGAAACTGTGAAGACGAAGCTTCAGACAAAAGGGGCTAGTCAAATTTACGCAAATACCCTTGACGCCATTGTTAAGACCTTCCAATCGAAAGGTATTTTAGGGTTTTATAGTGGGGTTTCAGCTGCATTAGTTGGTTCTACTTTTTCTTCTGCTGTTTATTTTGCTACTTGTGAATTTGGGAAGTCGTTTTTGTCTAAATTTGATAGTTTTCCTCCTGTGTTGATTCCTCCTACTGCTGGTTTAATGGGGAATATTGTGTCTTCTGCTATAATGGTGCCTAAGGAATTGATTACGCAGCGAATGCAGGCGGGTGCGAAGGGCCGGTCTTGGGAGGTTGTTGTTAGAATTTTGGAGAAGGATGGCATTTTGGGGTTGTATGCTGGTTACTCAGCTACATTGCTGAGGAATTTGCCTTCAGGGGTTTTGAGTTATGCCTCGTTTGAGTGGCTGAAAGCCGCGGTTTTGAGGAAGACGGAGAAGGGGAAAATGACACCATTGGAGAGTGTTTGTTGTGGGGCGTTGGCCGGGGTGATTTCGGCCTCATTGACAACTCCATTGGATGTTGTTAAGACTAGGTTGATGACTCAAGTTCATGGGGAGGCTGTGACTAAGGTTGCTGCTGCTACATTTGGTGGGGTTAGTGCAACTGTTAAGCAGATTATGATGGATGAAGGTTGGATTGGTTTTACTAGAGGTATGGGACCTAGAGTTGTTCATAGTGCTTGTTTTTCTGCAATTGGTTATTTTGCATTCGAGACTGCGAGGCTTGCGATCATGGAACAATATCTTAAGCATAAAGATCAGCAGTCTAAGGAGATGATGGCTTCGGCTCCTTCATAACGCGGAGGATTTTGGATTAAGATGACTGTTTGGTGAATGGTGATTCGCTTCCTGCCATTTTTGTATGTAGGAGAATTTATTATTGAGTTTGTTTTTATTTGAGTTGAAATCCTGTCTCAATGTTGTTACTTAGATTAGCTGCTCTCTGTAGTTTAATACAGTTGTAAGCAAACAACATTAAAGGAGAATAAATAATAAGTTAAAATGAAATTATTTGGTCAAGGATGAAATGATGAATGTAATTGTAATTTCATGCTGGTTTGCATATTGATATATTAAAAAGAAGTTTGTTATGGTTTACATATTCTTGTTATTTACAAAGGCACCACAGTTACCACACTGGCCCTGAAGTACTATTGGCTAAATTCATAAATTGACATCCCCCTGCCTCCCCAAAGTAATAGAAATGAACAGAAAATTGAATTAACCTAACAACTTAGCTTAGCAATATTGACATCAAGTTTTGATAATCAGGGATAGCCTTTCCTGTATGAGTTTACAGCAGCGTATGGAGAAGCACTCCTTGCACAATTTGGATGACATGGCATAAAATTTTATACCTTTCACACACCAGGTAATATGTGCCAGAGCAGCTAACATAGAACATGCTGTGCTTAGCTTTTAGCAGAATTCCTAGCTTTGTTGTTAGCACAAAATCATTGCATCGCATTCGTCAAATTATTTCCTGCATTTGCAATTTACAAGCAATCATGTGTCTGAACTCTGAAGTGCTAACTGCAAAGAGTTATGAATGTAATATAGAAGCTCGGAAACTTTAACATCCCATATTTTAGACAGGTCAATCCCAATTTCCTTCCCCCAACCCTTGTTTGCAGACTGATGCTGAATATTAGTACAAAGTTCATGTGGTATTTTCTAGTTTACGATTTCTTCTTCATAAGAAAAAAAAATGCTTGATACAGGTTTTTGTTCGGGTGGATGTGTCACGATTGTGGTATAACCTATGGGCTATGGCTGTTCTACTGACTGATATTTCAACTTTCCTCTTCAGTCTTCTTAGAGGAGATGCTCTTCTGCTGAGATTTTAACAGAAGAAATGGTGAGGAAGTAAGTGCAGAATGGGAGAATGGATTACTGAGGTCTTTACTGTAGCTCCTATTTCCCGTGAAAAAACTTGTACAATAATTCAACAAGGAAAGAAAAGGTTATCTTTTTAACCATCGTTCTTTGCTAGTTTGCTTAGCTTGCCTCCAACATCTTTAAGTTAGAAAAAGTATGTGACTATGTGTCCATGGAAATACCTACCAGTCCTTGGCGAATTGGGGAAGAATAGCCAAATTCTCTGTGTCAGACTCAGTTTCCTTAGCACCTGTTTCAGTTGACAATTTTGAAGGAACTGTATGGTTGATGCTACTATGTATGCTGGATGAAGAATCATCATGTTGGTGTTGAGGCAAGGTTTTCTTCTTTCTCCTAAACATACCCCATAGATAGTATTTCTGTTTGAATCCTGCATATGAGCATCACATTTGTTCCTCATCTATCATCAGATATATTCCTTTTAAATATATAAATTGAAACAGTTTAAGTAGTAAGTACTGATAGACTAATAGAGTAAAATTATATTTGCAAAAGTTTCAAATGATTTGGGCTTACTCCAATAATTTGGTGGCAGCTCACAAGATGAAAAGATCAGGAGCTCAACATTATTGATCCTTGAAATCATGGCTAATTCACGGTCAACTATGTCATCCACTAGGCAGTCGTACATTCTTTCAGTTCTGTAAGATGTACAATTGCTTTATTACAACAGAAAATTTGGATAAATTAGTTTAACATACATATTTCGTTGAAGATTACCGGTGATCAGGAAAAAAGTACACTGCAATATTATTAGCTGTTGGCAGCATTTTCTTGAACTTCATAGGCCAGATGTTGATTTTGGAAACCATCTCTAAGCATAGGAGCACAGGCATAGAATTTGTCACCTCTAATGCTTCTTTGCATGCTTCATTGGATAAGTGCGCCATCATTTCATGGACAGTACAAGATTTTTCTCCATATATCTTAAAACTTCCCCTGTAAAATAAAACTATATGCAAATTAGAACGAATCTTGATTTTTTTGTCCTCGTATCCTCTTTTGCTGGTGATTAAACTATTATCATATACATTAAATTAGCTGTTCCAGAACACAAGAGAAAGGGGAGCATTACTTCCAAATAGGATCAGGTAGCGGCTCTATATTGCTACAGAAGTCATCTTCAAGGATACAGGATATTTCCGGAGAGCCAGACTTAGCCGCCCTAGCACTTGTTGCTTCAGAGTCTACATCTGGTAAATGCAGGTCTCCAACAACATAATTGTGCGTTTGCCTTTTTGGATCATGGCTCGTTTCCAAATCTCTGCAGAATAACTGTATCTCATTGGTTGATGGACCAGCATCGGCATTTCTCACACTCTGAGCTTCCTCAATTATTGATGTATGAAGCGGCTCCTTTGCATCATCCTTAAGTTCACCGCCTTCTGTGTCTGAAACACTGTTTGTAGAATCAGACAGTTCAAAGACCCTTGGCTCACAAAATCCACAAGTCCATTCGACTTCATCATCATCTGTCTCTGCTAACTTATTAAGGCAGTAACTGAAACGCAGAATATAATTTGGACAAGGTTAGTTCACACTACCTACATAGTTATCTTTCATAGCTACACAAACTTTCTGTAAGCATATGCTATGGATTTACATTGCCATGGATAAGAGAAGATCTAGTCCCGAAGATATTCTTTTGTTAATTCCCATATTATCCCTTAACATAATTCTTTTTTCTTCTAGTTACATACGATGACGTTCAAGTACTCAACTTGTAACGGAAGCTAAAGTCAATAATTAACAATATATGGGAGCTACCATTACCTTTAAACAAATAGGAGCTCAACACTTTCTTAGAGCTTTGGGTCAAAACTAGCAGAAATACTTAGATAACCATATGAAAATCATTCAGAAGCTGCAATTCTAACAGAAAGCCCTGTTCCTGAAGCTTCTTTCACTGATACCTGACAAAAGTGCTGGATCTGATTCTGAATCCTGAGGCTTAAATCCCAAGATTGGCTAGTGTTGCCAAAGTAAATCTAGTTGTAAATTTTACCTTTTTGGCGCCTAGTAGCAACGTGTGTATTTATCGTGAATTCATGATGGTTCACTATGTTCATGGTGGTCCAATATAGTCTTCAATGAGACAGATATGGAATAGATACATATGCTTAGATATACTAAATCTTCTATCTTCATGCACTTTTTATAGTGCAATTAGACCCTTAAATATACAATATACTCCGTAGTGCCCAAGAGAAATAAATTAAAATTTACAATAGTTTCCCAATATATTAATTGTTTTCCTTTCAGGATTTCAAAATCATCACTGCTTTATCCCCCTTTCCTCACCTGTCTGCTTCTATTCTCCTCCATCCTTACTCTTATGTTCTTTTCTAATAATTCGGGCAAGGAATCTATCACAGGAACTAAGGTCTGAAAACAGACTAGTTTCATAAAAAAACGGATTTTTCGCCAAATATCTCTGATTTTTTTTTTTTCTTAACCATATACCTATGAAAATTTTCAAATTGACCTTATAACCCTGAGTTTAACAAAAATGTCACTAAATACCCAAATGACTAACGAACGTTAACTCCGTTAGTCATTAAGGCTAAATTTGCCACGTGCCAATAAATTATGGGCTCTTTTTTAAATGTTTAATTAATTATTAAATAAAAAAAAACTAAAAAAAAAAAAAAAAAAAAAAACCAACACCTCAGCCACATATTTACATATACTCACTCTATCCTCAAAATCCCCACTAAACACCACAAAATGATTTTATCAGGCTGTATTTCCATAACCAAACCTGGTTTCACTCTTGCTTCTCTCTCTCAGAGTTCTTCTAAACACACAACACCCCGGAAACCTTCAAAGATTACTCCTCCAAAACCAAGCCACAGTCCCCAAATTCAGCCCTCTATTGCGGAAATAGAACGAGCCATTGGTGCTGGCAAATACCGCGACCATGATCCTGCCAGTATAAGGCAAGCACCTTACACCTTACTTTTAACCCATATTTTGTATTTTTACTCTGTTATCACTCATCTTTATTTGTTTACGTTATACGTTGTATATGTAATGCAGTGATCCAGCAGAGAAGAATAGTGTGTTCGATGCAGTATTGGCGAATTCAGTAGGAAAGACGGAGGGCAAAACTGAACGGGCACTACGCGAAACAGGAGAGTGGATAAATGAACAAACTGAGAGAGCTACTCGGTCTTCTGGAAAGAAAATTTTAGAGGTTATGTTTTTTTGGATTGCGCCTGCTTGGTTCCTCTTGTTCTTTATTGCTACTGGTGCTGTTAAGTTACCTTTTACCTCTCCTGTTCTTGATGACTTACTCATGTAAATTTGAATTACACATTTGCTTTAATACTATATCATACCATCATATATGGAGATTGCAAATTGTGACAGAACTCGACAATACGATCTGTCAATCTGAACTCAATCAATATTTACTGAGAGAGACACAAAGCCAGCATGATGCAAACACAAATGAACTCTAAATTGACTCGATGCGTGTGTTTATCCTACATATATCATTCTTTCATGGAATTTAAACTACGAAAGCTTAGAAACTTACACGTGTTCGGAGACAATTTGGCACTTGCTGCATACAACTAATAGTTCAGGGAAGCCTCTCTGACCGCATGTCTGGCACACACTCATTTTTTCTGCAACCAACACTACGATTTAAGGCATCAGCAAAGAGTTCTCTAAAACTTGAAGTATAGTAGAAATTTCTACCACGTTTGTTTGGTGGACAAAAGCATTATGAAGGAAGTTGCACTGGAACTCAGAGTTTCCCATAAACAACTTTTGGCACTTTCTAGAAAATGGGATTACTCAGGTAAAATAGAAACTTTAGAAATATTACTTTTTATGTTCAACTGAACAATCACTAGGATATTAGTATGACTCTATTTTATCCCACTTGTATTGTATGATTCAGCCTATCATAAGTTCATAACCACCAAAAACAATTTTAGTACATCCTCACTAGATGTAGAAAGACACACGCTATTGAGATGGTATAAACAACATTCTATGAGTAACTGTTTTGTGGCTACCCAATAGCTCATTTGGGCGTTGATCGGAGTACACATTTACACAACTAGCTGGTTAATGGACGGTCCAATTGGATGCTTTTTTGTTCATGTCAAATTTAGTCGGGCTAACAAGTTGGGTGTTTGAAAAACAACCCTGGCCTATGTGGACTGGTCTGGCCCGGCCCGAATTTTCTATATTTTTGGACGGGCTTGGGCATGTGTTTGTATGCATTTTTAGTTGTTTTTTTTGGCCCGGTCTGAGAAAACCCAAAAGCCTTCATGGCCTGGCCCTTTTGGGTGGGTTTGGCCATGCAATTTCCAACCCAAAGCTGACCCGTCCCAAGATATGGGCTGCTTTTTTGGCATTGGCCCGGTCCTGAACCCGGCTCGACCCACACTTTGATCAAGTTTAAGGAGGGCTCACTTTTCCTTTTAGAGAACCCCAAATCTAAAAGATCTTAATATCTCTCCTTATATTATGAGAAATTCCTAAAATTGTGCGAGCTAGCAACTTCATTTACAGTGTGTTTGGATAAAGAAAGAGGAAGGAAAAGAAGGGGAGGGAGGAAAAGAGGAGGAGAAGGAAAAGAAGGAGAGGGAGCAGAAGAGGAGGGGAAGGAGAAAAAGGGAGGGGAAGAATGGTGAGTTTTCCTTCTAAATCTCTCTATTGTTGGAGGGATCATTTTCCTACAATTTAATCCCTCTATTTCTCTCCCCTCCAATTCCCTTCCTTTCTCATTTGTTATCCAAATAAAAGATATCACATCTCTCCATTTCCTTTCCCTCCATTTCCTTCAATCCAAACACACCGTTAATTCATTACAGAGCAGTTCACTTTCAAAATACAGACTGAACTAGTTTACATTTATTACTACTCCAATTTAATGAGAATATCAGCTTCTTGTACTTGAATTATTGAAATAGAATGGGTACATTGTACAAAAGCTTTAAAGCCACATTATCAATTTCATATGGTTGATCTTTCTTGCTTTAATCTGGATTTTAAGTATCACACATTCGGGTTGTATTGATGAGCCCAAATAATATATAATCTATTATGAAGATCATAGAAATTGAACTAAACCCATAATTTTCTATGTTTTACGTGTTCAATTTCTAGATTAAATACACTAGAAATGTAATTTTACATCCTCTTACATTCTTCTCTTCTATCACACTTTTTCACATGTGATTCTAGTATGTTAAAGTGAAAAAACGTAAAATGACAAATGACAAATGACATTCGAATGTATGATGGACCTACCTAATACTTTTCACACTTATTTGCAAATTCTTTGATCAAACATGCCACAAAAAAAAATTTACACAAATTATTTTCTTTTAACTTAAACATTTCATAATGTTTGTTTTAAAACAGCTAACCTACCTCTTGTAGGTGGGTAATCCCATTACCTCCATTTTAGTAGTAAATAAATCAAAATGTTCATGAAAAAAGTTGCAAAATTAGAAAATAAAATAAAATTATAATGAAATTATGAAGAAGAAACTGACCTTAATCTTAACAAGAACTGAGTCTGAGCTAGTCTTTCTCTTGGAAAACTAATTCTTATGTTTTGTTGCAGCTTCAAAGGAAATGAAAGAAATATGAGAAGCAGTTGGAAATGGCTTTGAAGCTTTCAACTAACCTTATTTTACAGTATTATTTTTGTATATTTTCATAAAAAAAGAAAAATAAATGCAAATTTGTGAAGGACTACCTACTTCATACTTAGTCAAAAACTCAAAATAGTCTGACTTGATACATGAACCACTCGTTTTCCATAATTAATTTATACAGTATATATAGCTTATGGTAGTAAAAGCTGTTGAAGAACCAGAATATTGTACTTGTATGGTTTTTGCCTTTTGAGTATAATACCTGACATGATAGGCCTTTGCCAACAGTTGATTGGCTTTGTATTTTTTTTTTTTTTAATTCGGCGTATAGTATCTCTAATTTTAGTACCTTCACAACTTCATGTAACATTTGCACCAACTTCTCAAATTTTAGCACCTTTTCAAATCACAAGACTAAAACCAATTGATTTCACAAATTGATTTGAAATTTCATCACTCTATGTATTTTATTAGGTAGCGTTCGCATTTTAAACTTGAATGGATAAATATACCCTCACGTATTCACGTATATTCATGATAATTTTATTTATTACCAAATTTAGTTCCCGGACCCCTACTTGCCATTAACTAAAATGCAAATTCAGTTAATCAAATCAAAATTTTAATTAACTATCTGTGTATCATATGCAAAAATTTCTAATAATTTGCACAAATCTAGGATTTCCTGTCAACAAAAAACTGAATGATCAGCTAGTTTCTTGTAAATTTGCATGACTGCATCCAAATACTACATAAAACAGATATGCCCTTCTAAACAGAATTACTTAGCTAGTGGCTTAAATTGCATTTATCCTGTTTATTCACAGTAACCATGTATGTAAACAATACTACTTGCTTCTACATTCGAGGAAGTCTTAACAACATCGATCATACAAGTTACATGTTAACATAAAACACATAGAAGACAGCATGTCGAAGCTAAAATTAACCTATGTATAGAAAGACAGCACGTCGAAGCTAAAATCAACCTATGTTAAGAAGACTAAACTCTTGATTATTTGCTCTGTCACTTTGACTCACTTCCCTGATTTGAAGAACTTTGACAGCAAAATGAGCTCCAGGAAATTACGTTAGTATGTAACAATGAAAGCAAAAGATACAATGCTTCTCCAATATCCATTGAGGAGTTATGAGATTAAATTCAGGAAACTGTTAAGGTAAAGCAAGGAGTATCACCAGTGATGATAATATATCAGTGCGAGACTACTTATGCATGTTCTTGTGTAATGTGTTGGGGGTTTCAGGTTCTGCTACAAATGGATTTCAGGCCACTGAATCAAACAAGCAGCATGTTAGACACCGTGTGTCCCTGACTTGTAAATCAATTTGACAGTTGCTGACAACACGTTCTGAAGTAAATGTTTTTACTGAAACTAATTGGACATGTAGATACTCCCCACCAACAATTTGCAGGAGCATTTTTATTAAAAAAAAAAAAAAAGAACTTTGTTATTTATAGCATCAGCATTGGAACTGAATAGATTACTCTTCAAGCTCTAATCAGGAGTTTGTTGGTCGAATATAAAATATGAAAAATTTCTCACACAAAGTGTACTTATACTTAGAAAATTCTTGCATCAGAAGATTGAAACAAGTTGCTTCCATGGATTGCAAAAATAATTAGCAGCAATCGTCATTTGTTACACCGCCAACATATAGAAGTAGCAAGTAAACTAGTTCATTCAAGAACTCTAAGCAATCTGAGTAACTTTTAGAACCTAAATCAACCCTTACTAATAAGTTTTTAAGATATAACTTTAGCACCTAATGTTGTCTTTGCAGGAAAACAGAAGCATGCTACAAAGACAGGTACTTCAGGGTTTGCTTTAAAATGTATATTGTCACATGATTAGGTGTTCATGAAATCATTAAGAAAATAGAAAGCATGATGATAGACTAGATGCAATCAAATAAAAGTTCTAGTGGAAATCGAGAAGATTCAGAGTTTTTTGTACACGATTTCTCTTTCTTTACAATGAGTACATAGACTGAGGCACTGAGTAGCTTTTGAACTGAACTATTGACACAATTGTTCTCAAACAAAAAAAGGGGTTTTTATTCCCTGCAATTCATGTATTAAACTTGAGAATGCAATTAGTAAACTTTATTTTCTGCTATACATTTTGTTTTTCTTACCGGCATGATTACAAGTAAAAAGAAAATCTAAGACTACGACAAACTAACATCTGAATCCATGGCTCAAGAACTAATCTCCTGTAAAAACCTGCACTAATCAGTACTCACTGAAATGAGTTTTTGGAGTTGACCAAGGACACTCCTCAATATCATCACCTCCAGCATTCAGCATCTTTCTCGAAGGCCCATGGCAGGCTGCTCGAAACTTCACATCTGGCCTCTTAGCTGGTAAATCAGGCACCTGCAATTCCCCTTTTAACATCATATGTGCTTCCTTAAGAGTAGGCCTTTTCTTGTTATCTAAGTGCACACAGCACAGACCAACCTTGAGCATCCTTTCCATGTCTTCCTTACTATACCGCCCCATCATCCTCCAATCAACGGCCTCAATCAGCTTACCCCTCTCCCACAGGTTCCATATCCAATCAATGAGAAAACCTTGTTTGTTCTCGGTTGGCCTTCTTCCTGTCACCACCTCCAAAACCACCACTCCGAAACTGTAAACATCAGACTTAATAGTAGGAACACCAAAGTGAAGATACTCCGGGGCTATGTACCCCATTGTCCCAGCTGGAATAGTCGGTTTCCTCAATCTAGAATCTCGGTCATAGACCTCAGCCAATCCAAAATCACCAAGTTTAGGGTTAAAATCCGAATCAAGCATCACATTACAAGTCTTAACATCCCTATGAATGATCTGCCTGTTGCATTCTTCATGCAAGTATGTGAGGCCAGAAGCTATACCAAGAACAATGTTCAGCCTTTGCTCAAAAGTTAGAACACGAAAAGCATCCGAATCTGTATGCAGATTCTGATCAAGGTTACCATTAGGCAGAAACTCATACACCAGGATAAGTTCATTTTTTTCACAGCACCATCCCAACAATTGAACTAGGTTTCTATGCTTCAATTTTCGAGTCATAGCAGCACATTCATTGGTAAAGGATCTAATGAGATTACCATCACTAACATCATTGAATCTTTTAACAGCAACTACTTGTTCATGGAAAAGAATTCCCTTATAAACTGTTGCAGATGTTCCTTGGCCTATGATCCTACTCCTGCTGAAACCATCAGTAGCCGATTCGATCTCTGAGAGATGCAACTTTATAGGCCCTTTCTTCAACTCATTCCTCCTGCTTTTCTCCCTATCTGATATCACACTTTTCCTTGACAACCAGACAAAATAAATCACAACAGCAACTGTCAAAAAACTCAATGCAGAAATAATTCCTGTCAATACAATCTCATCTTTCTTGTTATCATCATCAGAAACTTCACCCGGTGTACAGCTCACACAATCACCTCCCTCCTCATCTCTATCGACAGTCGAAAAATCGAACTCGAAAGTCTTGAACTCCCATCCATTAATAACATGTAATGCAGACCCATCTCTATTAGAAGCAGAGAACCCCACATACATTGACTCCTTCAAATGCTTAGAAAGATCAAATTGAGCAGAAAGAACAGGATTCAAGGGTTTATTAGGGAAGTAACTAACCCAAATTCTGATAGCTTTTACTGAATTTCTGTACTCAATCCAAGCATTAATCTTCTTTCCACTACTTAAATCAACTCCACCCAAAAACCCATCAACAGAAACCAAGGAAATATCAGAATTAACATCAATACCCACATGATTATTATTAACATCCCCAACTAAAGCATCAAATTTCGTATCAAATTCGACTGCGAAAAACGATTCTTGGGAGTTCAAGCTGAATTCAGGCATACCCAAATGCCCAAATTTTGAACTAAACAAACCCAAATCAGAGGTGATCAAGAAAGCGATTCCATCACCGGGGTTTGAAGGAGAAGAAGGCGTAATAATGAAGGAAAAGCGAGAAAAGAAAGAAACGGAGGAATTAGTTGAATGATCAAGAAATTGAAGTGGGTAAAAGTAGAATGCTCTGCCTGAAGAAGAAGGGTTTTGTTGGGTTAAACTAATGGAAGAAAGGTTTGTTTCAGAATCGATGATTAAGTGCGCATCGCCGAAGAAGGTGAAGTTGTTGGCTGGGATGAAGGAGATGGAGGATGAACAGGGGAAGTTGAATGTGAAGATTAAGGTGAAGATTATGATGAATTTTTGAAACATGATTGAATTTGGAAGTTTGAATCTTGGAATTTGAGTTTTTGAGGTTTTGGGTGATTTGAATCTTGATTTTATCTGTAAAATTTTGAAGTTTTAGGGAAGTAGGAAATTCTGGTTTGAACAGAGTACAGAGTAGAAAGAGGGGAGGAGGACGTAGGGAGGAAGGGAGGGAAAACAGAGCACCATTTCTTTTTTCTGATTTTTTAATTTTAATTTTATTTTATATATATATATTTTAGGGTATTTTCACTTTTACCACCTTCAAATAACCACTTAATTGAATTTACCACCTCCAAAAAAAAAAGATTTACTTTACCACCAACAAAATTTCCAAAAAATCGATTTTACCACCAACTAACGGATTCCGTCCACGAATCCGTTAGTAGGGCCCACCTTTTTGACGTTTCTTCTTCATCTTCCCCGATCTTCCGTGTAAACCAACCAGCAACGAAATCAACTACCTCGGTTGGTCGGAATTTCGTGTGTGACTAAGGAGGGGCCGGAATTTGGTGTGTGGGTTAGGGAGGTGGTCGGAATTAGGTGGTGGTTAGGGTTTTAGGAGTGCGAAATTTGGTGGTGGCTAGGGTTTTTAGAGTGGTCGGAATTAGAAGGGGATTTATGGGTGGTCGGGATTTGGTGGCTGCCAAAAACTAAGAAGCCAAATCACCAACAACAAGGATACAAATCGATTATCATCAACATTTATACAAACCAAAGCAATTAATCCATTACAATACCCACAAATCGAAACCTCAAAACCAGAAAAAGAATTGGGTAAATCAAACCTTGTCAATCGTTTTTAGCATCAAGCTCAGAACCCCACTTCAATGGAGTCGATTCCAGGTGACTTCCATGGTTGAGGATAAGAAGACGACGGTCAGAGGAGAGAGAATGAGCGAGATGAAGTCTGATTAAATGGGTGTTGTTGATTGATTAAGGAATGCCAAGCCTTGGAAACGCATTTGAAGCGATGTAGTGATTTAGTGGGTAATCGAAAAGAATGGAGGTGATTAACTCCATTGGAAGAGACGCCATTGTTGTGGCTTTCGAGAAAACAGAGCAAAAAAATAAATAAAAATTGGTGGAAAGGTGGTTGTGGCTGTGCGGTGCGGTGGTGGGGCTGGTCGTAGCGGTTAGGTGGTGGGGGCTGGTCGTAGCGGTTAGGTGGTGGGGGCTGGTCGTAGCGGTTAGGTGGTGGGGGCTGGTCGTGGCTGGTCGGCGGTGGGGGTCCTGACGGTGGCAGCAACACCGGTTGATTAATGGGGATTTTTTTAATTTTTTTTTAAAACTTACCGAATAATATGGCGACACGTGTGCAAGGTAGGCCCCACTAACGGATTTATGGACGGAATCCGTTAGTTGGAGGTGATTGGTGGTAAAACTGATGTTTTATTTTTTTATGAGGTGGTAAAGTAAATCTTTTTTTTTTGGAGGTGGTAAATTCGACAAAGTCATTATTTGAAGGTGGTAAAAATGAAAATACCCTATATTTTATTTTATTTTTCCAATTCTTGATTTGGTTGGCTTAATTATTTAGTGAAATTGGATTTTATAAGAAACTACAAGTTTATAAACTATTCATATCTATCTAAAAGTATTTATGTAATTGATAACTAAGAGGGGTTAATTGTCGTTAGTTGCTTTCCCCCTCTCCCTTGATTTTCTCTTTCCTCCTTCAACCCTCAATTTTAGTGATTGCAAATATTCATTTTAATACAACATTGAGGTAGATGAAATCTGACCCTTAGGGGTATCTATCCATACCCTTTATTTCTCCCTTTGATATTCGAGTTTTCACAGCCAAAAATGGTAGTGCTAAGCCGAAATCAATGGAGGAATGAAAATTTACATACATATCTTTTAGGGTTAACCTATACATTTAAAAATTGACGAAGCCCATGCTTGGTAATTTCAGAATTTAACTTATATAGTTTTTCATATGATTCCTCCGTCTTCACCAGCTACGAATAGAGATGGCAATTGATCGGATCCGGATCGGGTGGAGCTTCACCCGCATCCATTCATCATTCCAATTGCTTCATCCACATCCATCCATCACCCGCTTCACCCATCATCCATATCCGTCCATCAATCATCCGCGGATGAAACGGGTGAATTGGGTGACTAATGGATGAACATTATATGAAAAAAAAAATTCACATAAAATTTAATTTATGGTTATTTTTACCACGAGTTATTATTATTTTTCAAATAAAAAGGAAGCACTAACTACATATTCTTTGAAGAAATTAATTTGCAACAAAATAAAGTATTTTTATTGTATATTTTTAATTTTTTTAAATTAAAATTCTTAGATTAAAAATCTTTATATATGTTAAACGGGTGGGTTGATGGTTAGCGGGTGAAAAAAACTTCATCCACATCCGATCCGTCATCCACTCCATCCGTCACCCGCTTTTCATCCATTTATTTCGGATTTTCGTTCATTTATTTTAAGCGGTGGATTGGATTAGCGGATATCCATCTAATATTTCCATCCCTAGCTACAAAGCACAACAAGTTGTAAGTTGAAGGTGAAGAATAGGCCTTAGGGTGTACCAACTAGAGTGCAATAACAAAGTTAACGGAGATTATAGTAACAAAAGAAAATTGAAACTCCCTTCCCTTTTATAATAATTGCAACATTAGACGTGACACATAATTTTAGAAAAATTATAAGGTAGGGTCAAAAGATGAATTTAATAAAATAAAGTATACTTAGTAGGGGTATATTTAGTTGTTACAAGGAGAGTGAAATAATAATAAAAAAAAAAAGTAGTGTTAATAAGGTTGATAGGAGAGAGATAATAAAATATAAGTGGGTTTATACTAAATAAAGATGTGTATAAATTATTATGAAACATATGTAAAAAATAAGTGCTACGAACCTGCAATTATTATGAAATGAAGGGAGTATCAAACAACCTGAAAATAGAGTAACGAATGTAGACATTGCCATTCAAAGCACTTTACTCACAAATTACACTCTTATCCCCAAATAATTAATGGAAAAGACGAGCTTGCCCCTAGATATACAAGACAAGTTTCTCAATTTATCAACTTGTATTTTCTCCATTTCACACCTTCACTAAGACCACTATCAGCAGTGAGGAGAAAACAAACCCCTCAATCTCTCTCTACCCACTTTCTCACTCTTCCCATCCAATTCTTCTTAGAGCACTCTCAACAGTGAGTGAAAAACCCCTCACGAGTGAAATTTAAGGTGTAAAAAAAAAACCGAACACTACATCAGTGAGAAGAATTGCACTCACGGTTGAGGAGAATGGAAAACGCACAAGACTTGAGGGGAAATAAGGATGAATAGTGAAGACGTGGGTCCCACAAAGCACTGACGCCAGCTGCTTCATTTGGCTGAGAAAGCAGCCAAAATGACGTGTTTTGTGCTTCATGAGGCCAAAACGACGCCGTTTTGGTTGTATTCTCAGCATAAAAATTTGAAAGTTCTGGCACTGACGCGCGTTAGGTCAGCCAGTAGAAATGTGACACGCGTCAGAGCCAGAATTTTCAACCAATCAGATTTTTCTTCTTTTTCCCAACGGTAATATTATTAAAAACGGTAATAATACCGTTATAAAAAATTAAAAAAAAAAAAAAAAATCACCAACGACCATAAAATATTTTTCTCTATAAATAGACATGCATTTTGATATACTTTCAAAAACCCAAAAATCTCCTATATTCACTAATTTCCCAATCCTCACTTCTTTCTTATTATTATAATTATTAATTACGGTTTTCTTAAAAAAAAAATTATTATTATTATTATTATTATTATTGTTGTTGTTGTTATTATTGTTGTTATTATTGTTGTTATTATTATTGTTATTATTATTATTATTATTATTATTATTGTTGTTGTTGTTATTATTGTTGTTATTATTGTTGTTATTATTATTGTTATTATTATTATTATTATTATTATTGTTGTTGTTGTTGTTGTTATTATTATTATTTTTATTTTTATTATTATTATTGTTGTTGTTGCTTCTTTTTTTTTTTTTTTTTTTTGTGAAAATATAATTTAGTTATTGTTTTTTTTAGTAATTGTTAACTTTTTTACTAATTATTGTTTAAAGCTTTATTACTTTACTACTTTATCAACTTATGGATCCTAACAACCCTGATTTTTCTAATCATTTATCTGATTTGGGTGATGATTTTGTCACTAATCCTCGATTTCAGCTTTTCCTACAAAGGCTTGGAAACACTTCTTTGCAAAATTCACCACAATAAACACCTCATCAAACTCCTTTCGAAAACAGTACCTATGCACCACATTCACCTCTTGTTTATCAAGGGACCAATTCTGAATTTGATGATGAAATGGAAGAAACTGTTCTAGACACTCCTCAATACTCTCCACCTCCTCCAAGAGTGTATGTGAATCACAACCAACCACTTACAAAAGGAAGTCGAATGTGGTCTGTTGCGGAGGATGAAACTCTAATTGGTTTGTATCTTCAATTCAGTGAAGATGCAATTGTTGGTACAAACCAAAAAGCAGTTGCGCTATGGCGAAAAATATCTACAGCATATGATCAAGCGCAGGCTGAGAAACCCCACATCCTACCGCCAAGACCTTTGAGGAGTTTGGAAAGCCGTTGGAGAAGGATGGAAACTGATTTTATACAATGGAGTAGTTGCTATGACGAAGCTGGAAGGGCAACTGGAAGTGGTTACAACGAAGCAGACCGAATTAATAATGCGAGTAAGTTATTCTATATTTCCTCCAAGCCTACTCCACATAATTTTAATTGTCACCATGGTTGGGAAATGGTTAAAAATGACCCGAAGTGGAGGACAAAACTGAGATGGGCGTTGTCAAGAGAGGAAAGATTAGCTTGCGGTGATGCTGTCGAAGATGACAGTAGTGGAAGTGAAAAGCGGTGTAGAACTGAAGATGAAGATGTTGTTTCCGTTACAAGTTTCAATTCTGGGGGTCTTCCTCGACCTGATGGAGTTAAAAAGGCAAAGTCCAGGCGTAATAAGGGAAAAGGAGTGGCTTTTGAAGTCTCAAACATTAGTGAGCAAATGCAGCAGAATAATGCAAGTAGGGAAATTGAGGCACAAATGCGGTTGAAGAAGTTGGATTTCGACATGGAAAGGGAAAGAAGGAAGCAAAAACAAGTAGAGCTTCACCAAAAATATGTCGAAATTCAAGAGAGAAGGCTCAACTATGAAATGCTGCAAGATCTAATGGCAAAGGGACCGGACCTAACTCCTGATGAAGAGGCTTACAAGGAAGAATTACGTGCACTACTCTATGGTAGAAGGAACATGTAATAATGCCCAGCTTAATGTGTTGCTACTGTTTTATTTAATTAATGTTCAATGTAGTCTTTTTTATTTTAATTAATGTTAAGATGTACTCCTTTTTATTTACATTAATGTGAAATGAATTATGTTTTTTAATAACATTAATTATGCAGTAAATTATTTACTTTATGAAATTTTTTTTTAATAATAATCACATGTACTGGTTAATGACAAATATACAACTCCCAATAAAATCTTCACAGTTTTATGTTGAAGAGTCATATCAACTGAACACAAGTAATGATAATGATATAGATTATTGAAGAGTCAAATCAACTGTTCAAGTGTCATAGATCACATGCATTAATAATTTAATTGCAATTCAGCGTGCAATGACACATCAATTTCATTGCAGAGATTGCATTGAAGTGTCATATGGACTATATATACATGCATGACACATCAATTTCATTGCAGAGATTGCAATGATACATGAATTTCAATTCAGAGTTACTCACATGCAAACTCAGAGCAACTCACATGCATTGATAGTCACTTGGACTATATATACATGCATGTGTTATTCTAAACGGAAAGAATCCCAAACAAACCAACTAGCAAACCATAACCAAAACATGTCTTTCATTTCCTCCACCTCAAGCTCTAGTTCTTCTGATTTCTCAAATAATGTTGAATTTGATCGGTTAGTTGATGATTATGCTGCTAACCACCTACCTCATATTTTAATTCCCCAACACTCATCATAAGAATCCCAGCTTAATAATGATATAGCAAATGCCCCGGAGCCTAAAAGGGATAGGGAAAGAGAAAAAGGGCATGTGCAACTATATAATGATTATTTTGCGAGTAATGCAGTGTATAACGACAACCAATTCCGCCGTAGATTTCGTATGCGAAGATCTTTGTTCTGTCGCATTATGAATAAGGTGGTTGAAGGGGATCAATTCTTCCAACAACGTCGGAATGCAGCTGGAAAGCTTGGTTTATCACCGTTGCAAAAATGCACCGCTGCAATAAGAATGTTAGCGTATGGCGTACCCTGATGTCGTGGATGAATATTTACGTATCGGCCAAACAACCTCAAGGAATGCATTGCAACATTTTTGTCAGGGGGTTATTTCACAATTTGAAAGTGAATATCTACGTAAACCTACAGATGAAGATTTAAGGAGAATCCTTCACCAAAATGAATTGCGTGGGTTTCCAGGCATGATTGGTAGTATAGACTGCATGCATTGGGAGTGGAAGAATTGTCCTACGGCTTGGAAAGCACAATATGCTGGTCGTAGCAAAACTGCAACCCTCATTCTTGAAGCCGTTGCTGATCAGGATTTATGGATTTGGCATGCGTTCTTTGGAATGCCTGGCTCATGTAATGATCTTAATGTCCTTTACCGTTCACCGGTGTTTGATGATGTTTTACAAGGTCGTGCACCACCAATAAATTTTTGGGTAAACGAACATCAATATGAGTTGGCCTACTACTTGGCAGATGGGATTTACCCGAGATGGCCAACTTTTATACAAGGTATAACACATCCTCAAGTTCAAAAAGACAAGTTGTTTGCTGATCAACAAGCAGCAGTTCGGAAAGACGTTGAACGAGCTTTCGGAGTTTTACAAGCTAGGTTTGCTATACTACGACAACCAACACTTGCATACGACGAAGGTATTCTTTGTGACATTATGAAAGCCTGTATAATAATGCACAACATGATCGTCGAGGATGAACGACACAACTACACACGTGCAGATGTTTTGAGACGATACTACGAAGAAGATCGACCACAACGTACAGCAGCGCGGCCGGACCGAGTACAAGTGCCATAGTGAATAACAACGAGCCATTTGAATTCAACGTCAGGCGGCCACCCAACATTGATTTCAACGCGTACTTTCAAAGGAGGATTGCCCTTCGTGATAGAGAAATTCATTCGTCTCTCAAACAAGATTTAGTAGAACACATATGGCAAAACTTTCGTCATAACACGGCCGAATAAGCAAATTTGTAGTTTGTAATCGTATCGTTTTTAGGTTTTAATACTCGTGTTCGTGTATTAGTTTAGGTCAAACCGCTTTTTTTAAGTTCGTAACCGTACTGTTTTTAATCATCCGATGTATTTGTATTGCCATTTATGTGTTCATTTCAAAAATGCGCTTCTAATTAATCGTTTAAGTTAAAAAAACATCTTTCGTAGAATCTATAATTGCTATTATTTGCTTTAGTTATTATATTCTAATTAAGACGTTAAATAAAAAAATTACATTGTAAATGGTATATTCAGAAATTTTAACCGTAAATAATTGAATAAATTAAAAATTACAAAAAAAAAAATTAAAAAAATAAATAAAAAATTATTAATAATTATTACAGTATAATTAAAACGTAATTATAAAAATAAAATATTACCTATTTTTAATTGTATTGGAAAGTTACATATGTAGTATAAATATTATTAAAAAAAAAGAGAAAAAAAAGGTGATGTATATTATAGTGGGGTATAGTAAATAGGGAAGGATAAAGTGATGAGGAGTTTTTTTTTTTGAGCATTGGTGCAGTAAAAAAAACCTTTAATGGTGAGTCTCACACAAATATTATAGTGGGTATAGTAAATATTACCTCTAATAAACTCTTCTCTTTTGGGTTGAAAAATGAAAAACCAAATGTTTAGTTCTTTGAGGAAAATAAACAACATGAAAACCCAAAATTCAGCTCTTTGTTTCTAGATTAATTCCTCTGCATTCTCACACAAAGCACCGCAAAAATGGTGAGTCTCTCTCTTTTTTATTTTTTATTTCCTTTTAATAAAAACTGCCTATTTTAATAAAGTCGAATGCTGAAAGTTGTTCTATCATCTTTTCTGTGATCATATCCTCAATTAATCTCTCCTTGATCTTCATTTTTTGCATGTTATGTCGTCATTGTTGCTTATTCCTGTAAAAAAAAAAATTATTATATTTTTTTAATTTTTATTGCATTAATTATTAGTATTTTATAATTTCTTACTATATTTGGAATGCGTAAGTCTCTTAAGTTGTGGGTTTCCCTTTTGAGATCATTTTTTTTAGTTTTTCATGAAATGGGGTTTCTACTTATGGGTTTGTTATAATTTTTTTGTTTTAGAATTGGAGCTTTTAGTTGTTTAATGAATCCTAGGGTGACAAAATTGGTATTGCAGTATTTGCTTAAGAGAATCATCTGCTTGCTCAATTGGTATTTGTTAGAAGTATGGTAAGAATGAACAACAATTGTTTTTGATATATGCAACCTAAGGGCTGAATATAATTATTAAATAAATTACGGAGTACTTCGTATTAAGTTAGGGAGTTATAATAAAATCACTTGTCGGAGTATTATCTCTTTGTGTAGAAAGGAAGATAAACCAAATTTTTTTTATTTGGTGTCTAAAGATCCACAACGGCGGGGGGTGAGAATCAATTTTATTTGGTGTCTAAAGAGCCAAAAGGGCGGGGGGTGAGAATCAATTCCAAGGTCTCTTATCACATGCTACTTAAACCACATGCCAACTTATCAAATTATGACTTTGATTCTGCATGTTTGCATACTGTTTAAGACCTTAAACATCATTCAATTTAGATTTATGCTAACTAATAAATTTTACCACAAAAATCATGGTCCGTAACTTGATATTTTTCATAGTACGTGTAAACTGCAATGCATCCCATCATCCTTATATACATACTCTTCTTGGTAGACTCAGTTTGTTAGCATGGTCCGTTAAGATTTTCCTCAAAAGCTCCCTTTTTAAGTTTGTCATGCACATAGTCTCTAACTAAACAAGCCATTCATGTATTTGATAGATAATGCTGTTTCTTTTTCCTGTAGGAAAAAATCTGTCAAACATGTGGATTTGGAGTGAAAGAGTTCTCTAGATACTTAATTTATTGTACCGAATGTTGGGACACAGTTGAGCACATGTAAGTTGGACAACCATTCTTATTCAAGGAATTCTTCAGGAGTGAATTTGTGGAGTTTGATTATTTGATTTCTGCAGAAAGTTAGATAATGGCTAGCAAAATTGGTTAATTTTCTGTTGATTTCTCTGGCAATCAGGACTGTATAAAATTAACTATGAATTTTTAATTTCAGATATTGTCTTGGCTTATCAGCTGATGATATTAGTGAAGATTTCAGTTGGAAATGCGATTCATGCCCATCAACAGATGAATTACTGGCAAAAGTGATAAAATATGGGGATAAACAAGATGAAAAGGTCGAATTTGCTGGTAGTGGTCCATTGAGAATTTTAGATTTTACTCTGGCTGATGCTAGTGCAATCCCGGTAGTAGGGCCAATTTGGAGGTGTGGTGTTTAACATATCTCATGTGTTCTTCCTAAATTTTGTTCATGTTTTGATTGGGAGGCAGATAATTTAGTTTGCTTTTCTCTCTTTCCTCCTTTTTCTTTTTATTTATTTATATTTTGCTTCGGCCCCTTCATCGTGCACATGGTTTGTTTGCTTCTTGATAGGGGAGTTTTCAATACCATTGGAAGTTTATATGTAAGTTCGAAAGGGCTCGAGGCGTTTATGCCAAAGACTTCATATTCAAAAGTTGTCAATATTGTACGATCAATGCCACCCTCTATTTTTTTCAGCATGAAAGAGAGGTGCAAGGTTTGGCCTAATGATTTTGATGAATTGGGGGCTGCTGACTGCAATATTGGACTTTACATCTTTCCTGAATCTTCGAGGTATCACTTTTAATAAGTTTTTCATTTCTTGTCTTTAAATTTGTGTAACAAAAGAGTTGGAAAATAAAATCTCTTTTTTTGTTTAGCTTTTGTAACAGGACTGAGGCTGATTACAACAATTTGATGGAGTACATGAAATCAAATGACCTAGCCATGACAGCCAAGATGGACAACTTAGAGTTGTTGGTTTTTACTTCCTTTGAGATATCGGCTCCAGAGAAACGCAGTAATTTACAACTTTATACTTCATAATTTGAAACTTAATACTCCTTCCGTCTCTTTTTGGTGTTCTTTTTTTTGAATTCAAATATTCGATTGCAAGTTTAATTTTATACTTCGTTGATAATATAGTCACGTGGGATCTAGTTTGATCTGTCTTGAATGTGTAGTTCCCAAACATCAGAATTTTATAATTTTTATAATATGTTTTCAAGATTTTTAAGCTTAGATGCGTGCTTTGAAAACTTAACAAATAGTGAAACATGAACAAAAGAAACGGAGGGAGTACTTTATAATTTTTCTTCCATTTGATGGATGCAATCAAAGGGTTGATTGGAAATTATATTCTTTACTTCCATTGATATTGATAGATAATACTTAATGATATTGACAGTTGATTTTGTTCAGAAATTCAAGGAAAATACTATCTTTGGGGGACATTTAAAGAAAAAGAATTTCGACAAGAAAGTCCATCTAAATGCTACCGGCCAAGTGCTGTTAAAAATGGGACCAGCAAAGGTGTAAGAGCAGTGGACTGCCCAGAAGAAAAAACAGCCAGTCTTAGTGCCTCTTTATCAACTAAAACTGGTGCTATATCCAAGCAGTGGAAAACACTCAAGAAGACTAGAAATAAAAGGTCTCATCTAAGGCGCAATTGCATACCACCATTAAGGCCTGAATGCAAGAGAGCTAGGAGTAAAAGAGGTAAGATATTGCTCTTTAAGTGAGGAGGTGCAAAGATTTATGACGGGTCTTAAACTACTAGATTCACTTTCAATGAGGTACAACTAGATTTTGTGGTTACATGTTTGACCTTTATATATGTGGGCATTAACACAGGTAAAGAAAGGAAAGTGGTATCAGGCAATGACCAGAAAGCCACTATGCTATTTCAGACATCCAACAAACAAAGCCTAGCTGAAACCTGCCCAATTGTAGAAGCCCCTCATCCAGAAGAATGTCTACCTCGAGTTAAGATAAAGATACTTAAAACCACAACTGTTGATGAGTCCTCTGTCATTACTTTAGGGAAACAATTGAGCACTAGTCTGCCGAATGATATGATTGATTCTTCAGAGTACATTATAAAATTGAAATCCTCTAAAGTAGATGATACGTCAGCTGGCCAAGGTATATCTTTTCGATCATTGGTCAGACTCAATTCACTCAAATACTTCTTGTTTATATAACAAATTTTTGGTGATCATATGCTCTAGTTTGTAAAAATGAGTTGATTAGTTTTCTCATTTTTTGTTTTTTTCTTTCCTGTTTGTTTCATTGATGAAGATCCAAAAGAACTTGTTCCTCCTTTGACCACACTTACAAAAGAAAGATCACAAAATAACGAGACCTTGAATATATGTGATGTTTCCCGCTCTAGTCTTGGAAACCCTTTTGACTCAAAAGACAGTGGTGAGGAGACCATTTCAGTTAAGCCAATCAAAGGCCTAAATTCCCAGCAGCAGGAATCTAATTGGTCTGCAACAGTCGGGGAGAGCAGAATCATTGAAGGAAAATCAGCTGAGGCAGAGCAGCTGAACCATGAAGATGGTATAAAGTTTGCCAAATCAAAGTTGCTTTTCATTAATATTATTCATTTTGGGTGATATATTTCCTTCGTTGTTAATTATTATAATACTAAGGAATATTGGCCTTCTCTTTAAATTTTATACCTTCTGTATGTTTAGGTATTAAGCTGCATGGTGCATTGCTTCCGAATGAACTTTTGGAATCCTTACAGCTTCAAGCACAAGACAGCAATGCCTATCTAGCCTCTAATCCCATGAATAAAGCCTTTTTATTCCTTTTGGTTGGTAATCAAGAAGATTCTGAGGTAAAAGAGACCAATCCTTCGAGCAATGGACAAAGCAATCCTTGCTCCAAAGATGAACCCTTAGCTGATCATCAATATACTGTTGGCAAAAAAGTTTTTCATGAAATTAATTCCCCAGCTGATGATGGTATGTGAAAAGGATAATTAGAAATGTTTTTTTTAATCACTTTCAACTGTTCTATACTATTAACACCCTCCTGCTCCTGTATTAGATATTTTATCTCCTTTCTACACCTTATTTACCCATTTTTGGGGTATGTTTTCAGGTCTACCATGATTTCCTCCCCTAGAAGATCAGCATGAGATACCTCTTGAGAAAGGTTTAAGTACGACTCCCGTTATTATTGATCTTGAAGAAGAAAAGCCCGAAGCATTTATCTCTCCATCTGTTGCTCCTATTGTAATCTTGGATCTTGATGCTGAAGAATCTCCCAAAAGTGGGTCTGAAAACTTTAGAGAGTCAAGTTTTGTGAAAATACCAGCCTCCATTTTAGAAATTGCAGGTACTTACCATGACATCAGCTCAAATTGTGTAGGAGCACAAGTTGGCCGGTACAACATCAAATCTGACTTGGCCCCCATTCTTACAAAAATTCTTGAAAAGCATGGAGATATTGCTTTGGATTGCAAAATTGATCCCAAGGTTCCATTGGAGAACATATGCAAAGCTGTTCAGGACCTTGAATCAGTCTGCTTAAGTGGCCTACGCTCCCATCATGTGAACCACCTAAGAAGTGTGCTGCAACTTGGTGAAGCTGTAGGGATCAATGTGAAATGGCTCTGCAAGCGATGTAACGACCTTGAGAAGCTTGCTTCTCATCTTAGCCAGTACCCTACTCTAAAGAGTGATCTGGCTCATACCAAAAAGGATATCCAGCATAAAGAAGAGATGCTGAGTTCGAAAAGAACCATGGAGGCAAACCTGCTACCGGAAATCAAGTCACTGGAAGCAGAATTGGAGTCACTGAAGGAATACAAAGAGAAGTCAGTTTCTGCCTTGCAGTCCATTACTTCATTTTTTGGAACCTTCCATGATAAGTCTGTGGTGGATGGACTACTTTAGAAACCCAGGTAGGTAGGTCCGTAGGTAGGTACATTATGTTAACAACTAACTATTTCTCACAATAGTCACAAACATATACATGTTTTTCACGATATTAACATGAATGTATATTCTGTCTGCTGTTGTAAAGGCTAATCCTGCAGTCAGTATCTCTTTAAATCTTCAAACTTTTGCACTATCTTGTGACAGTTACTCCGCATTTTAATAACTTTTAAGTGAACCAACCCTCAGTAATCATATTGGACTCCTGTACATGCTGCAAACCTATCTCCTTTCTTACACATATGGTACTTGTAATCAGAACCAGTATTGCAGAACTGTGGTTCGAATCTCTAACAACAGACTTGTTTCATTTGCTAGACGCTTACTGGTTTTTTAATGTTATCTCTTGGTAGTCAATCTGGTATCAGTTTCTTGTCTACATCTACATTGTACATATATTTGATAAGGATTCCTAACTATGCATTATATGTTGAATGCTATACTGATCAACATATAGTCTAACTCTGAGATTGGTAATTCTTTCTCATTTTTGTTGTCAAAAGTTTTGCGTTAGTACTACAACACCTCTGACAGTGTAAACACGTAAATGGCTCAGATTTTGGATAGAACTGATTCTGTACTATAGTAGTGGCAGCAACTAAGTTTATTGGTTTATAATTTCTGATCAATTACGAAAAATGAATCAATGAGAAGAAATCAATAATTCCTAGACACAAAAATCATGTGTAAAAGAAGGCTAATGTACTTCAAATATTCAATTCCTGCTTAATTGAAATAATCAAACAAGTCACATAGTCAACTATGTTTTTCGTACTACTCAAAAAAAAAAAAAAAAAAAAATAAATAAATAAATAAAAATAAAAAAACCCAACACTATCTTTTTCGTAACTTATTTTTGTTTTTGAGTACATTTTACCAAGAGATTCACCCATTACATTACGAGTAACATAAAGAACAAGGACTTTATGAAGAAATAAAATGCTTTTAGTAAAGCTGGCATTTTCTTAATAAGTATGCAGTACAAAATTAGGGGAATGGTAAGTGAACATTCATTGCTCATAAATTATTGCTCATAAATTAGGCAAAATGTATGCCAAAATCAACATTTATTGCTCATAGATTAGGCAAAATGTATGCATTACAAAATTAGGGGAATGGTCCCCTCAAAAAAAAAAAAAAAAAAAAAAAAAAAAAAAAAAAATATTTAGGGGAATGGTAAGTGAATCAAGCAGTTTAGAGTTGCAAAAAAGAATCCAATAATTTACTCAATTGCCCTGAGAATACGAACTCTTGAGGTTAGTCGATTATGAAAGATTATCAACTTGTAGTCCCTCCGTCCCTAAAAAATTGCTCCATAGCTTGATTGGTAAATTTCCCCCCTTGCAACCTCGCTCTCTTTATCTCTTTCCTCATCACTAAAATTGCCCACCCGTGAAGGCTGTGATCACAGATTTGGCTTTGCCTTAAACAAGTGAAGTAAAGGGTTTTAGACAATCTGTTGGGGACAGAGGGAGTTCTAGGCAGAAGACCACTATAAGTACAACATACAACACTACAACAGAACTATCAATCAGACTTCCACCCAAAAAATAGACGACTTTCCCTTTCAATCAGGCTAAGGTTCACCCCATATCAGTAGGATTACTTCACATTCTGACTTCAACACCTTCCTTCAACAAGTGCTCCTTCACAGATTGAACAGGTACCTGGCCACAAATAACAAGTTTCAATATGCCTATGTGACAAAGATTATGCAAATTAAATCAGATTTAGGATGTAAATGTTCAAAAAGAAAAACTTCAACAAGTTGACAAATTACACCACCAACACTAGTTTTCTTTTACAGGCAGAGGGTGTATTTTATATTTCAAGGAAATAGGCAAAGAATCGCTTATGATTTCTGATAGCTAGAAGGGTTGTAAACTTATAAGCATTTTTCAACATAAGAGAGGGAAATAACAGGAAAATCCTAACTACTACATGAGAAATAATACACAAATCATCCTTCTAAAGTGTCATTTAGAAGCTTGAAAGCTATTAAAAGAGGAATCCATGGGTAAACTTTACCTCCTTGCGATGGAATATTCCAGCAGCAAGAGCAGCAGAAGCATTTGTCTTCTTGAAAACTTCTGAAAAGTGTTCAACAGAACCAGCACCACTACTTGCAATTACAGGGATGCTAACAGCATCAGAGATGAGCTTTACAAGATCTATATCAAATCCTTTTCCTTGACCTGGCATAATGATTAATAACACGAGAAAGGAGGTAATGAGAATCATAATTCACACGATGCAATTTTAATTTTCTGGTCAGGAAACAAATTGATGTCAATATTATCTTGTAAAACTGCCAAAAACAGATCCAAACCTTTACCCTAGTAAAATGAGGAGGAAAAAAAAAAAAAGTAAATAAACAAAGAAATCCTAATGTGTAATCTTGAACTAAAAAATAACACCCAGCTGCAAAATTTACATGAGATCACTAAAGAACCTATTCAAGGATCATTTGAATGCATAATATGACCTCTAAGACTGGAAATGTGAAGAAAAAAAATCTTTGTAAGCAAATTGACATTGACAAATGGTTAAAACATGAGTTTTAGGGGTTCTTCAATGATAGAAGATCATAATCAATAATTGTTTTCCGTTAATGATCATGAAACAACACTTATTAGAAAAGAAAAACAGAAAGCACATTCATGCAACTACTGCTGATCTAGAAGGAACAATACAATAGACAAAATCCAAACAGGAAAAACATACAAGCAGGGTTTTTAAGTCAAAAACATGTCCACAATACATTCACTACTCTTAATTCAAAGTATACATGTTTCTGTCAGCTATGTCACGCCAAGCATAGTATTCAGAGTCTTAAGACATTCAATTCTCTGTCAAGCAGGAAAGCCTACCATCACAATCTATGCAGTTAAGCAATATTTCACCAGCTCCTAACTCCTGCACAGCTTTTGCAAGCTCATACGCTCCGATTGGGCGGCCTTCTCTCCCACCATTGACCTTGAGAAAAAAAAAGCATGTGCACCATTATATTAATAAAATTTTAGACAGCAACATAGCACCACGCAAGCATAGAAAGACATTTAAGAAACATTATTCAACTAGACTTTTATGAACTCCTGCTTGAAAAAGGAGCGTAAACATGTTTGCTGCCAATCAACATACGAAAGTGCAATATCTCATTTACTAGATATTACATAGCTTTGGAACAACATTTGAATTGTGTTTAACAACGGGTAGACCAAACATACAAGTCTAAACATATCAATCGATGAAAAAAGTATTTAGTATATCAGGTTGAGTTAAAGATATTAGCATTCAAAATCAGTAGTTAGCACGGAGTATATCATTTTTTTTTTTTCCCAATATATCATCTGAAATTTCATGTCCTTGTATATGGTGAATTACCTACACATTCTATATAAACTAAATGAAAAGCTAATATTATTAAACACTTCTTTTTATTTTATTTTAATTCAGCTAGATAGATAAGACAGTAGATATTTTGAACATTACATGTTACATAAACACTTCCACCATGGAAAATCACTATACACCAAACTATTTGTTGATTTCCCTCACAATCACATTACATTGATGGAGTTGACCATACAACATTCATGAGAAAGGGAACTGGATTTATCTAATCCTTGTGCAAAGTTATATAGGGACCAAACTCCTCCATACAACATCTTCATCCCAATGACCCAATGGACTGAAGTTGTATACCATCACCTCATGACGATGCAAGTAATAGGCAATTTAACAAGTGGCACCTTGACAAAATTCTAAAGCAGGATGATACATGAAGCAAAAGAACGGTACCATTATTAAGTCTGAATTATGATTCATAATTAAGTCTATAGTATGATTCATGTCACGATAGTGATGATTCATTATTGAGTATGAAAGGTAAAAAAAAAAAAAAAAAAAAAAAGGACAAAACCAAAAAAAAAATGGTGAGAGAGAACAGATGCACTTTTTTTCTTTTTATAAAATCTTTTTTTTTTTTTCATTTTATAATATATGGTTTTGCCTCAGTCATAGTAATTAGTTCCCTAGATTTATGAAAGGGAATCACCAAGATGACTTAGTTGGTTCAATTCACCAAACACAGTACAAAATTACCATAAGCAATGAGCCACAACATCATATCCTTGTCCTTACCTAACCCTGCAAAACGAATTTGTAGCCAATAATCCATAGTTCTTAATACTAGGCACTCTGCGCAAAAGGTAACTTGCAATTTCACAATGACCGAAAACTGTGAACAAGACTGACTAGCATTTAATAAACATCAGGTGAAGGAACTAGTCAGCCTATGCCTTTGAAGAATGTCATTAGTATTAATCCTACGATTCCTACCCAATGCCAATGTCAGACAAAAGCTCTCACCTTTGAAGGGACTTTTGCCTTCCATCTCATATTTGCAAGCAGGAAAAATAGAAAAACTTAGGGGGCTGAGTCAAGCAACAGAGAAATTGTTTACATGAAAATGTTCTTGAAGAGTCCCTCATCCAAACCTTTGTATACACTACTGCAATCAATTGAAGGAAGCTTCTCTAACTCCTCATGTGAAGCAATAATGGGTACAGGTACAACAGCTGTCTTTCATGCATTGTCTATAACTCATAGTCTCATAACCTCTTATGTGCAAACTAATGTTGGGTCAAAAGACTCAAAATAACTTCAGAAAGACCTACTCTGATCACATGTATGATAAAACATAGAAAAGCCTAGAATAAAAATCATTCCTAATTCCTTAGAGAGCTCAAGCTTAGGGTAGGAGACATCAAACTAAAAAGGTTAGGAGATCATAATATACATACTATTTAGTTCTATTTGCATCTAAAATTAATAGTGATGGTGCATAGCTATTATTCATGATTATTAGAATGTGAAGAAAATAAAAATATATTCAGCAATTATGAGGGACATAAACAGTCTTCCAAGAGGCGATTACATTAAGCTTTGAATTAAAAGTAATCTAAAATCATCACATAGTAGGTCAGAGAATTTACTTACTGTGCACTGATACCAAGCATATGTTTCTCCATTTGGACCTGGAATCCATCAAGGCATTTAGAAAAAATAAAATCATAAAGAAATGAATATATTATCTGAACATGAGATAATTGAAGATAGAGAAACAATTAAAATATATATATATATATAAATTTAAACATTAACAAATACAATTTTATACCTCAAACTAAAACAAGTACTAGTCCAACAGTTTTTTATAGCCAATTGACAAATTAGTATAACAACTATTAACACAAGGTGCAAAAAGACATAATATAACTGAATATGATGCAAAGGAAGATCCCAATTAAGATATTGTTAAATAAAACAATAATGCTTAAAATGGAGTTAGAATGGAAATAATGATCAATATTTCACCCAAAATGCTGACCACTTATTGTGAGTTGTGATCCTTAAAAAAGCAAATACAAAAATTCTGTATTTTATTTTATTTTATTTTTTAAACGTAAAGATTCAAAACCGAAGATGTCGATGGAGAGTCACCTGCTATTGATGATAACAACATCATGAAATACAGTGTATAAGCGCAATAAGTCCTATAGTTGAATACTAAGGCAATCATGATATAAATTAGGCAGAAAAGACCCGTATAAAAACCAAATGATTCAAGATTCAACACATTTGGTTCCAACAACAAATAAAGAATTGACAATCGCTATTTGCCATAAAATCATACTAGAGTTTAATTTTAACTAATCTGACATTGAAAATCATTAAGAACAAATTAGGTATTCTTGTCAGCAATTCAGCATGTAATGGATGTAAAATCAAACTAGCATACACCATGAAAGGTAATCTACCTGGAATAGTAACCTTAACAGACTTGAATGGCACATCATTAGGAGTATTTATGTATACTCGACGGGGATCAATGCTTACCACAACTGCCTGTGAAACAATTCATTAATCTCTTAAATACAGCATTGCTAAATGCAATTAAGAGTGACTCAAAATGAGGTTTTTTTTACAGCACAACAGTACCACTAGCTGTATCATCTGCATGCATACAACAATGATGAAAATATCACGCAAGTATGCAAAAGATTCTATAATAAGATGGCACCAATTTTCTAACCTTTGGTCAAAAGCTTCATGATGATAGGCTTGTCCATTTCATTTAGGGTAGAAAAATATGTAATACTTTCCGTTTTTGTTTTAATTGCACCATTTAGACTTTTACACTATTCACACAATATCCTTATCCATAAAGAATAACATAGTCAAGTGGGATCTAGTTAAATTCGTCTCGATATCTACTTTTTAAAATATCAATTGTTTTTATAATTTTTACTAAAGTATAATTAAAGATATTTGGCAAGCGTGAAATCACAATTGTTGCAATTATAAAAAAAAAATAATAATAATAATAATAATAATAATAAAAAGAAAACGGAGGAAGTACATATTAACCCCTTCACTAAAGAGCGCTAAAGGCAAACACCATTTCAATAATTAGAAGAAACAAGTATTGTGCATATGGAAAAAGTATACGAGTATCCCATTAAATCTCCCTAAATTTGATATTGTTTTTCCCAATAACAAATATTACATGCACACCTACAACAATAATTAAAAAAAATAAAAATATTGTCAAAAACAATACAAACTTTGGGAGGATGTTTTTAAACAAGACAACCTTTTGATTATTCTGAATGTTACAACCTTTGGGGGTCTCAATTTTAAACAAGACAAAAAACTTATAACCTACTAAACCAATTGTCCATGACACGTGTCATCATATAGTTGGTCCAAATTATTAAATTTTGATTTTTAAGAAAATAAATAATTTTTGATTAAATTTTGGCCGGTAGGGAGGGTGGTTGGGTTTCGCGGAGGCTATGGGAGGGGGTAGTGGCCGGAGATGGTGGAGGAGGAGAGGGGAAAGGTTTTGGTGGGGAGTGGGGTGGCCAGCGATGGTGGCTGCGTTTATTTTAATTAATTTTTAAATTTTTTTAGTTTTTTTTAACTTTTTTTAGTTGTTTTTTTATTAGTTAGATAATTACCTTTCATATGCTGTCACGTGGCACAATTAACCTTTATGACGAACGACTCATTAAGGGCATTTTGTGACATTTTTGTGAAACTCATGGATATATAGTGAATTTGATGACATTTTTGTAAAACTCATGGATATATAGTGAATTTGAAAAGTTTCAAACCAATCATAAAGCGACTCATGTCATAATAACATGTTTAACAGGTTTTTTCCGGTTTTGACTTGTTTAAGATTGAGACACCCAAAGGTTGTAATATTCTTCTTGTTTAAAAACAATTGTCCAAAGGTTGTATTATTAATGACAATTTTTCCTTTATTAAATATTGCTAAAAATCTAACATTACCATGCCAATGAGATAAAAAAAAAAAAAAAAAAGCGGGCGAACTAAAATGGCCTAAATCACAAAATAATAAAATACTAGTATATTTTACTAGAAAGATGGGGCAGTAAATAAAGAAAAATACATGAAACACACCTATCACAAGACAAAATCCCCCCCTTCCCCCTTCTTTCCACACACACCAGACGCACCACACTTTTTGTGTGAAGATGCAAATTTGGTGCTGAAAACCACCAAGGATTGCTTACTGGCAATCTCTATTGCAGTAACAACCACCAAATTAATTGTTTTTTTTTTTTTTCTTTTTTGAACACCAAATTAATTGTTTAGCCACCCATGAATTAAGGTTCCTATAATTAGGGTTTTTAAATTGGGGATTAAATTGAAGTAATCACAGTCAATCAACAGAGGGCTTTTGCTGGAATTATCACTTTAAATATGGGGTGATATTCAATTTGGAAAAAATAAAAATAAAAAAATAAAGTTCATTCTAATTACACCTTACACCGAGGCACATTTTGGGCACTTTATAAACTAAGAAGGGAATATTTGGGTTTTGGGTGGGTGAAAGTTTGAAACCAACTAAATAGAGTGTTGCAAATTTTTAAAACTTCCCACCCAAAATGGAAAGTGTTCCAAATTTTTTATAACGGAGAAAGTACATATATGACTACCAGATACTGCCTCCTTTATCAATGATAAGCATGGTACCAAGTGTATCTAGAAATATGGCAGCTAAGATGAACCGTAAAAGAAAAATACACAAGTAACTACAGGATATACCTGATTGCCATAAACTTGTGAAATCTGTTCCAAGCTGCTCCTTCCACTTTTCACCTACAAAATTCCGTCAAAAATCTACTCTATAGAAGCAAACAAAATATCAAAAGGTTGTCTTAAGAAGACATACTCCAGTTAGCAAGTACTCCTCAGCAGCATAAACAGCATCACTACCGATAGAAATTTTATCAGCACCTGACCTAAAATATTCTGAAGCAACTTCCAAACTAGTGTAGTGCCTGACAAAAACAAAAACAAAATCAAATTTAGTTAGCTGTCTTTAATGGTACTTTATGTGAACAAAGTGGTGTTTACCTTCCATTTGCATCAGTAAAATCCCTAATGCCACCTCCCACAGTCAATGGAACAAAAACATTCTCTGAAGCAAATCTCAGAACCTTAATTTAATAAGAGAACCACAAAATTGGAATATTAGCAAATTAAAACACACACACACGCGCATAATGGGGAGTGAAGAAAAAGCTAAACTTATAAAGTTCAACATGCAGAGGAAAAAAAAGAAGGAAAAAAAAAAAAAGTAAAACAATAATGCAGCAAAAGAAGCTCGAAAAAAACACCTGCAACATTGGCAAGTCACCCAATGGAAAGTCCCTAAAACCTGTGATGTTGAGAAAACTGATCTACAAAAGAAGGGATAACTTCAACTTCAACCTCCTAAAGTACAATATCACCATAGTATACATTCAACCAGAGAAACACATACCTCATCAGCTCCATCTTCATAGTATTGCCCGGCAAGTTCCACTGGCTTGCCAAGATTTCTTACCTAAAAAGAGAAGAGAGAGAAAAAAAAAAAATCACATCAACAATCAGCAATAGCTAAAGTAAACTAGGGAGAAATGTGAGAAAAAAGAAAAGTAAAACAACCTATTGTACATTTGTTTGTCAGTTAATGATGAGAGTTTAGTGCAAAGAGTTTTAAGAGGAAGATACAAAATACCTAATTCAAGATTTTCAATACCAAGTCTAAGCATTTTAGGCAAAATCAAATCTACTATTTAAAGTAGAAGGGATGTGAGGCAAAAGGGACAAAATTAAAAAAAGACTCATGTTTGGTTATACCCACTTACTAGACTCATGATTCAAGGGAGTGAAAATAAAGTAAGAGAGATGAAGTAGGGCATGAGTAAGAAAATGGTGGATAAAGTAAAGAGAGAGTTGGCAGAAATGTGTAGATATTATGAGGTAAGAGGGTAAAATGGGCAAACATAGAATAAAGTAGAAGGCTACCATTATTGACAAAGACATCTGGATATCATGACACTAAAAAGCAGCAAAGGCCATGCTGACTTTCTCAACAAGGCCAAATTGCTTCAGTTGGGCAGTATTATAAAGGATTTTCAATAGATAGAACCGAAATCGTTAATGATTGGTGTTTAATTATCTTGCAAAACCGTGAGAAATTATGCATCCTACATACTTCATATATATTTCATGTAACAGATGGAAACATAAGGAATTATGTCACTGTCATCACAGACACATATTGAGTTGCATCATAAATTGCAATAAAGAAGCTTATCCGGTACCTCATTTTCATCTGTTTGTTCTCTAACATCATATTGATCTCCTTTTGTAACAACAAGATCTCCTTTGTCGTTTGCCCTCACATCAAGACAAGCAATCACCTAGAAAACATGTTCATTGATTTAGCATGTTCAATGGAAGCAAAATTATACATTCAATAAAATATAACTTCAATATCTAGCAGTACAGAAACTGCTCTTTGAATGAATATACAATTGGACTTTTGGAGTAAAATGACTTTCCATGAGAACCATAGTTGAGTTCTTAACTTGGTCTGGATTCTCTGGAATATAGTTAAATGTTATAAAATGCAACTTAAATTTAATATGCCAAGTTACTTCAATAAATGAATATATTGAGGACCTAGTTACACTTGTAATTATGGAGGCACTGGAGCTCCAAACAGTAAATCAGAGAGCAAAAATTTCACTTGTGACCTTGACCTGTAAACTTTGATGACATGAAGTAATGGAACAAAGTAAAAGTTTTTAAGAACATACCCTCTTTGCCAATTTTGATGCTTTTCCTTCAGTTGGTTTCTGTTTTAAGCACCACGCTTTAAGTTCTTAGATTGAAAATAAGCAAAGGTATACAAGATAAAATTGTATTTATGTTTCAAAACCTCAGCAAACTACCTTTGATATGGACTCCGGGTGTAAGAAACGCCTTAATATAGAAAGACCAACATCTGGAAGATTCAATCAGAGACAGATAAGCATAAGAAGTTGCTTCAGAAAGTGACTTGCCTTACTCGTAAGCAATATAGTACATCTATTAAAAGATATCAATCCATCATATAAAAGTCCTAAAAAAGACCAAAGACCATCTAATATATTATCAAACCTGAAGAGCATCCAAGTAAAATAAATTGCAACTACATTTAAGCAAGAATGCCATCAAGCTAGTGGAGGATGATGATTCAAAGACTAAGCATGTTGCACTTGTAACAAATTAAAGATATGTTGAAAGAACTGAAATTGACAGAATAAATACTGCTCATGGTTTATACACGTTTCTTGTGCCTATGTATGGGTGTTCAAAAACCCACGATCCTATCCAAATCAAACATTCTAACACTGAATCGCCCTGCATTGAACATTACAACCCACGTTTCACTCAAAAGTTATTTGCTATTCAGTGAAGGATTCCTCATGTTTCACAAGTAATGGCTCTAAGCCTCTAAGAAGCTAATTTAACTACTGTAATAGCGTAAAATTATTGTAAATCAAAAACATATCCCTACAACCATCAGTCCACAATCAACGCAACATATCAGTCCCCGCAGCATCGTGACCCCAGCCATAGCTATGGGAAGCGTAATCATCTACTCCACTATCACAAAATACCCACAAAAATTAAGATAAAGTTCTTATGTCATGACCAATAATTACTTCTAAGCATATAAATTAGATTCCAAATACAACTCTGAAAATAAAAAAACACTAATTATTCTCAGTCAAGCATAGCAGGAAGGATTACTCATGATATGAAACCCACATCAATAATTAAAATACAAGGAAAATGCCTTGCCTCCACTCTTCTCTGGGTGAAACTGAACAGCATTCACATTTCCCCTTCGGACAGAAGCAATGAATTTGTCTCCATAGTCACAAGTTGCAGTCACCCACTCTTCATTACTATGTGACTGAATAAACAATACAGTTAGCTACAACATAACAGGAGGGCGCTTAAGGAAAGTGTAAGCACTTGACTTGTGATCAGTAAGTAACAGGGATGAAACCATACAGGCATGGCACGATAAGAGTGAACAAAGTAGACATGACGGTTTGCTACATCTTCCAAAATTCCAGCATCCTTCTCAATTTGCAAGGAATTCCAGCCAATGTGTGGTACTCTCAATCCTTTACTGGAATCAAAGCGTCCAACAACACCAGGTATCAAACCTAAGCCCTTCACTAAGGAAAAACAAGAAATGATGGACGAGTCGAAGACTTTTGCTCAGAAAACTATTAAAACAAACAAAAAAACAATTGATGATAATAAATCAATCAAATTTCATACAATGAAATAAAGCCAACCTTATGTTGATGGAATACTATGCCATCAAACTGATAAAAAAAATTTAAGGCATCAGATACAGACATAATTTTAAATTGAGGTGATCGATAAACAAACAAAAATGTAAGGCTATTTTAAATTTTTAATCACCTAGCTTACATCATGAAACAAAATGTACTAACTTTATCATGGCATTTAAACCCAAATTGAGAGATATAATATATCATACATATAGTATCATTTTTCCATATTTAATAATGACTGCAGCCTCAATATCCAAGAATTTAATCGATTGAAGGTTATGTCACAATTATTGCAAGAATGCATCACTTAGTCAAATACATGGGACAAGCTATTTGATAGCTATTCAGGTGAGGCACATGACAATAACAACAATAAGCCAAATAAAAATGCTTCTTCTGCACCAATGTTTACATCCTCATAGAAAGCATATGAGAGTAGGCATGACATATAAAGTAGATAAGCCTCAAAAGCATTTAGCACTAGTTACATATGTACAAAATTTATACACTCTTTCGGCCATAAATTTTTTTTCTGCAATACGTTCAATTTCACATGAAAGTTACACTATAACTTAGCAAGTTTGAATAATTACCAATACAGCTACAAGAATTAGATTTTTAAACACCTCTTTAAGGTTTACAAATATCCCAAGCATAAAGACATAGTGTAATCAAAAGCTATCCCTAGCCTGTTTGTCACTAACTGAAGAACTATGCTAGTGGGAAAGGATTTTCAAATTTTATATGAAAAATAAAAAAATAAAAAATAAAAAATAAAAAAAAATTCTAAGATATTCACAGCAACCTAAGGGTGACTCAAGCATACACCAAAAACATGGAAGATATGATACATTGATATTATCATCCAGAGGTGAAGAAATGGGCAAGGAAGCAAGAGCACCTTCAACAAAGGGAATGTTTGGTTTAATAAAGGAAAAGGAACAAAAGGAGAATGGAAAGCTAAATTGTTAAATTTACATAGTTACTTCCTCTGTTTTACTGAAATTGCAGCACTTCTCATTTCACACTTGCCAATGCATTAATTTAATCACTAATATATTTAATTACCAATAAGTAAAATAATAAAAATTTATCATCATGAAAGTATAGATTGAGCCGAATCTAAGAAAACCCCCCATGACTATTTTTCCTTAACCATAAATATAAGTTAGTCAAAGCAAAGTATGTGAATGTGCATAAGCCAAAGTGTTGCAATTTTAGTGAAGCAGAGGAAGTATTTGTTGTAAAATAAGAAAGGGAATCCTCCAAATTCCATTACCCTAACCTTCAACCACCACCACCACCACCCTATCCTTCAATCTACCCTTCACCATACAAGTATACAACCACCATTGCCCTATATATTATAACATATTGTTCTTATTTAATTGTGAGCATAATTACAATTTTCGTCCAATAAGATAATATACCATATTTCCTGCTTTTCCAACTTATATATAACAAACCTTTTTCAGTCCTATTCATCATATTATTGATGAATTTAACAACGTTGGAATATCAATTCTACATTCTTCATCACAATTTACCACTAAAATTTAAATTGATCCCCCTCCCCCCCCCCCCCTCCTCTCTTTCCCAAAAACAAAAAAAATATATGAAAAATATCATAGTTTTGCCATTGTTACCGTACTTGACAAGAAGTGTTGAGCCAAAATCATCACAACCTTTTAGTCAAAAGTTTCATCTCAATGCTTCAACAAGAACAAGAAAGTCATAAATGAAGGGTCAAACATTTACCAGGTCCATTTTCTTCACTAGATTCAAAAAGCAGTTGGAGACCCAAACAAATGCCTAAGAAAGGGCGATCATTCTTGATGTAATCACATAGAGCATCAGCCAACCTATGGAAAATTGAAAGACAAACAAGAGATTATTAATATAGAGAGAAAAGGATGCAAGTTAAGGAAAAAAAAAAAAAACATTGTACAACTACAAGATTTGACTTTCATACAAAGCTAAGACAATAGATTTAAGGTTTGATCTTGAAGTGAAGCAACCAAACATATATAGATTGATATAACACAAATAGGAGAGCAATAAACAACAAAATACAACAACAACAGGTGTAGATGACAGTAATGAAACCCAATAGTGTCAAGGACATCAATTATGGTTCACATAAGATGTGTCTTCAAAATGCCCATTAATCTGGCCCAAACCGTCCAATTAAAACAGGAATTTAGAATTACTAACCAATAATTTGAAACAATCTTATAATGATTGATATAATACTAGGATCTTTTTAATAAAAAAAAAAAAAAAAAAAAGTGAGTACAGTAAAGTGAGAAAGGCAGTCAGTCATGATTAGGCATAAGATGAGTCTTAAAGATACTAACTAAAAGCTGCTTAGTTAGATCAGGATTTGCTACCCAATGATTATAGTTTGGCATTTGTTCACTTACAATAAACGTCAATTCATCAGAAAGTTGTAGTTTTTGTTCAGCTACTAAAGAATAACCATTGAGATGCATCTACAGGCAAATATGCTTAACACCGTGGTGAACTGGACATAAGCAATAATTTATATAGCTCGAGATACAATAAGAATGCTAAGCAGAATAAGCAACCTAAACAAAGAGATGTACACATAGTTCATCAACAACATTCAGCACTCCACACAGATACCAAGAGACTAAGAAAAACTCATATTTATGATAACAAAAAAGGCTTGGAGAGAGTCTAGAGCTTAGAAACTCCTTTTTTAAACCTCTAATTGTATAGAAGAGCTTTTCTATCCATATCAGTAATCAGTAGCCAGTCATCCAAATAAAGGAGCATCTATTCCAATAGAGCTATACAACTTAATTCAATAATACAGGGAAAGATCAATACATGATCTACCAAATACAATGGAAATGACAAAATAATAGCAAGAAAAAAAAGGGTGAATGAATTGTTAAAAGCCTTTAGAGGATAACACAATTTGCAAGACAACTCACCCCTTTTCATTTAGAACGTTCATGGCTGCAGCAAATGCTCCGACACCGGGAAATATAAGACGATTTGCATTAACAATATCATCAGATGTTTGGACCTGAATATTTGTTAGTAAATGTTAGTCAATTAACCTAGCAGAGTTATAGTTGCTATCAAAGAGGTATATAAGATATTTGATACACATGCACTATCCTAAAAAAACATGCACAAACAACTTTGGGCATGACAAAATACTAAAAGACACTAAATGACATTTGCAAACACACCAGTAATAACCTAGAAAGTTTTTCCAAAAAAAAAAAGCAATAACCTAGAAAGTTGTAAGAAAAAAAAATCTAGAAATAATACCAATAACAGATTACCAAGCAATTACACTATTTTGAAACAAACCTTGTTTATTTTCTTTGGTTAGTAGTAATAAAGATTTAAGACACCTAGGGGGTGCTATCCATAAACAAAAGAATGGCCAAGGACAAAAGGGCTCAACCTATCACAGATTTTGTTTTAATCCACAAAACAGAGATAAGTCAAATAAAACTCATAAGCTAATATAGCGTTAAACTAGTGCTAATTTAAAAGCCCACGAATGGTAACTAAAAACATCAATGAGGGGAAGTAACAAAAGGGCTCAACCTATATAGTGTTTTTTTATTTTCCATTGCAGCTCTCATAAATCGAGAAGTAACTTCTTAAATATTACAATCGCCAAAACAAATTAACAGTCTAAATTTAGGGATTTTTTTTCACATGTTGCAATTGCAAACAATAGTATACACACTGCTGAAAAATATATCATATATACAAGAGACAAAGCAGATAGTTAACTCTATACTCTAATACTCCCTCCATTCTTAAATAATTGTATCACTTGCTTTATTCAACTGTTCATATATAAATTCATCACTACTATATTAGGTAACCTTCTATAAATTTTTATATCTCTCTCCTATGCCATGAATGATCCCCACTCATCATTTATTATTGTTTCTCTCCCCCTCTCTTATTGGCTTTTATATTTTTTCAATTTTTCTCTTTTTTACAAACCCCTTTTGTTAACATAGAGAATCGACATTAGTGTTTTAATCCATAAAATTATGTTCTGAGGATCCTCAATTACTCATTAGCACAGATAGTTGATACATTTTGAACACATACCTAAAACCAAAGTAATTACAAGATGCTAGACAAATACATACTGAACAAACAAAGAGTGCAAGGAAAATAAATATGATAACTTAAAGCGTGCAAGGAAATAAATTACCCACGTCTTTGATATCGAAACCAAGGTGGCTAATGGCATTCCTCAAACTCCTTACATTTCCGGCACCGTAATCGAGTAATGTCACAGCTGTTTGCTCCAGCAACAATGTACAAACAACTTTAAGTCAGATTATTGAAAAAAATGTGCTCCACACATAAGATGAAGAGAGAGAAAGGTAACCATTATCTCCGCTACCAGCAACTGCACGTATAGAGAAGGTTGTCGGTGACTTGACTCTGACATTTTTCTTTGGGACATGGACACGTTGCTGAAGAAAGAGTCCACCATAGCCAGAAACTAGAGAGGTAGTTGATGATGAAGAAAACCCAATCATGGTGTGAGAAGCTGCCACCTCCATACCTTAATGAGTCAAAGTTGCTAGTTAAACTAACAAATAATAGTAAGAAGGTTTTGTTAAGTTCACCATCATTCTCCTGATATGATTTGATATGGTCTATCTTTTTATTTTCTAATTTGATCTTACTTATTTTTCCTAGTTTGAGCCGATAGAATTTTTTTTTTTTTTTTTTCGGCTTTGATTTGTTCTGTTTTCTAACTAAAATAAAAGTTGATCATTATTAATAGGTTAAGGGGTATTTGGTTCACTACTTGGAGAGGAACGTAGCTAAACAGCGCCATTTGGTCACCCTCCATTCATTATGTCTCTTACAGTCTTACCAAGCTACAAGAATCTCCATCTGCAATCTGTAACATCCACCACACAAACTACACCAAAACAAATCCCCACCATTATCTTCCCTTATCATCCATCATGCCACACAACATTGCACCAAACCGCCTCCTCCCCGCAAACAAGAGAGTTCTAGAGTCTAATTTAATTTCATAGCTCAATCCTAACATTAAAAGATTCTGCAACACATTAACAACCAAATTTGATTCAATTATCAATTAGGCTAAAAATTACATAATTTTAGCCTTTTAGGAAGATAAGGTCCAATTTCATAGCTCCATTCTAACGTTGAAGCAGGCCCGTCCCTGAGGCAGGGCAGGAGGGGCGGCCGCCCTAGGCCCAGGGAAAAGAGATTTAATTTCATATTGAATTATCACGAAAAATACATAATTTTAGGGATATTTGATTCAATAATCAAATTACGCTTAAAATTTTCTTTTCTTTTGGATATGATGTTTCATAATCTAAGAATTTACGAAACCTAAACTTAAAGCACTGATAATTAAATTAGATTAGATCAAATATAAACCCTAGATTGTGAAATTGATGTGATGATAACAACAACAAACAGCTTACCTTAGAAGCTGCTTCAATGGGGGATACAAGAATTAGATTCAACGGAAAACGCTTCAATGGAGAACGTTGAGTGCGCTTTAATGAAATAACTCAGAGAGGTAGGAAATGGGAACGGAGGCCTTTAAAAGCCATGACCCGCCGTAGTTATAATATGGGTCTGATAAATAAATGGGTATGATCGTCTAATTATAAGATAGGTGGGCTATATAAAGGTTTTGGTGATTGGCAATGGTGACTTGCCACCTTACCTTTTTCTTATGGAGGATTGGGTGTTTATTCAGCGGGTGATGTTCGACACTATGCTTTCCTTGCGTCGCGTTTGCAGTCTTCTGATCTACAAGCTTCGCTTCTTCGCAATTCTGGTATTGTTGGTCCAGGTCCGGCCTTCGACGACGCTCTTAGTCTTTATAATAGGACTGTGGAGACTGACCTTTTGCGTAACCCTAGTGAGATCGCTGCCCCCAAACTCATGAAGAAATTGGCAGATATATATTTCACGAAGGTCACTGCATCTGCAGAATCCACTTTCTCCTTGTCTCCGCGTCAGGTTGCCTTATGGAAGTCCCAGCAGGGGGATTACTCTTCTGCCTGGTTGCGAGCGGTCCCGATATCAGGTCTGGGTCAGACTATGAATGGTAAGACTTACCGTTGTGTTCTTTGCTACCGGTTGGGTGTTCCCTTGTTCTCCGTATCGGCACCTTGTTCTGCTTGCTCAAGAGTTTTTGATGGGGATATTTATGGGGATCATGCAGTGTCTTGTGCTGGGATGGTGGGTATTAAACATCGGCATAACGTTGTTCGTGATACCCTTGTTGATATTTGTTTCCGCTCTGGGATTTCTGCAAGGAAGGAGGTCAACGTTGGGTTGACTGGAGGGAACGACGAGGCTATTCGGCCAGCAGATGTGTTTCTTTACTCCTGGGATAGAGGCCTAGATGTATGTGTTGACTTGACGGGGTCTTCTCCATTGACTCAATCTGGGTTGTCTGACTTCGTTCCTGGTCGTGTTATGTCGGCTGCGGCTCAGCGGAAGCGAGACAAGTATGGGGCGCGTTGCAGGGCTATTGGCTATGGTTTTCTTCCTTTCTCCTTTTCTTCATTGGGGGAATTAGAGAAGGATGTCGTTGCGTTGCTGAAGCGGGTTCAGGCGTTCACTAGGACTCAGGATATTGGAGCTCGTGCAGCTGCTCACATCTTTAACAGGATTGGGTTCGCTATAGCTAGAGGGGGGCCCAGATTGTATCTCGGCTCCCCACTAATTTCTTGTAAATCTTTTGACTTTGTAGGTTTTTGTTATTTTATAATAATAATAATAATAATAATAGTAATAATAATAATAATATATAATAATCTAATCTATTATTTATATAAATAAAGTAAGCATTTTTCAAGAGCATTCGGCGCGCCATATAAGTAAAGGTATATTTTCGACCAATTAAAAATTAGATTTCTATTTTATTTTGGAATTAGACCACTTAAATTTTTATTTTTAATTACAGGGTGATTACGTTCATACCTCAATTAAAGTCAACTTTGTTCTACAATTTTATATAAATAAAGTAAGCATTTTTCAAGAGCATTCGGCACGCCACATAAGTAAAGGTATATTTTCGACCAATTAAAAATTAGATTTTTATTTTATTTTGGAATTAGACCACTTAATTTTTTATTTTTAATTACAGGGTGATTACGTTCATACCTCAATTAAAGTCAACTTTTTTCTACAATTTTGTACAAAATTGATTGAAGGAAAAGTTTACTCCATTAGATACTTTTCAGTCGTTACAAATAAGAAGTAATATCGCACGCATTATCAGCGACAACAAAATAATGATTCAAAATACTATTGTTTGGGCGATTGGGGACGATGAAAAAATTCCAATGCATAGATTTAATTTTGTATAATTACAATTTTTAGATTAATTTCACAACAATTATTCACTTACAAATTTTTAATACAAATTTTTTACATCGAAATATTACATCTAATAACTATTATTTTTAATGTTCTTATCAAAATATTTATAAGGGGAATAAATTACATAAAATTAATAAAAATTATCCTTAACAAACAATAGCAAAGTAATCAAAAATGTTATGAGTATGATCTAATTACAAAAATTATTGTTATGAGATTTTATGTATAAAACACCGTGGGATATTAGGATTTAAATTATAAAAAAAAATAAAAATTATCTTATGAAATTAATGGTTTTATCTAAATACCCGATTAATAAAATGTTTTTTTCATAAAAAAAATTTAAAACTTATAACGCAATAAAAAATCTTTACCTTCTTTAAACATTTTATGTCTAAAAATTTGAAAAGATAGATAATTTGTTAGAGATCAAAAGATCACAAGAAATATACAAAATGATATTTAGATTTGAGAGTTTAATTTCAAGTGTAAAAAGCAACGAATAATGATTTAGGATTTACATTATTTTAAAAATAAAAAATTATTATCTTTTCACATTAAAGATTTTATCCTAATACATAATTAATGAAATATCATATTTACAATTTTTTTTGAAAGATATTATATTATTGTCATATAACTAATAACAACAACGAATAAAAATACAAAACAACAATAAATTAAGTCGCATTATAAATTATATTAAAAAAAATTATACTTTGGTAATTGGCAATATCATTTCAATTAAATTATTATTTGTTTTTTTTTTGGTCTGAAATTATTAAATTGTAAAATAAATCAAATAATGTATATAGGAAAATATCTTTTCTTGAGATATATGTATAAAAATCATGCATCGCACGGTATTATTTCAACCAATTAAAAGTTAGATTAGTATTTTATTTTAGAATAAAAAAATTCACTCGCCGCATAAGCAAAAGTGACGAATGAAATTTTAAAATTTTGCCACGTAGGTGAAAACGACGAATAATGATTTATTAAGATTTAAATTATTTTAAAACTAAAAATTATCTTTTTTAAAAGATGATCTTTTGATATTAGGATTTAAATTAAAAAAAACAATAAATTATACACTTATTATATACTTTAAATTAAATATTTGAAAAAGAAAAATATATGTTCATTTTGTTTTTAAGAAAACGTTCAATCAATTTTATTTTTTTTTTAAAAAAATATTTTAAAAGAAATACAAATTATTAATATTCTTCATTTTTTGTAAAAAAAATAAATATTCTTCAAAAAAAAAAAAATAATAATAACGTTCAGTCTTTATCAATATACTTCAAAAAAACGAAAAATAAAACAATAATGTTCAATTTTTATATTATCTAGCAACCCATTTCATGATTAGATAAAAATTTTTATAAGAGATTTATTTGCTACTCGACAAATATATAAGATAGGATGATATTAAAGATTTGTATACATCCTCTCAAAAATATAATTTTAATTTTTTTTTCAATTATTGTAAATAGACAATATATATATACTATACAAAAAACACAAACATGTGAATATTATTTATCTACACTTTTTCATGATGTGAATTTTTTTCAGGTCTAATTCGTTGATTAACAAAAAATATTGGAAATAAGGTAAGTATATCAAGGCTTTCTGATGGTAAACAAAATAAATTGATTGTTATTCATAATTTTATAAGATGTATGTTTTGTTTTATTTTACCTAATCTAATTAGGAAAAATTCATGGGAATAATCTCACCTTTCACCCGTTCGTTTTTTATAATCCCACCTTTCAATTATTTTCTAATAATCCCACCTTTGGGTACCTTTAATTTTTATTGGTCCCATATAACTTGAAACCGGCTAACAAGGTAAGTAATTGTGACGTGGACTTGGGTAGTCTGATTTCCCCCTAAAACATGCCATGTCATCTCTCCCTCCTTCCAACTACCCTCGTTAATGTCTGCAAGAGGTCCTCCCTCATTACTCACTTGAACAGAGCCTGTGAAAAAAATTTCGTCAACCATAATTGAAGCTTCAACAACTTTAGTACGGTGCCATAAATTGTGAAGCTTCCATTCTCGGTGAAAATTGGACAGCGAAGAACTCCATTTTAGGTAGTTTTTTGATCCCTAATTTCCTCCTGAAAATTTGCTAAATTTGCAAGTATATGTCGAACCTTAACTCGAAATTGATGATTTTTCCTATATGATTTAAATTTATTTGATACTTATGGGTGCGTATTGTTGTTTATATGTCTTCTGTTGTGATTTTTTATGTTGGTTTATGTTATTTGATTTTGGAACCTAAATGCTAGGTTTTTGTTGTGTTGTTAGTGTTGGTTTTTGTTGACTGTTGATTGTGTTATAGTTCCTGTGAACTTAGGTATGGGTCGTAGTAAAATAAGCTTGAAAATGTGGCATGGAGGGGTGTTTCAGCAGCGTGCCAATGGTGGGTTGTGTCATATGAATGGGCAAAGTAGAACTTTTAATGTAGACCCTGATGAACTGTGCTCTTTTTATCTTGTGGAGTTGGTTATGAAGTGTGCTAGATATGATGGTAGAATTCAGGGCTTTTTATACTTAGTTCCTGGACTGATTATGGAGGATGGTTTGAGAAAGGTGACAGATGATGAAAGTATGAGGGAAATGATACAAGTGGCAGAGAAGCACAGGGGGGTGGAGGTTTATGCTATGCATTGTGACAATGACCCAATTCCCTTCCCCTCAGAACTACAACCTGCGTCCTCAAAACAGAGCCAACCCAAAACTGTGAGAACCAAAAAACTTCCAATAAAGAAGGGACCACCTGTTAGATGTAGTCCAAGAAAGAAAAGTAATGCATTGACTATTGTTGAACCTTCCCAAAAAGCCCCTGACAGCTCACTAAAGCCAAAAGAAAATGCTCCCGCTGAAGTTATTCCCACTCCACCAACCATTTCCCTATCTAAACAAAGTACATGTAGAATAAAATATGTTATAAACCCTAGTACAACATCTGAAATAGCTCACCCAACTCCCTCTTCCATAGAAGCTGCAAACCCAGAAAATGACCCTATCAACACTTTTGAGTGGGAAGATTCAAGGCCTGATAGCCCTATCCCCATTAATGATTTGATACCAGATTTTAGCAATAACAGTGACGCAGCTGACCCTAGTTACAACCCACTGCTTGACAAAGGAAAAGGAGTCAGTAGCCAGCCTTTCTTTGGAGAAGTGTATACAGATGACAGTGGGGAGGAGGATGTGTTACATGCAGAGTTGGATGGTGGTGCTGATTTAGTTGAAGATGATTATGCTTCTGAGGAGGCAGAGGATGAGTTTGAGAAGGAGAGTGAAGAGATCTTGAATGAGGAGCTACAGTATCAGTCTGACAGTGGGGATGAAGAGTACAACATATCTAGGCAAAGGGTAAGGGATACAACTACCCAGCTTGCTGATATTGCAAGAAAAATACAAATTGAAGCAGCTCTGGGTGTAAAACTACAGGAGGAGGTTGTGAACAGGACAGATGTTGGGGAAGCTTCAGGTGGTGAACCTTCTGGCCCCCAGAGTGATTATGAAGAGAGTGATGATGAAATACATACCCCACCTGATAGTGGTGAGGAAGATTTGATTCCTGGAAGGAGAAAAAGATTAGGTTTGTTAGTGTCTAAACAAACAGATTTTGCAACCTTTGAGTGGAAAGTTAGGCAGAAATTTGCAAATAGAGATGATTTCAAGGATGCTGTAGCTAAATATGGTGTGTTGCAGGGCAGAGATGTGAGTATTGTTGTGAGTAACAAACAGAGATCACAAAGGTTAGGTGTGAAATGCATAGGAAGCTGTCCATTCTATGTGTATGCTTCCTGGGATAGTAGGAGGGCTACAATAATTGTGAAGACAGTGAAAGGAGTTCACACTTGTCAGAGAAATATGAAGAGGAACAGGCAACTCAAATCAAGTTTTGTTGCAAAGCAATATCTAGATGTGTTCAAAACTAGGCCACATTGGCCAGCAAAAGACATTATTGAGTGCATAAGGAAGGCATACATGATGCTGGTGACTAGATACTTTGCCTATAGAGTTAAATACAATGCCCATAGACTGTTACATGGGTCAATGCATGACCACTACAACAAGCTAGGAGGGTATTTGAAGGCAATAGAGGAATGCAATCCTGGAACAGAATTGGAGCTTGTCACTGACATTGAACAATAGGCTTTCTCACCAATTTTCCAAAGATTGTTCATTTGTTTTGAAGCTTTGAAAAATGGGTTTATAACAGGTTGTAGGAAGGCCTTGGCAGTAGATGCCTGTTTTCTGAAGACTTTTTTGGGGGGTCAACTGTTGGCTGTTGTTGGCAGGGACAGTAATGACCAGATGTTCCCAGTGTGCTGGGCTGTTGTTGAAGGTGAAAACTACTCCAGCTGGGGGGAGTGTTTCTTCATGAAACTTGCTGCTTGTCTAAATCTAGAAGAAGGTGAAGGGGTCTCTATCATTTCTGATGAGCATCAGGTATGAGTCCTAACTTAATTCTTTAGATGAGCTAATTGTATATTCTTTGCCTATTCTGTGCTTTGTATATTCCTTGCCTATTCTGTGATTAATTGAATTCTGTATTGTTTGTATTCTAATTTGACAGCGCATAGTGCATAGTGTCTCAACTGTTCTCCCTAAGGCAGAGCATAGACACTGTGCTAGACACATATTTGCTCACTAGCACAAGAAGTATAAAGGAGATGAGCTGAAATTGTTGTTTTTGGAGAATTGCAAAGGCATACAATATGGCTGATTACAATGAAGGACTTTAGGAGCTTGCAGAGTTGAATGTGGATGCAGCCAATGACTTCAAATTGCATTGGCCTGTGGTAGGCGTGTCGCGTACCTAACAAAATATAACCTAACTAACCACTATTATGTAGACTGGCAAGCAAGGGTCGAATCCCAAGAGACTAAGGTTCAAAAATAATTAAATAGACTCAAATTCCTACTAAGCAAGAATCAATAATGATCGATTAACTAAGGAACTAATGTATGGAAAATTCGAAAATAAACTAAAGAATATGAAGAAATCAAGTAATTAAAACATCCAAGATCTAGTATCACCACAATTACGCTTGATGCAATTATATTTCTACCCCTAACATACGATTCCAATTGAATGGGGAAAAGTAAACCCTAATCAATACCAAGGACCTCTCTCGAGTATCAATGGCTTCCCTAACATACAATCAAGCCTATTCTCATGGTATCATGCAAATTAGAGACATTAAACACATTACTCTAACTTCCCAATTATCAACCCAACTATTCTCATGTTGAATCTCAAACCCTAAATTGATCTACCCAATTCCGTTTAAACCCAACTCTCGCTGTGATAGAAACAATGGAATAATAACAATACTAATTATCTCTAATCTAGTATTGGCATAATCACAATCAATCTAGCATAAGCAATTGCAATAGTCATTAGAGAATTTAAAGAATTAATTCATGCATCAATCATAATTGGGCTACCCTAGATCTTGGAATAGGGAATCTACTCACACATATTGAAAGAAACAATAACAAAAATAATTGAAGAAAACATAATTAAGAAATAAAAGATGAAAAGAAAATACCGAATCTTGAATTAAATGGAGAACGGAAAGTAGAATTCTTGAATCTTGAATTACAAAAGCAAAGAAAATAAATAGAGGGAACTAGTTCTTAACAACGTAAAACTAAAGGCTAAAATAAAACTTAATCCCCAAATAAAACTTTACTTAGTGTATTTATACTCCTAGTAAAACAAGAAAACGATTAAAAGACTTGGCGCACAATCTTCCCAGGAGGCATGGACGTGCCCCTCAATAGGCACGGACGTGCCTCTATGGCAGAAACTTTGGATTAATTCTTTCGCGATGAGGCACGGACGTGCTTCAATGGGGCACGGACGTGCCTCCTCTGCTGCGCGTATCACTCATCTTAAATAAGTCATAACTTTATATCCGGAGCTCCGTTTGAGGCATGTAATATATCGTTGGAAAGGTCTTCAAGTCTACTTTCCAATGCAATTTGAATCACTCCATTATCATTTGTATATCAAAAGTTATGAGCATAATAGTGAACAGGTGTCATATTTGTCAAGTATTTCATCAACGTTTTGCTTCATTTTCACTCAATTAGCTCCGTTAATACTAAAATACATCAAAAACAACGAAACTACCCATAAAAGCATCGAATCATCGAAACTAAACCAAATTACACCAAAATGGACTAAAACACTCGACTAAGCTAATAAAACCAACCAAAAATAAGCTAACAAATATGCACAAAACACGACTTATCAGCCTGAATTATTCTGTAGAGATTTTCTGAATCCAAGAGTCAAGACTGATGCAATTACTTCAAACATAGCAGAGACATTCAATGGGTACATCATTCAAGCAAGGACAAAACATTTGCTCTACATGTTAGAAGACATAAGAGCTACTTTGATGTAGAGATTGGTGGTGAAAAGACAAGCTATGATGAAAGCCACCACAATGCTTTGTCCAAGAATACAAGCCAAGTTGGAAGTTGAGAAGGCAAAGGCTGCAGATTGTGAAGTAACTCCTTCCTCTGAAACCCTTTTCAATGTGAATTACAACTTAGATCAACTGGTGGTGGATTTGGAAAGTAGGAGCTGTACTTGTAGGAAATGGGACATGCTTGGCATCCCATGTTGCCATGCAGTGGCTTCCATTTTTTTCATGGGCAAGGAACCTGAGATGTTTGTGGATCAATGCTACTTCAGGGACACTTATTTGTCAGTGTATGCAGGTAACTAATCCACCATTAATGCATTCATTTTGGTCTGCCACTATAGTTGTGAACTAATGCCTTTGTTTTCTGGATGTTGCTAGGTTCTATTCCACCAATTCAAGGTGAAAGGCACTGGCCAGTAGTGTCTATGCCTATTGATCCTCCACCATTCAAAATTGGTCCAGGGAGGCCAAGAAAAAATCGAATCAAAGATCCACATGAGAACCCCAAAAGATATGGTTCTTTGACAAGAACAGGGATTGAAATGACTTGTTCCCTCTGCCAAATGAAAGGCCATAACAAAAGAAAGTGCCCTAACAAGGACAATGTGCAACCACCTGAACCTGCTCCAAAGAGGGCAAGAGGGAGGCCTCGCAAGGATGCTGAACATACAACAGCGTCACAAACTGCAACTGCAGCTGCACCTCAACCTACAGCAACATCTGTGCAATCCACTCAAGCTAATACAACCCACCACTCCCTAACTGCTCAACCTACCATACTTGGTAGAGGAGGAAGAACAATTTTAATGGGTAGGGGATCAAGGGGTGGAAAGGGTAGAGGAGGTGCTGCTGCAAATGTTGGGAGAGGAAGAGGAAGGGGTTCACATGTTGCTGGCTCTAGCAAAGGTGCTTCAAGTGGGAACAGGGGAGTAGGAAGGGCGAGGGGTGGTACCAGGGGCAGAGGAAGGAACCAGGTCCCAGCAGGTGTAGGTGTATTCATTGCATCAGATGGATCTGCAATGACTACTGTGAGTGCCTTTATGTTGTCACTATAAGTGTGTGTCATTTTGCTTGCAACTAATGTTATACTAATGTTAATATGCTATTGTATCTGTTTGCAGACCTAAGGCAATGACAGGAGAACAAGATCAGCTATGGGCTGGTTCCACTACAGTCAAGAAAGTCAACGTTCCACCTTGCATCAACTAACTCAGTAGTCATCTAAGTAGTGGCATGAACAGTAACTCATTTTGGTGTAATTAAGTAATTCAGTGTTGGTACTTTATTTATGTAATCTTTTGACAACAGTTTTAACAGTTTTTTGGGCATATTACAATGTAATGCAATGAACCATGGCAGTGTTCATTTTGTGTTTGTTGGACAAACCATTGGCAACCTATTTTGTTCAATATAACAACTTCACCAACTTAATTCAAGTTGTAAGCAAATCACTGTTACAATAACTTCCATTAATTCATCAATTTAACATGTCTTGCTACAACAAGCTTTTTTCAAAGCCATATTACATGTCACAAATGCACAAAATACAATCATGTTCCAACCTAAACAAGCTTAATGAGTCTAACCTACCATCATCTCCACACAATATCACTGTCATGCCTTCAAATACACTAACAGAAAAGCAAATAAAATCCATGACACAAACAGAGCAATGGAGAAGTTTTTTTCATTCCTTGCCGCCTTCATTAGTTCAATTCTAGTGTGGCAAAGCTCCATTTTGGTATCATTCAACTCATCCTCCTTAATTTCCAAATTCTTCTCAAGTTTTTTCAACTGCTCCTTCATGAAATCAATTTCAATCTCTTTTTCAGCAACTTGTGTATCTTTTTCAAAAACCTGGAATCGTAGATCTTCAAGGTCCATGTTGTTAGCATTAACCCACTGAAAGAACCCACAATCACCCTCCTGTTAAAAAAAAAAATCCCAAAATCAAATTAATTTGAAATCCCTAATTTGATTTTTCCAATTGAATTATCTTACAAGTTCAATAGCAAAAACAAAAAATTTGTCACTTCCCACCACACTTACAGGCCATTTAGGGCATCTATAGAACTTCATACCCACATTATCGCCATTCCTCACCCTCCGAATTACAGCTTCTACACCGCATTTGCACTTCAATTTTGGCAAACCCCAACCAAACGACCTTGACGAAGATGATGCAGTTGAATCAACGTGCCTCCGACTAGCCATTGCAACCAAATTTCACTAAGACGAGAGGAATTTGATAGGGGAATTTGCGAGCAACAATGGTGTTTAAGGAAGAGAGGAAACAGAGAAAGAAGAAGAAGGCACATCAACTAAGGGACGTGGCACTTTTAAACAAAAAAAAAAATTAAAAAGAAAGTAACCGTTGGAAGCCACGTAGGCCTAAAACCGGCTAAAACAGGTGAGGTAACCTGTAGGGACCAATAAAAATTAAAGGTACCCAAAGGTGGGATTATTAGAAAATAATTGAAAGGTGGGATTATTAAAAACGAACGGGTGAAAGGTGGGATTATTCCCATGAAATTTTCCATCTAATTATGTTACTTATCGTATTAAATTTTGTTAAACAACTTAATTGCAACTTAATATTAATTATTTCTGTATTTGAAGGGATTATGTCCATGCGCCAATTGAAAGAAATTTCTTCAAGCACTTATAAATCTAAAAGAGAAATATGTAGATTGGAAAAGTAAGGGCCTGTTCTCTTCAGCTTATTTTCAGTTCAATTCCTATTTTCCTTCTCTCATAAAATATTCAATTCAGTTCAGTTCAATTCAGCTCAGTTCAGTAAATCAAAACAAGCCCTAAGTCAACTATAATGTTACAATAGTAGGGGAAAAAAATTAAAGATTGTTAGAGATGTCTCTGATAATTTTGATTTTTTGTGTATTATAGTTTCTGGTAGAATATCTATATTATTATTGTAAAAATCATTGTAGTAGTGTATACATATTAAGACATATGATAATGAAATTTCATTATAAAGATTTAATTTTATTCAATTAGATTAATTTTAGTAATGCAATAACACTCTTGATAGTATATATATATATATATATATATATATATATATATATATATATATATATATTTCATTTAACTATTTAAAAATTTATAATTAAAGTCAAATCTTGTACTATTATTCCCACAGTCTTTATTTTAACCCTGTAGTTTTGGGTTTACTTTATTAATTTTTCATTGTATAAAGTTGATATGGAGTAAAAGAATAATGGTGGTCTAAGTTATTGTTTGTGAAAGAAAAATAGTGATTCTATAACTATATATGTATAGTGGAACAACGTGTTTCCGTCATACAAACAAATCATAGGTTAAAAAAATACGAACAAGATTATGATTTTATTCTAATATCTATCATACTTATAATTTTCATATAACTAAATATTGGGATATTCTATTTGGTGGTCTCCTGTTTTTAAAAATTCCACATGGGAGACAAACTTTTTTCGAACTCTCTATAGTGTCCCTGGGATTTTATATAATTGATTACAGTGTCCTAATTGTCATTAAATGGGCTAACCTACCACAAAATGGTTCAATAGTTTACCATATTTGATGAAAAGACTAACCTACCCCTGATTTAATCTTCTTTCACTCATTTCATCTTCTATATGCTTGACAGTCTTCAAAAAAAAAAAAAAAAAACCAAAACTCTTTCATCTTCCTTCAACCTTCATGAAATCGTATTTTAGAGTAGATTAATCGAAGAATTGTAAGGATCAAACACTTTTGCGTGACGATTGTTTGGAGAAATTGTTGTTGGTTTGTTAGAAATAATTGATTAGAGTTCGTTGTTCAGTTTCTGGTGAAATTTGGGGTTCGAATTTTAGGGTTTGTACTCGAAATTCTGACGGAATTCGCAATATCGGGGAATTCTTGCGGTTGCTAAACTGATATACAGACCTTAAGCAAGGTATGTCCTTTAATATTAAGTATGTTGTTGTTCTTTTAATTGCAAAAGTTGCATGCTCTGTTTTTGTTTGTCTGAGTACGTTTTTATCAAAGATGAAATCTTTATGCTTGCTAGTACGTGTTTGATGTTGAAATATATGCGTGTGGTTGTTATGTTGCAGAATGGAACAGTGTATGCTAAAGTTTGCCTATATGGGTAACATAATTGAAGTATTTGTAGAAGATATTGACAAGGTCATGTGGATAGATTTGATCATTGAGTGTGAGGAAGGGTTTAAGAAAAATAAGTATGACTTTCCTAAATTCCCTAGCTTTCACTACTGCTATAACATGAAAGATGTTAAGATTACTTCTGATAGTGATTTAATGTCAATGCTGGATAGATTAAAGGATAGGGATGAGATCACTATTTGGATTGGTTGTATTGACAAGCCTATTGATTGTGTAATTGCTGCTAGAAGGCTTGCTGAGAGCCTTAAAAAAATTCCTAGTGTACATTTTGGTCCTAGCCCTCCTAAGAAAAATGCATCAATTGATGATGAACAAGGTGGGAATGAAAATGTTGTTGATGATGAGGAGTACTTGAATGATATTAGGGTAGAGATGCAACTAGAGCAACAGGCAGCTGTTGATGACATGGATGAGGGTGAGCAGGAGACTGAACAAAAGAGGGAGAAAAAGGGTGCTCCTAAAACAGTGAGACGTAAGAAACTACCTGTCAAGAGAAAGATCCACCTACGTAGTGATACCCATAAAGAAACCTTGGCCCAACAACAAACCTTCTCAAATGCACCTGTGATTCATAAACAAACAGATTCTTCTGTCCACAAACCCTCAAAGTTGCAATGTAACTCTGCCCTTGTCCCAGATTTTGATCACTGGCCAGAGATTGATATGCCTACCATACTACCACCAGTGATGAAGAGAGCCATTGGTAGGCCATCTAGACAAAGAAAAAGGGCACCTGATGAACTAGACAAAGGAAAAAGGTCCACAACAGTCCAATGTCAGAAATGTATGTCTTATGGACACAACAAAAAGACATGTAAGGGTGGACTGACAGCAGTAGAGCAAAGTGCTAAGGATGGACAGAGAATTGGAAAGGCAAGAGCTAAAAAACCAGCAAAGAAAACTTCTGGATCCTCTACACAAACTGCACTAAAGACTACATCCACAGCAAACCCACCAGACCCACCAAGGAGATTCACAAGAAGCTCATCGCAGTCTCTTTCATAACCACAACCCTCCATTAACACAACTCAGAGTTCACATCAACCTATTCAAGGTCCAAGTAGCCAACCTGTTACTAGGTCAAGGAAGTGTAATAAAGGAAAGAACAAAGTCTAATTTGTCCTGCTGGTTTTTGTAGATGATAGTGCAACTGCTTGCAACTTTTTGTTTTTGAACTTATAGTCTGTATTAACTAGATCATCTACTAGGCCAAGCTCTGGCTTTTGAACTTCTGTTATGTAATTAAGTTGTTGTAGGTGAACTTATGGTTTTTCAACTTCTGTTATGTAATTAAGTTCTTGTAGGTAAACTTATGGTTTTTGAACTTATGTTATGTATTTAAGTTCTTATAGGTGAACTTATGGTTTTTGAACTTGTGGTCTGTACTTTCAATTCACAAGTGTTTAGACTTTATCAAATCTCAACTTTGTTCTCATTAACAGCACATGTACATAGAATGGAAAGCAAGAATCATAACTGACTTTTTATTTATACTTGCTTGTATTACATAATTGCATTCACAAAACCAGTACACATTGCATCACTACCCCTGATTACATAACTTAATTAGGATCAACCCTAACAATACTCCCCTCTCCCTCATTATCCTGTTTACATCATTTTAGATAAAAAAAAACATAAATTGCTAATATGATAATAGCAATCTTCATAAGCCTCTTGCAACAAACAAAAAGGTCTTCCACCATGTTATGTATGGCGGTAATCTCAGAATTTGGTGAAGCATCATAAAAACTCACATCATCTTCTGTAACCCACTCAAAAAATCCACAACCTCGCACTTTTTCCCTGCATCTGTAGTACGCCTTCTTTGGATTGTTCATGGAATCAGAAAACCTAACCTCGGCGTTGCTAGGGGGGTTGCAATTGCAGTGCTTCATCCTTACCCAATTAAAGCTTCCATCTGTTGCGCCTCTCTTCCTTGACGAAACTCCACGAAAATTCATGGTGATAATCTGAGATTTGGTGGAGGTTGAAGGGAGAGGAAAGGGTTTGGGTTTTTTTTTTTTTTCAACAATGTCGAGCAAGGAGGTGAAGTGCAGTGAGCATTTAAGGGAAATGAGTGAAAGAAGATTAAATCAGGGGTAGGTTAGTCTTTTCATCAAATATGGTAAACTATTGAACCATTTTGTGGTAGGTTAGCCTATTTAATGACAATTAGGACACTGTAATCAATTATATAAAATCCCATGGACACTATAGAGAGTTCCAAAAAAGTTTGTCTCCCATGTGGAATTTTTAAAAACAGGAGACCACCAAATAGAATATCCCTTAGTAAATTAAGGTCGCATTATAAGTTGCATAAAAATAAAACAAATTATCCGTTTTCTAACAAGCAAAATAATATAAAAATTATAGGGTTAAATTAAGAAAATAATCTTTTCATGAGATTTATGTATAAAAAAACTGTGCATGCACGGGCTTCCATCTAGTTATATACTAAAAGACACACCAGTCACCAGCAATGACACGTGTTATTTCTTGGTGTGTCCTTATTTTTTTTTTTTTTGAAAAAAAAAAAATCAATCATAGAATAAAATCTTATATGAAAATAATTTATTATATATGTTAATAATAAAGATAATTACTTTAAATATATAAGATTTGATTTACCTTTTCACACAAACATTCATGACTATAATAGAAAATATTAATATGATTTGCGACATGTTATGATTTACTACACGAGAGTATATATATTATTTTTCCCCTAAAGTTGTTTATTTATTGATAAAAATTCACAATAGAGTAGTGCATATACTTTTACTACCCCTTGAATGATAATAACCCCGCTCTTTCCCTTCTCTAAGTGAAAATGAGTTACTGTATTAAATTATTTTATTTTATACATAGAAACATTACTATTTACTACCTTAATATATAAAAATTAGCAAGACTATACTTCATAATATTAATATAAACACACACAAAAATCTCATGAAGATCAATATTACAGTATTATTTATTGCCCTCATCCAAAACATGTTGATACTATATATAATTATATATTTGAATACAATATCTACACATCAATATTTCAATTACTTAATAGACGATTTTTTTACTTTGTATTTAAGAATATCAAATTATTCAATTTATACTTATTAGATATATCCACTTATCTTTCATATTTTAATAAAAGATTGTCCACAGTGTTTTTAGATTTTTTGTTTTATTGTTGTAAAATAACCAATTATATTGAAAAGTTGATATTAATTTTTTAAAATTGTCGTGCATGGCACGAGACCTAACCTAGTTTTTAATATTTCCATACACCAAAGCTTGTATCAATTCTTTGTAAGTTTTTTAGATTTTTTTCTTTTTAAAAAAAAAAAAAAAGAGTTGAAATTACATTAATTAAACTGAGTTTACAACAAACGAAAGGACAGTAAAGTAACATAAGTTACTATTGGCATAAGAAGCCCTTACACAATACCAATTAAGGTCATTAACGATATTTACCTTTAAGCTATTACGACGAGTGTGGACAACGCATATAAGGCTTACCAATATACATTTAAACATGCGATGGGACTATTGATAGAACAAGGGAAGTTGGTGATGATGTTTCGTGTTGTGCAAGGTATTTTCTAACATACAACTAAAAGTCTATGAAGACGGAGACAACCCAAAATCAGTATGCCTTACCCTAAGGTACCCCAATAATTCAAATGGATAAATTTTCTTGAGATCTATGCTTCATACATGTCAATCACATTTCTTGCGATCTGACAAAACCATATGTTATACTCCCTCTGTCCCATAATATAGTTCCTATTGTGTTTTTTTCACGGTATTTAAGAAATGGGAGGAGAAGTGGAAAAAAGCTAGACAAAAGTACAAGGCAAGTGGATAATTTAAGGGGGAAAAAGTGAAAAGTACAATTATAGACAAAAGTTAGAGAGAGAACGTGAAAAAAGTACAATGCAAGTGGATAAGTTAAGGGTAAATTAGGAAGTTCAATGAATAAAGTAAAAAAACAGGGTATAATGGTCTTTACATACTATTCAAAAATAGAAACAGGAACAAAATTTTGGGTCTCTAAAATAGGAAAACAGAAACTATATTGTGGGACGTAGGGAGTATATATTCTTATACAAGGTCATGATGTTGTAATGACTTTTACCGTTATCACATACAAATGGGTTTAACAACACCTACTACCATCCTCCTTCAACAAGGGTTTATGTAAATCTGAAATTGAAATTTTGTTACATCTCCCAACAAACATAAGTAACACCACTTCCATTAAAGGAACACATTTTTATTAAAACTAAAGAGATTAAAAAGGGCAATTCGAAGACTCAAACGACTCCATTTCATCCTCCAATTAACCTTGAATTCGACTTGTCTTCGCTTTTCGATCTATTATATTGGGTGCTTCCGAAATCTGAGATTTTTTTTAGAAAAATTCACTTTAATTTATTAATCCGAACTTTCAGCGATTTACTCTCAATAATCCCAACTTACATTTATTAGGGAGCACTATGAACTTTTGGGTTGATTTTCTTCCACTAGTTCGATTTACCAGTTACTTAAAGAAAGGGTGAATATTATTTTGTAAAAGCCATGTGTGATGTGTCGCAATATAATTGGTCCAAATTTTTTTTGTAAAACAAGAAAAAAAAATAATTAAAAACCGTTCCCAACCACCATCTTTCCTCCCCTTAGCCCTAACCCCCAGCTCGACTGAAATTCGACCGCCCGCCTCCCCTAACAACCGATAACGGCCGGTCGGCCCCTCCTTACCCCTAAAACCACTCGGGCGACCCAACTACACCATCGAAACCACCCCCCTTCCCCCATCGCCAAAGTAGCCCCTCCCATCTTAGGTCGACGAATCCGCCCCTCCTCCTTTCCCTCGTCGTCGAAATGACCGATTTTTTAGCCCCCTCGATTGGAGATTGTTGCCAAGAAATTAAATGTAGTTGTGTTACTCAAGGTTTTTGTGGTAAATTTTTGTAGATTTTTTTTTACAAAAAGAATAAATAAATAAATGGTAGTTATTGTTCTCAAAGCAGTCATTATAGTGGTAGTTGGTTGGTAAAATTAAATTTTCACAAAATTACCCTATATCTAAAGTATAATACTCCCTTTGTCCCTTTTATTGAATACGTTTTGACTTTTACACGTTTGTCAATACACCTATTTGATTATTATTCATTACATACTTTTAAAATTATAACGATTGAATATTAATAGAGCATTCGTTGAGATGTATCAAACATGATCTCACATGACTCTTTTACTTTTGTGAGTAAATTTGAAGATTATCTAATCCTCTCTCTATCTCATAATACATGACACAGTCAACATTGCACACATATCAATGCACTACTTTGACTTTATTTGTATATAATTAAATATTAATGAAAATTATTTTATAAATTATATTTTGAAACATTATATATATACCTATTTAACAACATATTTTATGATAAAATATGTTTTTATTATGTTAGTAAAAAATTATGATCAAAACTAATACATGAATAGTGAAAAAAGTCCGATGTCTCATATATTTTGGGGTGGAGGGAGTATTATGAATAATGTTTAAAATCTAAACATAACCAATAAAAAGAAACGGAGGAAGTATTATGAATAGTATTTAAAATCTGATAATAACCAATAAAAAGAAATGGAGGGGTACCCTACAAAATTAATCATCCTAAAATTTTTGTCAAAAAAAAAAAAATCATCCTAAAGTAATTGAAACACTTTAATATACATTTTTGTTGATACATAAAATTATTTTACCTTTAATAAATTTGATCGTATATTTATTATAATTAGTTGATACTATGAAATTTTATACAATGTATCAATTTTTTTGTGCATATTATTTATGAATTCAAGTCAATCTCCTAAAAATTATAACGATTAAAGTGATGCGCAATTGAAAAAATGAAGGGATTATTTTTCTTGCATTAAATGTCTGAATTTATTATAAAATGATTTATTATAATTGTAGTTAAATAAAGATATCTTAATGAATGTTATTTTTTTATAGTAATTATTTATATCAAAGTTATTAAAATCGAGATTCCACTTTGAATTAGAAGGGATTTAGATGTGTATGTGTTACTGATGATAGTAATTGTTTCAGAAGTTTTCCTACAAGTTTTTATTTCTCACATGAGAAGGTTTTTTCTTGTTTTAGGCTTAGAATATTTTAATTATGCAATTTTATTTTGACAATAATTATTCTTATGATATAGGAGAATTCGAGTGAGAAGATTATTAGTGGTTGTGACTATTCACCATAATTTTATTTGGTATGTATGCATGTATGAATTTTTTAATACTCGCATAGTATCATATTAGGTATTTTATATACTTTGAAAATTGAAGTGACATCATTATAAGAAGATTATGATTTTTAGATTGTTTGATAAATTCTATTTAATGACCTGTTTACAAGCATGATAAGAAGTGATAATTTAATTATTACATGATACATTTATTAAAAGTGAACTGAATCATGTAATTATTTAATTATAAGTAACAAGAAAAAATTAATGTAAGCTAAATTCAATTTTATAAGAAAGAGCTAAATTTATTATTTATGAAACATGATTATTATTTATTACTCACTCATATTTATAGATTGGGACAAGTAAATTTAATACTCTTTTATAGAATGAGTTGAGTCAAAGAAGGATTCCAACGTAGAAGTGTAATTATGCACATTTTGTGTGTGTCATAACTAGGGGCGTTTATATCTGGGTACCCGGATCTTCGGGTAGTTTATAAGTCGGCCTGTGTCCCGTCCCGGATAATTTGGGTACCCGATATTATCCGGGATGGGACACGGGTATCCGGATTTTATTTACTTTTTTTTAAATAAGTTTGTACCTTAAACCTGCTGTATGTTTGTACAGAAAATTTGCTATATATACAATAATAAACCTGTTGTTTTCCTTAAAAAAAAAGTTGCTGTAATTTTTTTTTAAAAATCTGCTGTTATTTTTTTTTTTTTAAAAAAAAAAACCTGTTGTTTTTACTCAACAATAAAACTTGTATGGCTGTAAATCTGTAATCCTGTATATCTTGCAAAGTACCTGCTGTATACAATAAAGAAAATAACCAGTAAACACCAATGGACAGTAGAACATGTCTCGCCATAAAGTCTCAAAAGATTTCTGCTAATACAGATTACAATAAGAGGGACTCGTATGTTTAAGTTTAAGTCAACAATTAACAACCTATGTTACATAACAATTAACAACGTATGTTACATAACATTCAATCTCTTGTGAGATCCGAAATTTTCATTGTCTCATCAATAACAATCGTCGGTTGCTCCAAAACCAAGTCTAGCTTTCATTCCTGCAAAACACAAATAATGCAATAAAATAATTACACATCACATATATTATATATAGTAAAGTAGTAAAATAAAGTAATACGAAGTATATAAAGTTATAAAATCACCTTCTTCTTCCATATTTTCTAATTCAAGCAAGTTTTCCTCTATAGTTATAGGGACATTGGAACTACGCATCCAATCTTGGCCACAAACAAGACTTTCTACCATTTTTGTGCTCAAAGAAGTGCGAAAGGAATCTAGAACATGTCCTCCCGTGCTAAAAGCGGACTCCGAAGCAACAAAAGAAACCGGAATAGCAAGAATATCACGAGCCATAGTCATAAGTATTGGATATGTTTTTCCTTGTGCACTCCACCATGCCAAAATATCAAAATCCTCATCACTAGACTCTAATTTATCCCCTAAATACTTTTCTAATTCAGTCATTCCTTTGGAAGATGAATCATTCTCAATCTCCCTTACAAAACTATTCCTCAATCGAGATACATTGTTAAAACCCTTTTCTTGTTCTTTCCCACCCTTTTCACTTTGACTTGTAGAGGCAATATTGGTAGAGGATGACTCCACCTTTTGTGCATAACAATCATATAATGAATTTAATGTATCTTGAATACGTTGACACAAAATATAGGAATTGCTAACATCATAAGAATTACGCACAATATGCTCTGTATACTTCATCTTATTCCTTGGATCAAGAATCAATGCAATGAACATCAAGATATTAATATTATGAACATTTGCCCAATACTTGTCAAATTTAAATTTCATTTTTGTTGCCATATTCTTAACATCATCATTCGGATCACTAGCAAAGTCATAAATGGTGTACCCAATATCATAAATCTCTTCCACAAAAGTATTTCCCGTCACATAACAAGATCCGGACAATTTCAAAGTAACATTATAAAAAATTTCAAGAAAAGGCAAGAAACTTTGAATTTATTCCAATCCTCATCATCGGGAGCACCCTCCACGAGTTGCTTCATAAGGTCTTTAGTGTAAGTAGAGAACTTTGTTTTCATATTCTTAAAGGCTTTCCTAAACACTAAAGCAGTCTTAAGCATCAAATAGGTGGAATTCCATCTTGTTTCAATATCTAAACAAACAAGACCTTTACAAGTGATATTCTCTTCTTCAACACAAGACTTGAACTTCTGAAGCCTAGAAGGAGAAGACCTCACATATTTCACGGCAGCTCGGACTTTTAAAACAGAAACATTCACATATTTCAAGCCATCTTTAACAACCAAATTCAAAATGTGTGCGGCACATCCCATATGCAAAAACTCAGAATTCAACACACACCCATCCCAAAGATTAAAGATTTTTTCAAGTATTTTATAGCCAAATCATTTGAGCTAGCATTGTCAACTGTTACAGTCATAACCCTCTTCAAATTCCATTCTAACAAACATTATTCAACAGATTTACCAATAAGCTCCCTAAAATGACCGGCAACAGGACAAAAGTTAATGATTCTTTTATGTAATTTCCAATCATCATCAATGAAATGAGCAGTAAGTCACATATATGACAAGTTTTGACCCGAAGTCCATGTATCTGTAGTAAGACATACTCTAGAAGACAATTTGTTGAAAAATTTCTTTAACTTTTTCCTTTAATATATAAAAAGACATAACAATCCCTTGTAATGGTAGCACGCGAAGGAGGAACAAATTCAGGAACAACAACTTTACAAAACTGACGAAAACCTTCACGTTCAACAAAAGCAAAAGGCAACTCATCTAAAATTAACATCTTAGCAAGTGCTTTTCTAATCTCATCATGATTAAATCTTCACAATTTAGGAATATTAACAGTTTGGACACTCCCATCAGTATTAATCTTTGTCATAGACTCAAAATATAAGATAGTTTGAGATTTATCTTTGTAAAATGGAGATGTTTTACACCAATCAGTGTGTCGATTCATGCCATTAGTTCCATTCTTTGGATCACAACCAATTATTGCCCCACAATAAAGATATTTAGCATGGTTTGGGTCAGTTTTAATTACCTTAAAGTGTTCCCAAGCATTAGAGGTTTTTTTTCCTTTTACCTCCTTCTTTTTCAGCTTTTGGTTTCTTCCCTGCTCTTTTCTTCTTAGGCCATGTTTTTGGAGCCTTCTCCAAAACCTCTGTCTCGTCAGAATCTAGTGCTTCAACTGCTTGACTTGAATTTGTCTCCATCAAGTCATCAGAATCATCATCAAATGTTGACATTTTCTGGTTTAAAAAAGAGAATAGTATGATTAAGTATTAAGTAATCAACTAATCATATATTCATATGATATAAATTATTATAAAACAAAAACAGAATAATAAAATGAAAACAAAATGATTTAGATCTAGCAATTGATGTTAAACAAAATAATTAGATTAATATTAACTAAACTAAATACCATGAAAAAAACTTCAAAAATACCACAAAAATAGTACAAATTAAACTAACCTGAAGTTTGAGGATGAATTGAGTCGAATTTGATTGATTTTTTGACGGAATCAACGGAAGTTTGAGAAGATGTAGAGCAGTAGGGATGAGGCGCAAGAGAGGGAAGAAGAAGACTGCGTGTTTTTTCTTTTTGGTAGTTATTGGAAGTTTGGAACCCTAGGTTTAGTAAGTGGGTTGAGCTGGTAGTGGCTGGTTAACTTCTTTATTTTTTTTTTATTTTTTTTTTTAAACGAGTATCCGGGTACCTGATAATTGCAAAGCTTATCCCATGTCCCGGCCCACGAAATTGCTATTTTAGCGGGACAGGTACTCGACCCGAAAAAACAGAAAATTTTGAAAAGTTCCCGTCGGGTTTTTGCGGGTCATCGTGTAATCGAGACGAGACAACCGGGTTGGGTTTTTTTGAACATCCCTAGTCATAACCATGTAATAAATTGATTAATCACGAAATTAAGGGGCGAATGCAATAAATTATTACATATAAATATTTAAAAAATATGATATTTAAAAATATAATATTCTAACGGATAAATCACAAAAGAAATTCAAAAGAGGTGAGTGAATAGTGAAAAAGTGAAAATAATGCAATTAAAATAACGGATGAAGTAATTAACAAATTACATAAAATTATTTATGAATTTACAAATTACATAAATATTTATATTTATAAAAACAAATAATTTATTCAACAAAAGTATTATCATTTGCCCCAGGGCACCAAAATATTAGAAACGGCTATGCATGGAAGGCACATTTGATTCAAATATCAAATTAGGGTCACATACTTTTCTTCTTTAGCTACAAAATCGAGTTTAGTAATTACTTGTATAACAATAGTAGTAGTAGAATAATTGAATTTAGAAGAAAAATTGAGTATACTAGAATAAAATCAACGATTAACCCTAGACTTTGAGATCGAAAATCGATGATTACAAAACGAAACATACATCTTACCTCAGAAAATGCTTCAATAGAAGATAAAAGTCGCTTCAATGTGAGAAAGAGAACAACTCTAGGTTTTTAGTAATAATTTTTTTTTTTTTTTTTTTTTTACCCTTTCTAACAAATTCAAAGTACTCAGTGGAGTCAATACTAAAGAGTCGTTTGGTTTAACAAATTAGAATGGAATGGATTAGGAACTCATACTACTCCTATTTTTTTTTCCACTCAATTCACACTTTGGGCTAATCTGAATTCAACGATCAGTTATGGGTGGTTAGGTTCCGATCCCCTCTCAATTATTATTGCGGGAGATCGAACACGGGTCCTCCTTTACCAAGTGCAGTGCCAATCACCACTGCACCAACAACCATTGGTAAAAAAATTTAGGAATTCATACTATGGATGTTGAATTGAGAATATTGTGATACAATTGCTAGCTTGGAAGCTGAGCTGGAAGAGTCTGAGATGGCAGAGCATGAGCTAGAATATACAGCAAAAGAAATGACAACTGAGATAGAAGGAATAGTAAGAATTACAGCTGTCCAAGGAAGGTGCACAAAAAGAAAGGAGAAGAATCATGCAGGGAATATTAGCTAGAATGAAAGCTGTAATTTGTGATTTAGCTATTTTGTCCTTTGAAACCGTTAGAGTATTTTGTCTGTTTGTGGCCTGAATTGAACAGCTCCCTTCAATGTTATTTAAGCCAAATCCTTGTAATGTTTATGTTATGTTGAATGAATGAAATCCTCTCCTATTCTCTATATTCTCTCCTTCCTCTGAAATCTCTATATTACTTCATTTATACAATTATTACTAACAAGCTCCCCTTCTTTCTCTTGGCTAGCTTTCTGGAATAGTTGTCCAAACCTCTATTTTGCTGTGCAAAATCAGGTTTTGTTACTCAGAGCTTAACATTGGTATCAAAGCAGCAAGTTCCTTGGCCTTAGTCTCATAAGGCCTATCACTCGTTCTTCATCAGATTCCTCTTAGCTGGGAAATACTAAAGTGAAAAAACTGGAAAACACCATGAAGGTATTGCTACAAGAGCAAGGCAAAAAGCTTGACACTGCTTGCAAACACAACAGCTTGAGCATCGAAATGAACTGTAAGTCCATCTCTGAGCTAAATGACCTGTTATTAGGCTTATCTTTGCAAATCACTAAGTTAGTGTCTTAAGGAACCAGTAAGCCTAAATCTAGACCTGAATTACTAAGCGACCAAGAATCTGACTCACCCCCTAAATACTCTCATTACTCAGCCAAATTAACAAAGGTTGAGTTTCCCAAATTTAATGGATCTGATTTTAAGTCATGGATCTTTATATGTAATCAGTTCTTTGATTTGGATGGGGTTAAGGATCCTGATAGGGTGAAATTAGCTGCTATTCATCCTTAAGATAGTCTTGCTATGGCATCAAACTTACATCCAAAGCAAAAAAATCAAGTTTCTCCTAGTTGGGCTGATTATGTGAAGGATATCACAGCTAGATTTGGGGATCTGTATGATGATCCTATGGTAGATTTTAAGGCTCTAAAACATGTTGGTAGTGTACAAGAGTACCATGACTCTTTTGATGCCTTAGCTAGCAGACTAGATCTTTCTGAACCCTACCTTCTCAGCTGCTATTTAGTAGGATTAAAAGATGATATTCAGCTAGCTGTGAGGATGTTCAATCCCACCACCTTACAGCAGGCCTTATGTTTATCCAAGTTGCAAGAGGCAGCTATGAAAGCAAAAAAATCCAAGCCAACACCCCAAAAACAGCCACCCTTACTCCCAACACCCTCAACTTACAAAACATCTACATAACCCTTCAAACCACTAACCTAGATTCCACCTTACAAACCCAACAAACCTTTCACAAACACCCCTCAAACATCAAACACACCAAACACCAATAGAAGAACCCTTACACTTGCTGAATTTAATGACAAAAGAGCAAAAATCCAATGTTTCTGGTGTGATGAGAAGTATGAACCAGGGCATAAGTGTAAAGGAAAGAAACCTCAACTATACCATATAGAAGTGGAGGAGTTAGAGGAAGATGAAGAGATAGTGGAAATAGAAGTGCAAGAAGATTCTGAGTGTGCTCACATATTTATGCAAGCCATGGATGGTATGGCTTCTTTTCAGGCTATGAGAGTGGAAGGACACCATGAGAAGAAGCTGCAGTTACTATTGGACAGTGGGAGTACCCACAACTTCATTGATCTTGTAAAGGCATTAAAACTTGGTTGCAAGGTGGACAGCATTGCACCTTTATGGGTTAAGGTTGCTAATGGAAACCAGACTAAGTGTGAGAAAGTCATTAAAGGATTCAAATGGAGAATGCAAGGCTTGGAATTCTCTGCAGATGTGTTTTTACTACCTTTGAGTGGTAATGATTTAGTATTGGGAATCCAATGATTCACTCAGCTGGGCTCACTTCTATGGGATTTCAGTACTCTTACCATGGAATTTAAACATGGTGGGAAAAAGGTCAAGCTCAGAGGTTCAAAACCCAAGAAATGGAAGCAAATTCATCCTGATAAGCTACAAAAGCTTATGTCTCAGGAAGGATCTCTCTCCATGATGCAGATCCTACCAGGAAATCATTACTGTTCTCCTGTCAATCATGAGAGCATTAATCAACACCCTTCACTCTTGTCTTTGCTAGATCAATATGAGATGGTTTTTCAACCTATTCAGGAGCTTCCACCAGCCAGAGAAGGGCATAGATGCTGTTAACTTAAGAGCATACAGATATCCTGCTATGCAAAAGACTATCATAGAGGAAATGGTGAGGAACTCTTAGATCAAGGTGTTAAAAGACCTAGTAATAGCCCTTTTGATGCCCCTATAGTCCTAGTCAAGAAAAAAGATGGTGGCTGAAGAATGTGTGTGGACTACAGAAGCTTAAACCAAGCAACTATCAAACACAGGTTCCTTATCCCTCTCATTGAAGAGTTATTGGATGAGTTGTAAGGTACCAAACTTTTCTCAAAAATCGATCTGAAATCTGGGTATCACTAGATCAGAATGCATCCCAATGACATACAAAAAATAGCTTTCAAGACTCACTCTGGCCATTTTGAATACTTGGTTATGCCATTTGGCTTAACCAATGCACCCTCCACTTTCCAGGCTCTTATGAATAACCTATCCAGACCACTCCTCAGGAAGTGTGTTTTGGTGTTCTTTGATGATATATTAGTCTACACCCTAACTTGGGAGGATCATCTCAAGGAATTGAATGCTGTTCAGGAAGTGATGAAAGTAAATCAGTTACATGCCAACCTGAAAAAGTGTTCTTATGGGCTTACAGAGATTCATTATTTGGGGCATATAATATCTCAAGAGGGGGTAGCTACTGATCCTGAAAAGGTGCAAGCAATGATTGACTGGCCAATGAAGGAATTATATCTTCGTCAAGTGCAATTACTAGATATATCAAGGATCACTATTATGGAGATAATTAGTTCATTCTTTTGGGTTGTCATTGTCTGTTGCTAGATATGACAAATGATCTTTGGGCTAGTCAAATAGTCTAAAGCCCAATAGAATGGATCCTATGAGGTCACACACAAGGGTATTGGATTGAACAAGTGTGAGGCTTATTAATGGGCCTCATGAGGTAATGACAAACCATGTAAGGAGTTGGGCTAGTGTAGTTAGAATTGGGTTAGGAGTTTGGGCTTCACATGGACTCTAATTATATATGTGATATATAAATAGAGGCTATGCCTAGGGTTGATACTACAAGTCACAATTAACCTAAGCAGTGAATTGTGAAGCAAGCAACCAACTCCTAACCCCTCTCTCTCTCTCTCTCTCTCTCTCTCTCTCTCTCTCTCTCTCTCTCACGCCTCTCTCCTCCTCCCTCCCTGTCCGTACAGCACGGACGCCGGCGCAAGGTGGTTGCTCGGCTGTGGTGGTGGTGGTTCGTGGTTCGTTCGTTCCTCTCCTCTCCGTAGAAGGTTGATTTAAGGGTTCAATCACGACTAACTAGCATTAGTGGAGGTTCAATCTTTGCCCGTGGACCAAGTAGAGGAATCACGTTTGGGTTTCTTATATTATTCTCCTTATTATTCTTGCTTGATCACTCGTAGAATCACGCTTCAAAGGTACAATTATGTGTTCTTTATGTGTTATGCAATGATCTTGGTTATTAGATGCTTATGAATATGATTCATGCAATTTTTCTTATATCTAAAGTCCTACAGCCAAGACCTAAAATACTCAAGCAATTGAGAGGATTCCTAGGTTTAACTTGGTATTATAGAAGATTTATCAAATACTATGGGATGATCTGCAGAACACTCACTGAACTCTTGAAAAAGGATAATTTTGGGTGGAATGAAAAGGCTGAGAATTCTTTTGAGCAGCTCAAAATGGTCATAACCACTCCACTTGTCCTAGTTATGCCTAATTTCTCTAAACCTTTCATTATTGAGACAGATGCCTCTGGAAAGGGTAAAGGTGCAGTGCTATTGCAGGATGGTCATCCAATCAGCTTCCTAAGTAAAGCTCTGAGTGAAAGAAATATGCGGCTCTCAGCCTATGAGAGAGAGTTACTAGCTATGGTAATGGCAGTGAGAAAATGGCAGCACTATTTGATGTCTGAGCCTTTTATCATCAAAACTGACCAACAAAGTCTTAAGTATCTTCATGACACAAGCTAGCCACTTCATTTCAGCAAAAATGGTTGTCCAAGCTGGCAGGATTCAACTATGTGGTTGAATACAAATCTAGGGTGGAGAACAAGGCAGCTGATGCCCTATCCAGGCTGCCAGGATATCAGTTGAATGCCTTGACTGTCTCAAGCATTCATTTTGATCTCTTAGAACAGGTCAAGCAATCTTGGACAAGTGATGATGCTCTCAGCAAGATCCTAACAGATTTGCAGCAAAATGCTGCCTCTCATAAGCATTTCTCTTGGGATAATCAATTTCTTAGAAGAAAAGGGAAGATGGTGGTGGGGAATTCTGTAACACTAAGACAAGATGTGTTCAAATGGTTGCATGATTCACCTCAGAGAGGGCATTCAGGAACAAAGGCCACATATCAAAGAATCAAGAGCTTGTTCTATTGGAAGGGTATGAAGAGAGATTTTCAATCCTATGTGAAGCAATGTGGTGTGTGTCAGAAATGCAAATATGACACTCAGGCTTACCCAGGACTGTTATAGCCCTTACCTAGTCCAGAATCTATTTGGGAAGAAGTAACCATGGATTTCATAGAAGGCTTGCCCACCTCCTTTGGAAAAGATGTTATCATGGTTGTCATTAATAGGCTCAGCAAGTATGCACATTTCATTGCTCTCTCTCACCCTTTCTCTGCTATCAAAGCTGCACAAGCATATCTGGATAATATTTTTAAGCTGAATGGCTTCCCCAAGTCTATTATCTCTGACAGAGATAAGGTTTTCATCCGCCAATTTTGGTCTGAGTTTATGAAGTTACAGGGTGTGCAACACAAAATGTCGACTGCTTACCACCCCCAAACTTATGGGCAATCTGAAGTGCTAAACAGATGCTTAGAGACCTATTTAAGGTGCATGAGCTTTGAGAAACCTCAGAAATGGTCCAAATGGTTATCACCAGCTGCGTTCTGATATAATACCAACTACCACACACCAAGCAAAAAGACTCCATTTGAAATATTTTACAACATCACACCCCCCTTGCATAGACCCTATTTAACAAGCTCTTGTGTGGTGGACACAATTGACAGAAGTCTACAACAGAGAGATGCAACCATTAAGATGCTTAAAGAAAATTTGCACAAGGCTCAGAACAGAATGAAGCAATTGGCTGACAAGCACATATCAGAAAGAAATTTTGAAGAAGGAGATTGGGTCTATTTGAAGCTACAACCATATAGGCAGGTCTCAGTCCAGCAGAGAAGCAATGAAAAACTTTCCCCAAAATACTATGGCCTTTAGCTTACAAGGTGCTCAAGAAAGTAAGGCAGGTCGCCTACACACTTCAATTACTAGTGTTTAGGGTAAAAATACCCTATCCACGTGGCCTAATGGCATGCTGACACGTGCCAGCTTCAGAGAGGCCCAAAGGGATCCAATCCTCTACTAACACGTGGCACCTTAACCCTAAAAGGGGAACTGATCCCTTTCCACTATAAATAGAGGACAATCCTCATTTATTACATATTCATAAATACATACACAAAAAAACGAGCAATATAAATTGCAGAATTCTCTCTGAATTAGAGAGAAAAACCTTTACATTTCGCACTTTAACACATCCGGAAAACGTTCTAACTTGATCGTCGGAGGCGGAACTCCACCCAACCGGAGTCTCCGTTGTTTTGTAGGTATAGACGGTCGACTCGCATTCTTGGAATTGTAACTCTCCCGAGGGACTCCAAAAACCCCGAAACATTTGGCGCCGTTTGTGGGGAGAGTACTTCTAAGATGGCATCCGAATTTGTACCGCCTGTTGAGGGCAAGCGGCCTATGGCCGAGACTGAGGTCCACACGGACCAAGATAGTGGTGACGACTATGAGATCGACACCTACGTGGCCCCAGACGGGTCATTCCAAACAAGACGCACCCGTTCCAAAGAAACGAGGGAACGGGGCGAAGATAAAGCAGGTCCTAGCAGCCCAACCGTCAAGCCGGCTGGGCGACCCCAGGCGGCAGAGGGTGCTGCCCCCGTCACCAGAGACGAACTCATTAAATTCATGACGAGTTTCAAAGGGGAGATCAAGGACATAATAAAAAAGTCAACTGGCTCCAACAAGGGTCAGTCGGCCAAGAAGCCTTCTCCCTCCGGGAAGAAGCAAGTCAAAGATCGTGTGCCTACTCCTCACCCTAAACCAAAGGGGGTGGACGGGCCCCTGATCGACCTATCCAAACTTCGTTTCCCTAAATCAGGACAAAGGAAGGCCATCCGGCAAGTTCAGCCGGATGGGTCAAAAAAGACTTACTTAGATGCCCGGATGTTCATCCAGGAGAAGAGAAGTCAACAATTGTCTGAGTCGGCCTCAACGTCGACGTACCCAGACAGTTTCCGGAATACTTCAATGAAGTATTCGGAAACAAACCGAGAGAGTCAGTCACGTAGCATGTCCGCACGTACTGGCCCTCAGATTATCCAGCCGACTCCGTATGTGCCCCAACAGTCATACATGCCGTATGGATCACCATACATGCAGCCGGCCCTCTTTGGGGGTCAGGCGGCACAGCAGATCCAGCCCATGGACTGGCAGCTCCGGCTGCTAAACCTTGGGGAACAGCCGTCGGCGTTCTCTAGGGAGATAACCGAGGCGGCCCAGCCGGCCAAGGTTAAGAACGTGTTGGTTGGTACATATGACGGTACCACCAACCCGGAACACCACCAAATGGCTTACACCAACCTCATGTACTTACAGGGGTTGGATGATGCCGCCTGGTGCCGATGCTTCCCGGCAACACTGAAGGGCATAGCCCAACGATGGTTTGGCAATCTTCCAGCCGGATGCATCAACAACTTCAAGACGCTAGCATACCTGTTCGCGTCCAACTTCTCCATGAACATCCCTGCTAAAAAGACAAGGCTCGACTTGGGGGCTATTCAGCAGGGAGACAAGGAAGGACTAAGGTCCTATGTCAGGTGGTTCAATCTGATGAGAATTCAGATCCAAGGGCTGTCTGACAAAGTTGCCTATACAGACTTCTTCAAGGGTCTGAAGGACGGGTCGACCTTTAAGTTCAACCTGGTCAGAAAGAGGGTTGCTACCCTCCAAGAGGCATTGATGGAAGCCGAAGCCTACATACAGGCGACGGAACTCTGCGCCATCAAGCACTCGTCGGACCCTAAAAATTCCGAAAGAAAGGAGAGCCGGTCTGCGCAGCCGACTAAAAAAGAAGAGAGCAAGAAAAGAAAAGAAGTCTGGGCGGCGAACCATTCTAATCAGCCATCCCAGAAGAAAAAGAGAGAGTTGAAGCCGTACATCCCCAAGTACGAGTTCAACAAGGACTACTCCTCCATCCTCATGGAGATCAAAGACCGGTTGACCCTTGCAAAACCGGCAGCAATGAAGAGTCCCATCAAAAGTCGGGACAAGAGCAAGTACTGCCATTTCCATGAGGATATCGGCCATGACATCAATGGCTGTTATAGCCTCAGGCGGCTATTGGACCGTCTGGCTGATAAGGGGGCCTTGAAGTCCTACATGCTGAAGTCTAAGGGTAACCCCAAAACAAACAATGGACAACCGTCCAAGAAGCCGGCTATGAGCTTAGACACTGATGAAGAGAAGATCTTCACCATAGCAGGCGGCTTCGCGGGTGGGGGCCCTACCATCCGGGGTACCAATGACAACATCAGGAAGCTGGTCAACTCAGTGGATGAGGGCCAGGCGTTGAAAGACACCTTCCCTGAGGTCCTCTTCTCTAAGAAGGATCGGGGCAAGGTCAGGCGGCCTCATGATGACCCTATAGTCATCGAATGCAAGGTTGCCAACCAATGAGTGGGCCGGATCCTTATTGATACCGGGAGCTCGTCTGACCTTATAAGCTATCAGTGCTTGGCGAAACTCAAGTACAAGCCTAGCAGCATGCATAAGGCCTCCCACCCCTTAGTTGGCTTTGGGGGAGGGGTAATGCATCCGGTGGGGAGGATTGACCAACCCATCTGGCTAGGAGAAAAGGGGGAGGGACGGCACATGGTCATCAAGTTCTTGGTGGTCGAGGAATTGACCGCCTACAATCTGATTTTGGGCCGTCCAATCCTCAACGAGTCCAAGGCAGTCATCATCCCACCCCTCATGCTTATCAAATTAGAGGGATGATGGGTCAGTGTGTTCCCTGAACGGGGATCAAAAGACGATAAGGGAGTGTTATCAGACGTCAAGCCTATTGTAGCCGCAGCCAGCCAAGGCGAGGAACCCATCGACCTTGATGACTTCAAGGAAGTCGCGCCTGCTCCCAAAGCAGCCCGAAAAAAGAGAAAGGCGGACCACCTGGTGGCTGTATAAAAAGAGAAGCAATAGAAATCACTAATCGAGGAACGATTAGATGATTTCCGTCCCCAGCCGGCTGGTGAAAATATTGACATTGTCCTAGATGACAGTCGTCCGGAACGAACCGTCAAAGTGGGGACGGTTGCTTTTGCCAAGTTGGGTGCTGATTTGCACCAACTGCTGAAGGAATTCAAAGACATTTTTGCATTTGAAGTGGAAGAGATGCCAGGCGTCAGCCCGGATCTTACCGTCCACAAACTCACCGTGGATCCAAAAAAGAAGCCGGTTAGGCAAAAGAAAAGGAACCACGGCGAAGAAAGATCTTAGGTCAAGAAGCTGCTAGATACCGGGTTCATTCGGCAATGCTACTACCCGGATTGGGTAGAAAACGTTGTTCTCGTGAAAAAGCCAAATGGTACCTGGCGGATGTGTGTTGATTACACAGATCTCAACAAGGCATGTCCAAAGGATAGCTATCCACTTCCAAAGATCGACAGCCTGGTCGACTCTACAGCCGGTCATGCCTTGATTAGCTTCATGGACGCCTATTCAGGCTTCCATCAGATACCCTTGTGGAAGAAAGATCAAGAGAAGACGGCATTCGTCACTGATAAAGGGCTATTCTGTTATACGGTGATGCTGTTTGGGCTGAAGAATGCGCCTGTTACCTTCCAACGAATGATTAATACGGTCTTCATTAATCAGATTGGGATAAATGTAGAGGCGTACATTGATGACATGATAGTCAAATCTAAGCTCTAGACGGATCACCTTGATGACCTCCGAGAAACCTTCACCACCCTCTGACGGCATAAGGTCATGCTTACTCCCAAAAAGTGTGTCTTTGGTGTTGAGTCTGGGAAGATTCTCGGATTTTTAATTGATCAAAGGGGGATAAAGGCCAACCCGAAAAAGGTACAGGCGGTGATTGACATGAAGTCACCCCGCACTGTCAAGGAAGTCCAAAAACTTACCGGTTGTCTGGCGGCATTGGGGAGATTCCTCAGCCGGTCAGGCGACAAGTGCCTCTACTTCTTCCAGGTAATCAAGAGGAAGACTAGATTTGAATGAGGGGAAAATGCTGAGGCGGCATTCCAGAATTTGAAAGAGCACCTTCACTCATTGCCACGGCTAGTCAGCCCTCTAGCAGGAGAAGTTCTCTATATGTATTTGGCCTTCTCAGATCATACCCTCAGTGCCGTTCTCCTAGCTGAGAGAGACAACATACAGCTCCCGGTCTATTTCATTAGCAATGTTCTTCGAAATGTTGAGCTGCGGTACCCCTTGGTTGAAAAATTTGGCCTCGCCCTGTTCATGGCAGTTAAGAAGTTGAAGCCATACTTCTTGGCACATCCGGTGGTGGTCTACACAGACCAACCCCTCAAGCGGCCAATGACAACCTTGGAGTCATCCGGCAGAATGCTCAAGTGGGCTATTGAAATGCAAAGTCTGGAAATCACCTTCAAACCTAAAAAGGCAGTAAAGGGTTAGGCGTTCGCCGACTTCATTGTTGAAATGACAAGGCCGGCTCAGCCGGACAATGTTGATCATATTTGGAAGGTTTATGTTAGAAATTTAGAGTGTGGTAGGAGAGAGCCCTCTCCTTATAACGGAGAGGTCGTGGCTGGGAAGCCACGGAAAGCCGCGCCCGCGGCATGGGCGCGGCCAGCCATCTCCAGAATCTTAGAGTGAATCTCAATTCACCCTGTCCGCGCCCGCGGCCCAGGTTGCCGCGCCCGCGGCCCTAGCAGTTGCGGTTTCGTTTGTTCTTTTAATTGCAAAATTAAAAGAATGAAGTAGATTCTGATTTTTGTTCTCTGGTTTTTCCCCTTGTTTTCTCCACATCTTTATTTGAAGAAACTTGCAATCTCTTCATTTAAACTCTTTCAATCAAACCAATCTTTGTGAATTTGTCATCTTTATTTCGATTCTTAGTGCAAAGAACGAATTGTTGTCTTTTGTATCTCAAAGAGGATTTCCGGATTGAACCCAAGCACCGTTGTGGGGGAAATTAACCTCTTTAGGAAAGTGTATACACGCCTAAGACAGAGTATCAAGGATTGAGACTCAAGTGGTCAATAATATTCTCATGTTCATGTTCTTTCTCAAGGCTTGGAGTTGAGGCAAGTTTAGAATTTTTCACATTATTGTTTTCTTTTGTAATTTGTGAATTACATTGTAGATTTGGTGTTTGGATTGCAATACTTTAATTAGTATTTGGATTGTTGTATAATTGATATGAATTATACACTATTTAGGTTTTGTTCCCACAATTTGAAGTAGTTCTTTGTTTCTTAAATTACTATAAAACCTAATAGTTTATGTAGGCGGGAGCTCTACTATGAATGGTGTGGTGCAGGCGTAATTTGCAAGTCTCCGGAAGGGGACAAATATGAATATGCACTACGGTTCAAGTTCCAAGCCTCGAATAATGAGGTGGAATATGAGGCCCTGCTAGCCGGTATCCGCATGTGTAAGGCGGCAGGGGCAAGGAAAGTTGACGCCTACTCAGACTCTCAGTTGATCGTTAGCCAATACCATGGTGACTACGAGTCCACCCATCCGGCTATGATCAAATACCTTCAGGAGGTCAAAGATGAGGCCGGGACACTTGACGAATTTCGAATTTCATCTAAGTCAGGTGCCCAGGTTAGAAAATAATCGGGTGGATGCACTGTCCCAGTTGGCATCATCCGCCTCTTGTGACGCGCCTAGGTCAGTCTTTTGGGAAGTTATGGAAAAAAAAAAAACATTGAACATGATCCCATTGGAGTTCTTGACCGAACCTCTACCTAGATGGATGCCATCCGGGCCTATTTGGCAGACGACACTTTGCCGGACGCCCCTTCAAAAGCGACTACATTGAAAAAGCGAGCCTCAAGTTTTGTGATATACAAGGGGGAACTCTTTCGGAAGGGTTACCTCCAGCCGTTGCTAAAGTGTGTTACCCTGAAAGGGGAAAAAAAGGTTCTAGAGGATCTGCACGCGGACTTTTGTGCATCACATATAGGCGGCATAACTCTAGCAAAAAGGGCCAGGCGGCAAGGCTACTTTTGGCCCACTCTTGAGGCAAACGCCATGGAAATGGTGAAGAAGTGCGACAAGTGTCAAAGATTTGGCCGGCTCATCCACCGTTTGGCTACTGATTTGACGGCTATCTACAACCCGATTCCGTTTGCAAAATGGGGCATGGACATCCTAGGTCTATATACGCCTGCCTCAGGTGGGCGGAAGTACATTCTGGTTGTTGTAGATTACTTCACCAAATGGGTGGAGGCAGAGGCGGTCAAGGGCATTAAGACAAAGGATGTCATCTCTTTCATCTAGAGAAACATCATCACCCGGTTTGGGGTACCTATGTCTATGGTCTTTGACAATGGCCCTCAGTTTGAAATGCCTACCCTCAAGAGCTGGTTGGGAGATCAAGGGATCTCACATTGTTTTGCGTCAGTCAGCCGTCCCCAAGCAAACGGCCAAGTTGAAGCCTTCAATAAGTTCATCTCAGACGGCATTAAGAAGAAAATTGAAAGGGCTGGCGGCCTATGGGCGGATGAGTTGCCTTATGTCCTATGGGCCATGTGAACAACTAAAAAAGGGGCAACCGGTGAAACCCGTTTCTCATGACATACGGCACTGAAGTCGTCCTGCCAATTGAAGTCTATGAGCCAACACTTCGAATCATGCTCTATGACGAAGAGGCAAATTGGGAGGCCATGCGTCTAGCATTGGATTCACTCTCGGAGCGCAGGGGCAATGCCACCTTGCGTCATGAGATATACCGTCTGAGAATGACGAGGGCCTACAATAAAAGAGAACACAAACGGCCCCTCAAAGTGGGGGACTTTGTGTTACGAAAAATGGAGGCAACCGGTAGGGCAAATGAGCAAGGAAAGCTAACCCCTAATTGGGAGGGCCCCTACCGGATTTTTGAAGAAGTTAGAGGCGGCACCTACCGCCTGGAAACTCCAGACGGCAGACAGCTAGCCAGAACCTGGAATGTAGATAACTTGAAAAAGTACTACTTCTAAGGACTTGTAAATTTTTGTAAATAGAGTATATTAATGAAAAATGCTTTATTTCCAGTCTTTTGTACAAAGTCCCATCTGTGCATTGCACAACCGGGCAACCATCTGCTCTAAAATGAGTAGACGTGGGCTAAGTATCAAACTTAGCTATTCATAAGGTCAATGGCCGGATATATTTTTAACTGTCTTCTCATGTATATTTTAAACTGCCTGGTCCAACATGAGCAAGCAATCGGTGACGCCCATTTGGGTGAATTCGTCGAAGAGAGCATCTCCCATTTGGGTGGTAAATTGTTCTATAAATCATAACTCAAACGGCTTTAACCGACTGTAGGTTAAAGATAACTCATTGCCGTTTGAATGATCAATTAAAACCAAGAAACAACTGGCCGTTGCTTCAAAGCAACACAGACGGTAATTTAAATCTTGGTCGAATGTAGCCGGTCTTTGCTCAAAAGCACTACAACAGTTTACAAACTCGAATTACGCAAGGTTAAAACCTTAGCATTTAATTCATAACTTGGTTACGATGCATACGTCCGGCCAATGGCCGCCTGCATACCAATCAACGGCAATGACGGATACCCAAAGGGTAATCCGCAGCCGGTTAAACGAATAATCTAGGTTGGCCCTAGCCGGCACCGCCTGCTAACCCAACTTAGAATAATTCTATTTTAAATACGGTCAAGGACCGCCTATCTATTTGTCCGGATGCTTGTATGGACGGCTGCCTGCTTAGAGTTGAAGCAAACAAGCGTCCAGGGGTAGGCAGAGTCAATGCATCCGGCATACCGCATGTATCGATTCAAATTGCAAAAAAGAAAGATTTGTACGAGGCAAAAATTGCAAAATTGAAGCAAATAATATCAAGGCAAAACCAACTCAGTCGGCAAATATATTGAAATAAAAAATTGTCAGCCGGACCTATGTCCGGGGAAAGAGATACATCTTAAAATACACGGCTCACAGGCCGGAAGTAGAAAATAGAGAAACAAAGCTACTGCTGCTGCTGCGGCGGCAGGCCCTGACTGGAAGGAGGATCCTCTTGAGTTTGCTTGGCTTGGGCTTCGTCAGCCCCACCCGGCATTTGATCCTCCGCCTGCTCCTTTTCCTCCTCGGCAATGCCGGCCCATTCTTCAAAGGGAGCCGGCTTCTCGGTTCCGAGAACCTGGGCATCAAACACCTTAGTGGCGTATTTGTACCGTAGGTAAAAGAAGGCATAGTCGGTGTCCGGATGGATCATGGACCAAGCCATCTTCATGCGCTCCTCACAGTCGCGCTCGATCTCAGTGACCAGCCGGTCCTGCTCAGCCGCCAGCTTTTCTTTATGGTCCGCTTGGGTCTGGGCCAACTCGTTCTTCAGCCGGTTGACCTCAGCCTGCAGCTCTGTGTTCTCCTTGTCAGCATCCCCCAAGGCTTTGACATCAGCTTGGAGGTTTTGGACTTAGAGTTCAAAGTCGGCTGCTTTCTTGTTGGCCGTATCAGCAGCAGCCGTGAGCTCCTTGATTAGCTCCTCCTGTTTCATCTCCCGGCTTTTAATTTGGATTTCATACATTAGGGAGTTATATTGGGTAACATCAATGAGTTCGGCTGCCCGTCTCTAAGCATCCCTTACCTCATCCTGCTTCTTCCTCAAGGGAACCTTGAGGCCTTCTATTCTGATCATTGTCTGCAAGAACAGCCGGAAAAAGGTTAAATCATTCGAATGATAATGTGCAACCGGCAAAAAGATGAAAATACATTGTATAGACCAGCCGGTGGCAAGCCAGATTAGCTCTCAATACCCCAACCGGAGAAATGACCTCAGCAAGAAGAGCAGTAAGGCGGTCAAGGTTGACCTAGTGCACTGCCGGCACCGCCTCCTTCTCGGACCTGGTGAGGGTCCTCAGCATTCTCTTGGCATAATTTTGGAGATCCAGCCAACGAGAAGAAGCATCTGCATCAATAGATTTATCAGTTAAGTACTAAGCATATGCGGCGCCTGTATTCTGCCGGCTGCCGAAAGAATCCCTTGATTGGGTAGCTTGGGACTTGACTCGCATAGGCCCAAGCGGCCAGGAGGGATCAAAGGTGAGAGCAGTACCTTGATTTTCAGGCTGAGGGGTCACATCACTCCCACCCGCATTGGAGCCGGATGCAACAACAAGCACCCGACTTGAGGGAACTTCGCGCTCCCTAGTTCTGATCCCAGCCGGCCCTGAGTCCAAGCCAAGATCTTTCAAGCTTTTGCCTGCAGAAGTAGGTCTCTCAGGCGCAGGCGGCCTTCCGATAGAGGCAGGGGCAGCCGGAACCCTTCGGCTTTTTGAAGCATGCTGGGAGGGCTCCTCTCCCGGTCTTATCAGCATCTTTCTAATGGAGCGAGGAACATTCTTGCTCCCTGTCTGCATAAGAGAATAACTCAGCCGGTTAGTATCAAAATTAGCTTCAAGCCATACAAACGGTATAAAAAAAAAAAAAAAAAAAAAAAAAAAAAAAAAAAACCTAGCCGGCGCTTACCCCATCATCTTTGGCCACCAGTTGGGCCCTTTTTTTCTCAAGCTGCTCCTTCCGGATCTCAGCCGCAGACTTAGCCGGTGTCTTTTCGGGAGGCACCATCTCTATCCTTTCTCTGCAAGGAAGAAAAAATAATAAAAAAAAAAATCAGAAACCATTCAAGTATGATACAGACGGCATAAAGTGCCGGCTAACAATCAACATACGTCTGCTCTAAAATGTGCTAAGGCCACAGGTGGAAAGGAACGCCTCGTCCTTAAGCCAGTCTGGATGAGGGAACCAGTAATTGGGGACAATGACTTTTGTCCCATCATCCAAAGGCAAGGTGGTCTTTTTGAAAAGACCCGTCTCCATTATTTTATCCCAGGCCACCCCCGGTACTTTGGGAAGGCGCACTTCTTGCCCAAGAGAGCCGGGTGTGTGTTGTAGTGACGCAGCCGGTGGTTAAGTCGCAGCGAGGGGGAAGAAACCATGTAAAACTTGCTCTTCCAGCTACTCCACTTAGATGGCTTATCAAGCGTCATCATATATTCCGGATGCGTGGTCAATGTATACCACGCATTCCAGCCGCCTGGGGCACGACTGAGGTAATGCATATGTGCAAACGCCTCCCAACTAGGCGGTATGTCCTGCATCTCGCAGGCAGCGATGTATCCTAGTATGTTCACCCAAGAGTTGGGTGTTAGCAGCCAAACCCCAAGGTCGTAACCCCTTAGAATGGCTTTTATTGTGTTGTGAAGGGGGAACCGGAGGCCGGCTTTGAACGCCGCCTCATAGCAGCCGAAATAATCGTCGGCATGATCTAGGTCGTCATCCCAGACGACGGTTGCCTCAACAGGTGGCACAACAATCTCCCATCCGACCCTAACCGAGCGCTTTTCCAAATTTGCCGGGAGAGTGGCGTTTAAAGTGACCACATCTCGGGCGGTCATGTGTGCCTCTGTTGGATTATTGATAGAGGGCCACTTATATGCCTCCTCATCTTCTTGAGGGGCATCCGGTTCCATGGTTGACTCAGTAGAGTCTGATTGCTGGACGGTCTCTCCCCCGTCTGTACTCTCAGATTCCTCTAAGATCTCATCTCCGGGCGTGCTAGGTACGCCCGGCTGGTCATAAGGTACATCATCAGCCGAAGCTTCGGCTGAGCCTTCTGACTGATATTCAGGGTCTACAGCCGTCCGTCTCGTCCAAGCCATTCTGTCCTGCACATGAACAAAGACGGTCGGATTCGCAAAAGAGTAAGGGTGATCCAAACACCCCCAGACGGCATCCCCAGTCCTAGACTCGCCGTATCCGGTGACTGGCTCACAACTGTCCTAGGCCGTGTCGTGTGTATTTTAGGTGAGTCCATTATTCTTTAACAAGCTATACAACCGGAAAAAGAGCAAAAAAGTTGCAAGGGGCAGAGACGGTACCTTGAAGTTGTATGACTTTAAAGACGGTTGACTTCTTGAAGTCAGCAGCCAAAAATCTTCTTGGTTGCTTGATAATACCCCAGGCGGTATCCCGGATGTACCCCTTTGAAGAGCAGCTGAACCTCGCTAAAGACCCAGCCTTTTCTTTGAAATGTGGCTTGAAGATACCCTAGACGGTAGTGACCGGCTGTGGGTGTATTGAAAGCTAGGGAAAATAAAAGGGTACTTAGGCGGTTTAAAGGGAAGTTGCTTGAAGATGCCCCAGACGGGTTGTGACCGGCTGTGGGTATATTGAAAGCAAAGGAAAGAAATTTGACTATGGTCAGGCGGTATCTAAGAGTTGTGAGCAAAGGACACTCAGACGGAAGCTGGATGAGTGAAATATGGGAAGTCTTTTGCAAATAAGAGCAGCCGGTATCAAAGCTTTTCTCTCAGAAAGTTTTGTGAAAATTTGCAAAGTGTTGAAAATGAGGGTGAGGGTTTCTATTTATAAAAGAACCCAGAAGGCGAACCGTCACTTCCCATTCAAATTCGATATTCGAATTAAAAAAAAATAAAAAAAAAAAAAAAAAGAGAGGGAAGGTGACGGTTCGTCACCTTCCTAGAATGTGACACCTGTCACAGGCGCCACGTGGCAAGCCACGTCACACCTGTGAGGGGAAAATGTTTAGGGTAAAAATACCCTGTCCACATGGCCTAATGGCATGCTGACATGTGTCAGCTTCAGAGAGGCTTAAAGGGATCCAATCCTCTACTAACAAGTGGCACCTTAACCCTAAAAGGGGAACTGATCCCCTTCCACTATAAATAGAGGACAATCCTCATTTATTACATATTCATATATACATACACAAAAAACCAAGCAATATTAATTGCAAAATTCTCTCTGAATCAGAGAGAAGAACCTTTACATTCCGTACTTTAACACATCCGGAAAACGTTCTAACTTGCTCGTCGAAGGCGGAAATCCACCCAATCGGAGTCTCCGTTGTTTTGCAGGTACAAACGGTCGACGCGCATTCTTGGAATTGTAACTCTCCCGAGGGACTCCAAAAACCCCGAAACAACCAGCATCCTTAAAAATACACCCCACCTTTCATGTATCCTTGCTCAAAAAGCACCATGGTTCTGCACCAGATATGGTTGACCCAACCCCAATCCCATCCTTCCCATCTGAGCAACCCTATCAAAGAAAGCCTCTAACTTGCTGGATAAGAGAAGTGTCAAACGAAGAAATCATGCAGTGGTTTAATGGCTAGTTCAATGGGATCAACTACTATGGAAGAAGCTACTTGGGAAGATGCTGCCGAGATTGAAGAGCTTTATCCTAATTTTGATCCTTGGGGTCAAGGATCTGTTAATGGGGAAGGTATTGATACAATTGCTAGCTAGCATGGAAGTTGAGCTGGAATATACAGCAAAAGAAATGACAATTGAGATAGAAGGAATAATGGGAATTAAAGTTGTCCAAGGAAAGTGCACAGAAAGAGAGGAGAATAATAATGCAGGGAATATTAGCTAGAATAAAAGTTGTAATTTGTCATTTAGCTCTTTTGTCCTTTAAAACCGTTAGAGTATTTTGTTTGTTTGTAGGCTGAATTGATCAGCTCCTTTCAAGGCTATTTAATTAAGCCAAATCCTTGTAATGTTTATATTATGTTGAATGAATGAAATCCTCTCCTATTCTCTATATTCTCTCCTTCCCCTGAAATCTCTATATTACTTCATTTATACAATTATTACCAACAAGCTGCCCTCTTCTTTCTCTTGGCTAGCTTTCTGGAATAGTTGTTTAAACCTCCATTTTGCTGTGCAAAATCAAGTTTGGTTACTCAGAGCTTAACATTCTGTACCTTGTTAAACTTATTTATTGTGAAATTAGAATGGATTTGTATCTAGTTAGGGTTTGTAATACTGGAATCTTGGAATTGATTTAGAATTTTAGGGGTGGAGGTCAGTGGCAGAACCCATACTATGGTTGTATGGATTGAGAACTCCGTACCTTGTTAAACTTATTTAGTGTGAAATTAGAATGGATTTGTATCTAGTTAGGGTTTGTAATACTGGAATCCTGGAATTGATTTAGAATTTTAGGATTGGAGGTTAGTGGCGGAACCCATACTATGGCTGTATGGATTGAGAACTTCATACCTAGTTAAACTTATTTTAGTGTAAAATTAGAATGAATTTGTATCTAGTTAGGGTTTATAGTACTGAAATTGATTTAAAATTTTAGGGGTGGAGTTCAGTGGCGGATTCAATACGAGTTCAGCTAAACCCATAACTGGATTTGGAGAAAATTTGTAATTTACAGAAAACATAAATCTAATCCCTCAGTGTTTTATTACTTGTTCCACTTTCTTATCATAGTCGTATTTTACAACTTACTCCATTTTTTTTTTTGGAAATTTTTAACGACAATTTACTATTTTTTTTTTCCACTAGCATTCTCCTCGTATAATATTTTAATATTTTTTATATCTTCTTTATTCTCCACTTATATTCACTTTTGTTTTTTAATTTTTTTTTTTATACTTAACCAGCCCCGACCCCCATTTCCATTATAAAATAATAGTTTTTACTATTCCTCCTAAATCTCCGTGTTTGGAGAAATGGAGCAGGTACTAAAATACGGAGGAAGTACGAAATACAAAAATTTGCATAACCTGAACTTTTGCAAAGACGTTGATTGTTTCTACCAGACGCATTGTTACAATAGCTATTTGTTCGGATTAATAGTTTCCAACAAAAGAACTTTGCCCCTTAAACATTCCAATTAATAAGTAATAATTTTAAAAATGAAAAGAAAAGAAGGGTTTTTTTTTAATATAGTAACTCTCTTGATTTCACTTTTTTACGTTGTATCCCTCTATATAGCACTTTTCATACTGTAATTTGTGGGTACATTTGGTAACCATATAGTAACTTTATCGTTATCCCGCCATTAATAAATTCAGTTAGTGAGGCCCACTCTTCAATTATTAATATTTTTTTTATCGATTTGCGGGTTAAAAAAAATTTTCATTAAATTTTTTAGGGGTTATTTTAGCCCTTAAGAATCCAAATCGAGGTTAGATTTAGCAAAAAAAACATAAATGCCTCGTTTTATGTATTAAAAACGTAAACACGTAAATCGAAACTAACAGATAATAAATTCTTTTGGCCAAAGTAGATTAGTCATAAATTCTATTGGGTGAATTTGAATTTGAGATGTCGAAGGTAAAAATTAATCCTTGTTAACTATTTTAATCTTTAAAATTAGGTTTAAACCATTTATGCAAATTTAATAGTCCGACATACAAATTTTTATATTTAAATCAATAGTAATGGTCCTATAATAATCATTTTATAAACCAATAATAATCACTAACATTCATAGAATTATTATTCTTCCAATATGTTCAAATTTGACAAAATTGTGTATTCTTTTTAATGATAAAATTGAGAAGTGTCAAATCACTAACCATTAAGGATTATTATTAAGGTTACCTGCCATGAATCTGACTTTGTTGTCGTGTCAACCAAAATCTAGCTTTTTGATTGCAATTAGTAAACCTTTCATTACAGCGCGCATTACCAAAGGAATTAGGAAGTTAGGAACATAAGAACAACTTTTTCATACTACGTATTTACGTAATACTTCCTTTATTTGAAACTTCCTCCATTTTCCGATTTTTATAATATATATTCTCTTAATTTCTAATTGAAGATCGTGGTTTACATGTAAACGGTTGTTAATGAATGTATTTGATTATTAATATTACCTCTAATTATTAAATTTGATATTATTTAAAACACTAAGGGCCGTTTGGTTCGCATGGGAGAATCGGAATGCAATGAACAAAGGAAATATAAGATAATGGAAGGAAACCCTTTACATGTAGTATGTTGTTTGTTTTCAAAAAAATAAAGGGAATCACCACCACCACTACACAACCCCCTCTTTCTTCACTTTTTCACTTTTCCAGCCACCACATAGCCACCCCACCCCACCGCCCAACCACCACCTCGACGGAACTCATCGGCCCTCGGCGCACCTCCCTCACCCCTCGCTGCCCCTCCCCTCCTCGAAAAACCTTCCACCACCCACGCAAAACCCTAGAAAACACTCTCTAGGGTTTCGAGGTTGGGGGGAGGGTCGGCCAACGATTTTTAGGGGAGGGAGAGTGTTTTCTAGGGTTTTGCGTGGTGGAAGGTTTTTCGGGGAGGAGATATTTTCGAGGGGAGAGGTGGGGGCATGCGACAGGATCCGACGAGAAGTGGGGGGGGGTGCAGCGAGTTTCGGCGAGGTGACTGGGTCCGCGACGAGGTGACTGGGCGAGTTCCGGTGAGTAGAATGGTGGTGGGTATGGTGGCTAAGGAAAGGGAATGGAAAAGTCGGGGGGGTGGGGAATCAATGTAGACTATTTTGGGTAAATTTAAAAATAAAAATGGGTAAAGGGAATAAAAAAGTGACAAACAAACAACAACAAAGGGAATGATATCAGTTCATTCCCACTCCCTTTGATTATTAACCCCAACCAAACGGCCCCTAATTAAGACGAATTAAACAAAATTCGCTCAAATTATAAATAGTTTCAATAATCCAAACAAGAGCATAATAAAGAAATGGAGGGAGTATGTATTTTTTTCATTTTTTTTTTTTATTTTTTTTTTTTTGAGGAAGGAATATGTATTACTTATGCGAAGTATAAACCAATAATTTCTCGACTTATATACATACGTTGTATTACTTTTATGTGTTGGATATTGTTGAATAGTTTGGATTCATCTGATCATTAGGTAGATTTTCATTTACTTAATTTTTATTTTATTATTATTTTTTTTTTATATATATATTTTTTTAATCTATAATATATATGTAGCATTTAAAGATATTTATGTTACAATATGTGCATGAATCAAATATAAAATGTACGTATTAGTAGATGGTGAAATGAGAACAAATATTTAAAACAAAGGATGCATTTTTACAATTTTTGTCCATTGAATTTTACAAAAGATATTTACATAAGCAAGATTTGATTTCAAGTTCAGTAACTTCAGTTCTACCCCCAAGGTTTCAAATTCTTATATATGGTTAGTCACATGGTGTGGCCACTTCACATAATCACACATAAGACAATTAATTAAGTAATAGGGGTCACGATGATGAGCAAATTGGGTTACCTTAACGTATGTAGGTTACTTAAATGAGAAAAAGGGGTTACTCTCTTAAATAAGTGGTATCATTCTTTCATTTTTTTAAAACAAAAATATAGGGGTTACTCGAATGAACAAATGAGGTTACTTATTTCTAAATTATTTGATTTTATTCGTATAATGAATTTGGGTTACTTTTACGGACAAAATGAGGTTACTCTTGAGATTAAATGAGTACTTATGCATATAAATGAAGATTACTCTTATAAACCAATGTGGCCACACCGTATGACTAGCCACATACAAGACTTACCCCATGCTTTTATAATCTCAATCTTATCATCTTATACAAGTATTTTAAAAAATAAATAAATAAATAAAATCTTAATTAGAGATAAGCAACGTGCTGTTTTACAACTACTCACTTGGAAACTTTTGCTTAAACAAATGAATATACCTAAAACTACTAAAAGTAAAATTAATGATAAAGCAAGAAAATGGATATTTTAGTAGATTTTTGTGGACTTTTGGATCCTAAAATGGATGTATGTCTCATCCAACAAAGACAAAGGCAGCCACCAAGAAGAAACCTTAGCTTTATTAATTTGTGTGTTTTCTCTTTTCTAGTAGAGAAACATAACCCATACTTATAACCAAATCTATCATTTTTGTCAACAAGTGCAGTCTTCTCATTGACAACTTGTCTACAACTAAAGTTTACTAGATAGATTCTATGAATTGATTAAAAGCATTAATTAATGAGATATAATTTGATACATTTGCATACAATTACATACAAGTATTTTTATATTACATAGTTTTGGCCTTACACTATCAAGGCCATTTGAAACAAGTCTTGAGTGAGGCTCTAAACACTCCAAACATGGGTGTGCATGTTTACTCATCAGGGTGGCAAATGTCTGCACCTAGACCATTTGCATCTCACTTGACTTATTAGCTTATTATAGAAATTAATTTATTATGACCTTAGCTTCATTACACTTGATCGTTTGCGCTTTTATTTTATTTTATTTTATTTTTTTTTTTTTTTCTCTTTTAATGTTATATTTCATTATTGTAGGCAATAAGCAAAAGATAGAGCAATTAAACTTGGAAAATATTATACTACGATGATAGAGTATAAAATATGCATAGTCCTGATCCTTAACCATCAACTTAAGCTTTTCGTTGAGTTGGTCCACTAACATGGTATCAGAGCCAACGTAGCATAAAGGTAACGGGTTCGAATCTCAACCACCCCTCCTTCAAAGTCGAATTAATTCGCGCCGGGTATGGGAGGGCATGTGCTGCATCCACATTTCAAGTCCAAAGGACCTTTCATGTGAGGGGGGAGTGATAGAGTATAAAACATATTCCTTGTTCTCAACCATCAGCTTAAACTTTTGGTTGAATTGATCCACTAACATACGACGTTACTAAATAGCGGTCAAATAACGATTTAACGTATTCTTGTTAATTTTTTTCCTACGAAAACCCTATATACAATTATACATGCACAAATTAACAAAAAAAAAAAAAAAAAAATCTCATTCCAAATTTCCAATCCATGTTGTTGGGGGTGCTATAGGTAACATAACGGAGGAGGTTTCTATTTGTTATTAGCCCCCCATATCCCACCACATCATAGGAACATTATTTATTAATTACGACAGTGACACGTCATGAAAACTCAATCATTTATTTACAAAACAAATGTTCTAGTACATTTTATTCTTTGTTACTCTCTACATTACTCTGATTTTATCGAGCTCATCATTTTTTCAATATTTGGATGTTGACTTGTTCTATTTACAATGATTTAAAAGCCAATAACTAAAATCTAATGAGGATTATTGGAGATCCTCAAAGTAAACTCTTTGCAGTTAGTTATACAAATTAAAGATGCATGATCAAGTCCGGTCTGCATCCTAGAATGTTAAAAGTATGTACTACTTGTGCATGCATGATTAAATAAATTCATGTTAATTAATTTTTGCTTGAGCTTAGCATTAAGTTTTAATAACCCCAATATGCTTAGCATTGACTAATAATACAACTTACACTTGTTTACACAAAATAAATCATCTAATTTGTCGAGTCCCAAGTAGACTGTTATATATATACACATCTCTAATAATTCTTGAACGAGACAAATTGAAATATTAATGTATGCGATCATGTGAAGTTTACCATGCATCTTAATCAGTAAATTTTAGGTGATACTTTTGTGACTTTCTCTACACACTCAAACACACACACACAAAAAAAATCTTAAAACTATTTTCAAAAGAAATCACATCTTATTAATATTTCTCTAACAGAAAGATCATCCTAGAGAGTAGAGATCCATCTCACAAATTTCTTTGTATACATTACACATAATTATCTTTATGTGATGGTGTAGGATAAATTTTCCATGAATGCTCGTTTACTGTTTTACATACTATGTTTCATGCATATGCATGTTCAAGTATCTTAGCTTGATAACAACTTTAATTAATACGTGCATGGCAATGGAAAACTGGAAAGAGAACCCTACTACTTGAGTTCAACGCGCGTAAGATATAATCCAACTTAATTAAAAACATATAGTAGTACGAGTAGCTTTTACTTGGGTTATAGATTGATAAAGTTTTAATCGACAACATATAGGAGTAGCTTTTACTTGGTTATAGATTGATGAAGTTTCTATTTTCCTTTTAAACGCGGAATATGTAATACTCACACTTGCACTGAAAAAATTCTCCCCTCAAATATGAATCTATACACATACACCTCTCCTTGGATTGAATGAAAATGGATAAATTAAATGACGAACTCAGTCTATGTATGTTGAAGCAAATTAGAGCTCTAAGGAAACACCAACATTGGGCCTATCGAATGCCTATCGAATGGCATGTAACAACTCATCAATTGAACCTAGCACGAATACCAATTTGTTAGAATAGATGGAGGAGAGACAAGATATATAGAGAAGCTCGATCAGATTACTAACAATTGCCCAAAGCAAGATTTCATCCTATAAGAGGTTATCTATATGTGCAATACACTTAATTGGATTAAATATAAGATAAAAATCATTTGCCTTAGCTATCTTACACTTTGAGACACACAATATTCACACTTGCACTTAACAATGTAATTTGAATTAGGGGAAAGATAAGAATGCCCCTAAAATAAACATATTATACAATATAGATATAGATAAAGCATTGCATGTTAATTTACCAATTACTAATTAAACCATACATTATTTTGATTAGTCGTATCAACAAAAGCCGGGCTAAGGTTTTAAATCCAATATAGTAAACTATACAAATAACACCATATTTGACCTCTTAATATATATGAATCATTTATCAAGTCAAAGAACGGAAGAAATAAATTTAAACAAACAACATAATCAATCATCTTTCTTTTTCTTTTTTTTCTTTGTTCTTTTTGAGCTAAATCAAAAGTCATAGTCAAAGCAACTTACCATGGCAAGCTAACTGTCTTCACAAGCATCCTCTTGAATGTTGATAACAACATGAATGACGAAAATGGCTATCAAAATTAAATAATGCTGATATATATACCACATTAAGAAATAAAAATAAAACATTGGAAAATAATTAAATAAATTAGGATATCTTAGCTTCTACCTACCTACATTTATAACTTGTAAATAAATTGTACACAACCCTACACGTTGATATAATAGTTGTAATTGCAGTATCAACGTTGACATGAACAATTGTACAATAATACACTGTACCAAATCACAATTAAATGCTGTCCTAAAATTAAATTTAAACATAAAAAGAGTAATAATTCATTTATCTTTATAAAATTTCCTCTTTTTACGTCTTGATTAAACTGTATCAATGTTTATTTAATTTCTTTTCTTCTTATTGATTTTCGACACCAAATGAATGTAATCCAATTCAATACAATCATCGAATCCATATCGATCTAACTAAACATGGAAAATTAAATAAATACAATAAATTATACTTTTTTTCCATTAACATATTCAACTATCTAAAACGCGTTGCAAAAAATCGAGAGAATTAGGGGAAAAGATAGTACTAGGAGAAGTAAAATTTGTCGAGAAGGGACTAGGTAAGTAACTTCCTTCGATAAAGTTCTTATTCCCATGTTGTACAACGCTCAAGTCATGATGATGTTGTTGTAGGTTTAGGTTATTTGGATCATGAAAAAAGGGGGGGAACAAGTTTGGAGAAATAGGTGGTAACGAACTCGGTCCGGGGGATAATATCCCCGGAAAAAACACGGTTCTTTCTACCCCTTCCATGTCGCCGCCACCACCGCCACCTCCGCCGCCACCTACATCAAAAGTTATCCCTTGTTCTCTATTAACAACATCACTTTGACCAACCATTCTCCTTGCTTCTGGGTGCATTTTCGTCCTTTCGATGCTAGCAAACCTCGCTGCCGGCGATACACCCCCCGTTATTACATGATGGCTTGTAGTAGTAGTAGTAGTAGTAGTAGTAGTAGTAGAAGAAGAAGAAAATCCAGTAACAATATTACTACTACTACTACTTGAAGTAGTTGTAGTAAAATTACTAGAAGGATATTGTGTTGAAGAAGATGATGATGAGGTGGCATCGGAGCCTGTTAACCGTTGAACAAGTGTCATAAATTCACTAGGGTGTGTATGGATTACCTTAGGAGACACGGTGTATATGATCACTGGCTGACGTGGCGGTGGCGGTGGCTGAGATGGCACTTGTTGGTGTTGATGAGCTGGATTAGCCGGTGGCGCCACCGGTGGTTTTTTGATCTTGTGTGACTCTTTCCTAACCTTCAACGGTGTTGGCCTAGGGCCTTGTAACTCTTTACGAGGCGGTCGGCTACCGCCCGGGGAGTCCGGATTGTCCATGGAGGATATAAGCTAGAAAGAAGCCAAGGTTGGTACACAAAGATTATTGTGGCTAAGAAAAATGATGATGAGATAGTGGTAAGGGCATTTAATATTTTTTTCAAAAGGTGGATAAGAATTAAGAAATATACAAATATATATAAGTACATAAATTTAAAATATTTGAAAGGAGGGAAGATGGGCGGAAATGTATAGACTTTAAAAAAATAACAAGTCAATGGGACATAGGGAAGTATAGTATAACAAATTAACATGAAGTGGTTGAGAGAATTTGTCTTGTTTTGTTTCCTTGAACAAGTGAGCATATGCAAGTTGGGTGTCATTAGGTTAGTAATAGGAGAAAATTCCTTAGTTGTGTATTTGTGTTGGCTACTTGTTGCTTAGTGATGCTATTAATTATGTAATGATCAGTAAGAAAAGGCAGGTTTCGTGGTGTTATTAATCTTTGAACTTTTCTAACTTTTTATATATGGGTGTAACCTAGAAGCTTCTTATTGTCATGCATCTTAATTTTTTTGGCTATAATAATAAGAGGTGCGTGGTAAATGGATCATCTCTATATGGCGTCATTTTGGGTTGGATGGTTGTTTAAAGTTCGTAGTGGTTTCTGTTCATATTCAATTCGATTCAAATTATAAATTATAACACATTTACGATTACAATACATTTAAAATGAGTGAATTTATATCCACCATAAAAATGATTATACCACAATTTCTTTATGTACATAGAATGAGTATGAAAAATATTATAAATCCAATCTTAAATATTAGATAATGCGACATATTTTATGTGCAGTCATGATATTTCCTCTGTTTTTATGTATATAACACTTCATTTTTGTAAGTTTGTCAATGGATATTTTCAACCATTTATATATTAAATTAATGATAATTAATTACATATATTATATTTTCATATTTGAAAAATAAATATAAATTGTGAAAAATCTAATTATAAGATTCCTTGTAATTACATATTACTAAAAAGTAAGCATTGTGTAGTATATCAATAGTGTAAATTGCAAAGTCTTCGTTTCACCTTAAAAGTAATAGTGGAATTATTAATGTATTAGTTGGTGGGAGCATTCTATGTGTAATTTGGAGAATTTGATTGAATAGAGCTGAAGATTATAGTATAACAATTAGAAAATCAAGTAGATAGCATTCTATCATGTAAGATTGTGTTGTCCTTATTTTCACATATTTCAAAATAATTAATATAAGTTTTTTTTTTTTGGACAAATAATTTATATAAGTTTAGATAAATTGTTAATTAGAGTTGATAAGGCTAATAATTAAGGGGTATCTAAGTTTTATTTATAAAATACGGAGGAAGTTCATTTCAGATGAAATCATTTTAATGTTTTGGTTCAACTTGACACAAGGCAAATTGTATTTTAGAGATTTGGGAGCCAGTAGGACGAGATGTCTGGTTGATTCTTTTGAAGTAGTAAGTTCGTTATGCATTACCAATTAATTATAAGTGATATAATAAAATGCACGTCCTAAAATAGCTATATTATGATCAGATTCCTAAATATAATTAAATAAGGAATGAGGAGATAACAACAGATAAAAATTAAATAACTTAATTTATTTATTGTTGTTGTAAAATTATGTTTGTATTATAACAATTGTGCCAATAAAATTTCTAGAGTGTAGACAAAAGTACTTAAAGCACTAAAGCAGTCTATTAGTTTGTGTGCGAAAAAGACGAAATAAAGACTCCTTTTCTTAAATGGGAACATGTAATTTATTTTATGTATTATTATGGAAGAACAAGTCATAATAAAGATAGAGCATGAGTAGAAGCAGTTAAAAGAGATAACAAATGCTGACTGAATTGCCAATTTCAGACTGGTAGTAGTTATTTAGTTAACCTTAACCTGGAAAATTAGATAAACGTACTAGTATAGAAGTCTTGGAACCTTTTAATATAGAATTCTATGGTACTATGTTTATCTCAAATTTATTTCTTTTTTTTTTTTTAATTTTTTTTGAGGGAAAAATTTATTTCTTGTTTGGTTTATTTCTTTTTTTGGATATTATTATTCAGGGATGGGTACACAATGAGCCTACAGTATATGACGTGCATTGCTATGTAATCGTATTGTAAAAGTCATACACTGTTATGTATTACTAGTGTTTTGTACCAAATTATATGGATTAATAAAACAAACTTCTCATGTTTCTCACTCCAATTCTCCCCCCCCCCTTCTCCTTTCTCATTCTTCTTTGCAAAATGTAATTTGAAGGAATAAAATCTCTCAATTCACCTGCTTTTTATTTTTCAGAACCTATTTTTGTCTTATATTTGTCAAAACTTATTAATTATACCTTATTCAAACATGAATAACTCTAAAATTTGTTATACCTTATTGATCGTTATTGATCTGAGCTTATTTACCCTAAAATAAGTGAAAAAATATGAACACCATTTGACCTAAGACATTGTACAGTCACATTTTGAAAAAGGATTAATTTTAGGAAAATGTTATACATAAGGTCTATGTGGAAGAAGCTAAAAAAGGAAAGTATTATTGAAATATATTCATTAATTACACTAATTTGCGCTTGATTTTAACTTACATTCATAAACTAATACCAAATAAGAAAATATATTAAATGCTTATTTGTTGCCCTAAAGGACTACATATAATATCACCATTAATTTTATAAACACAAAAAATGAAGCATACGGTTTTCAATTAATGTAAAACAGTGTTGTTGCGAAGGCAATAATAAATGTGTCATTGAATTAGGAATAAGATTTAATTGACAGTTTAATAATTTAAGTGTGAGATATGTTAAACGAACCAAGTCAAGTTGAGGCGTTGAGAAAAAGCCAAGTCTTGATCGACCATCACAAATCTTGACTCTTGAAAGAAGTTGAACCTAGTCAAATTATACCCACTACTTAATACTTGGCTTTTTCTTTATCATGTTTTATATTTTATCTATTATTTGTCTTTTCTTCTTATTCCTTTTTTTTGGTTGAATCTGGAGACTAGCTAGGAGACGGTGTAAAATGAAATAATCTAAATGGAAAATTAATTTTTCTTCCAACACCTTTATATATCAATAATAATATCTTAGTAATATTGTCAATAGTTTTGAAACAATAATATCTTAGTAATATTGTCAATAGTTTTGAAACTAATTAGTTATCAAGACAATTATAACAAGGCTCAACATAATTATACATTCATTTTTACACGTAAAATAATCTCTATATGTGTAGCTAATGATTGATTTGTGAATAGTTTATAAGCTAGACAAATGTTACGATATTACAGAACAGAAGAAGTATTAAATATATTTATTAAGTCTATATGACGAAATAAGAGCTAGAGGGTAAAAGAGTAAATATTTGTTGGTTTTAAAATTTAAAGAAAAACGGGAACCACATACTACATAAAAATATCTTAATTGAAAAATAAGAAGAATTTTATGGATCAGGGGATTAAACAAATAGCTAGTCATTTAGGCTTATTTAAGTATGATTGACCACTTTTGTCCAAAATTTGGTTTCAGTTTAGGACAAGTCTTTTTTATTTATGGTTTTAAAGAGCACCAATAGAGTCATAGTCACATGACTATGCACTAAAAGTCTAAAATATGCATGGCTTCATATTTTATTTGCTCTTACATTACGCACCACATTTTAACAATTACAAACATATTTATATGTTTCGGTCAAAGCTATTTCTCCATTTAAAGAACATAGGCTGAGTTTCTGAAATTGAAATCTGTAATAATTAATTAAAGGTTGATTTCAAATAAATGAGAGATGTAGAATACAAAATTTGAGAGGAAAATCTTTAAAACTGAGATCTAAAGCCAAAATTTATGACCATTCCCATAGCATAAAACTTAAAAAGTGTAATTATAAGTGGTATCAAATTAAGTTAAAATATCAAAAAATTAAACTAATTGCAGCACGTTCGTCGAATCACTCAAATGAATAGTACAATATGACATCATATTTTTATTTAATATAAATGCAAAGTTATTTTTACATGCAAAGTTAGTACAATATAAATGCATTAATAGGAAAACCCTGCATCAATACGTTTGTAATGCAAACTGATTAATAGGAAAATCCTGCATTAATAGGATGACCTGCATTAATAGGAAAATGCAAATGCAAAGTTATATCTATTTATCTATACTTTTAGAAAAAGCGTTTTTAAAATAGAAGGTGTGTCACGTGACACCCTTCACATGTATTAATGTTAATAGTGTATGCCACATCACCCCTTTTTCATTCATGTATTGTATGCCACATCACCTATCATAGTATAAATATGTTTTAATGGTGTTGAAACACATTGAGGAGTTAGTTGCCCATGCCCATTCTATATTATCTCAAAATTTAACATGGTATCAGAGTCTAGATTTGTTGGGCCGTTCATAACTGGGCATTTGTCAAGCCATTGGTTAAGGGGCCGCTGTTGGATGTTCATTATTCCCAATGAGGATTATTTTACACAATCTGGTGTGCTCTAATTCTAAGGGCACTAAGAAGTGAGAAGGAGTGTTGAAACCCATAGTAACCCACTTGTGAGTGTCCTACATTAGAGAAAGAGGAGAGATGGTTCCACTTTATAAGATAGGGGAGTTATTTCTACTATTACCGATTGGTTTTAGTAGGAACCTCTTTGGCCTTGTTTGAGGACCAAACTCTCATCCTCCTTGTTTGGGTTTCCTAGGCCCATTTTATATTATTTCAAAATTTAACAAATGGCAATAAAAATGTTTATCACAAAGTTTGAACACACGACCAATAAGAAATGAATTAATGTTCTTACTACCTTTGCTATCTATTATTGTGTTTTCATATTAAATTATTATATAGTACTAAATAGTAAATACTTTGTATAAAACATCAATTTGAGACTTGAGAGTACATATTTAGATTCATAGTTATTATTGTTCTTTTTTTTAAAAAAAAAAATAAATTATACAATTTATAATTTATAGCTCAAATAATATTTATTGATATTCAAAATAAAACCCGGTGCATCGCTCGGGCCATACACCAGTTAATACATTTAAAATTTGAATTCCTCTAAATAGCTCAAAGCCTCAAAACATTTTAAGTCACCAACTAATGCTTGTGGGCCTTGTGGCCATTTAGATGGTCAATGTCAATCTTGAGGGTCATAGATCAATTCTCTATTTAAACTACAATAATATCTTTTTAAATCAGTTTTTATAATCTTTCTATGTAGTTTTTAATGATGTAGATCTTGTATAACATATATATTAGACAAAAAAGAATAAAAAAACCATCTCCAGATACAAAGAAAGCATCAAACTAATTAAAATGACTATGATAAATCTAATACTACAATTATAACAATAATATAAACATGAAAGAATATAAAATTCGTAATTTAGCAGGGAGTACTAAGTACTAACTAGTAGTTGTAAAAAAAAAATTCGAAGTTATACATCTTCCCTTCATATATTTTTTGTTTGGTAAAGAGAATGATCCGTAAACAAAGGAGAAATTAAAAATCACACTTGCTTGGATTGAGAATCGAACCCCTATCATAGATTTAGAGGAGTGAAAAGATGACACGTCAACCTTGATTATCTATACATCTTCCCTTCATGGGCTGCATCACACTAGCCCTGATGGCCTAATCTAATTTTGGTTTATAAGTTGATTGAATTTGTATAAAATAAGTTATTGGGTCGAATAAATTAATGGGCCAATTCCTTCTAATACGATGTACATTATAATATTTGGATTAATCAACAAACCTCGAGTACGACCCAAGCTGGTCCCAATTGGACTGACCCTTGAGCTAGTCCATATGTTTAAGGTGTGGGCCATATGGTCGGTTACTAGTTTCTACGTTCGTACATTTCGTACAAATTCTTGAGGCTCTTCTTGTTTCCTTTGTCAATTTCCATCTATCTAATTTTGGCTTTCAAGATAAGATTATTAATCAAATTGTCACAAAACCTTTCCATTTAAAGAAAAAGGAGAGTTAAAAGGGAATTACAAAATTGGAGAATTGAATTTTCGTATTTATTATGATACTAATAAAAATTATACTAGTATTATGACAATTAATTTCGGATGGAGAGAGTAATTAACTTAAAGACGTCAACTACTATATATTTATTTATTTATTTATTTTTTTTTAAAAAAAAACTACAAATAATAGATTGAGCTCTTCTAGAATTGGCACTTGACGCATCAAATGGACTCGCATTCAACTAGTTGTAATAAAGTAATAAACTAATAATGGAATATATTCCAATTCTATAATTGCCCTCAAAATTGGGGCACCGCCTTTTGGCCCTAATGTACTGTGTACCTTCTTGCAGAAGAGATGGACAAAATTCCAAAATTCCTAGACTATAATTCTGCAAATAACCAAATGGTTAAAAAAAAAAAAAAAAAAAAAAAAAAAAAAAAAAGAAAAAAAAAGAAAAAAAAAAGAAAGGAAAAGAAAAATATATGATATAGTAGTTATTATTATGTATACTTCATTATATAATAAAACTAGGTTAGATCCCTTGCCATGTATGGTTTTTACTCTTTATTACGGAGTATCAATTTAAAAATATATTTAAATATAAAAAATAATTTGGTCTAGAATCTATTTCTTATTTTATCCGAAATCAAGGAACTTAAAATATTTTTTTGTATCTTTTATGACTACATATTATAATTTTTTATTCAAGCTTTCTTCTATTTGAACCCTAATGGCATATTTGTTTTATTTCACATTTGATAATTTTTCATTCACCAATTATGTTAGGTTGAAAAATATAAAAACATGATTTTTTTACTATAAATAATTATTATTTATGCATTAAAAAGTGATTACTTATATAGAAATTTATATAAAGATATGGTTAGATATCTAAGTTGATTATTTTAAGATTTTTTCAAAAATTTTGGAAGAAAATATTTTGCGTATATTCTCTATATTATCAATCATTTTAAAAGTTTTTTTCAACAAAAATATACTAAGGACATACCAGAAGATGACACGTGTCATTGCTCGTGTGTCTTTTAGTATATAGTTATTATTATTATTATTATTATTATTATTATTATTATTATTATTATTATTATAGTTATAAGTTATTATTATTATTGATTATTGATGGTTCTAAATAAAACGTTTATGTGTCACACGAATCTCCTTTTTCTTTAAAAAAAACACATCCCACAAGTTTAAAACACCAAACATCATGTATATAAGAATAATAAGATCACACTTCTTAACCAATAGCAATTTATGTTCTCTTTATAAAGATAAATAGATAAATCTTTAAGTAAGCACAAAAAGGAAAAAAATAATAATCTAGAAAAAAGAAATAAAGATGAACCGTTTCAGCAATTCCAAGACGAGTTATTCACTTTAAACCTGATTATATTTTATTACAATATTTACTGCTTCGTAACACACTAAAATGCCCAAATTGATTAATTGGCTTGCTATTATTTAAGGAAATTAAGGGTAATATTTAAGAGTATTATATAAGAGTAAAATAAAATGTTCGGAGTAAAAATCAAGCTTAGAAGGTAGAATACTACAAATGTTACCCTAATTTAAGATTTATGAACCTGTAAAAAAATTTAAGATTTATGAAAACGTTTCATACTACACGGCTACACCATGCCTTTGAAAATACGGCGCTTGAAAATTTGTACTTCAAATTGTAATTCCATCAATTTTCTGAAAGTTTTATTTTGGAAATTTGTAATATGGTCTAATTTAACCATATCAAGCTATCTAACCCACTTACTCAGCACATGTCTTCAAGAGTGATAATTTCTTTTATACATACTCAAATTTTTATATGTGGCTGGTCACATACACCGTGTGACCGAGATTACTTATTCAGGGATTACTCGGTCGATCAGGGATTATATATTCTCACACAGAAAACGCGCTAACCGACTGAGTAACCCTTGACCGACTGAGTAACCCCTAAATAAGTTACCCCGATCACACGGTGTGGCCAACCACACAGAAAAAGCACCGTTATACATATCTTATCTAAGACAAAAATGCATAGCAATTTTATTTTGCAGCTACAACCTTATGCTATATGAGAATTCAATTCATGATGTGAGACACAAATAAGTTCGTGTTCTATTAACATTATTTTTTGTCGAATTTAAATATCACTCATTGGTTAATTAGAACTAATATTTATTGCCTGTAACTTAATTTTACTGATTCATTGTTTTATTTGTTATTTGAATTTATGGTTTTTAAGGATTAGTTGAAATTTATTTATATACGAGTTTTAAATTGATTTTTACCGAAAATTACAATGTACGGAGTTTGTTATTTTTATATAGATGAAGAGATGTCCTAAATCATTTATAACGTGATTACGTGAAGGGATCCAAATATCAACTTCAAGTGGAAAATTGTTGACAACTACATACTAGCTTGTTGATCCATCATTGTCTATAATAATATTAACCCATATCATATATCTTGCAAACCTTCTCAGACTACAGTATTTCCTTGGTTTTATTTATTTATTTATTTATTCAAAAAAAAATTATTTATTACTTCGTATTATTAATTTCCCTATATAATAGTTAAGCATGCAGTGAAACAGTTCACTTGCTAACTCCAAATCCTGCTACCTTCGCTCATGCATTGAAGCTCAACTGCAAGTAAGAATTTTATTTAGAATGCTCTATAATCTACTAAGTATGTAATTATGTAAATTTGTTACATGTTAGTATGTTACATGTATTATTTTCACTCTTTTTAATTGCACCATGTTACGGTTTATAACAACAAGATTTATTTTGTTTAGCAGTTGTGCACAAATTCCAATGGAGTTGAGCAAAGGTCCTAGCTCGCCTAAGCGAGGAAATGACAGCAATGGTGAAGCAGGGCTAGCTATGTTACGCAGGAGAAGCCTTGAATTGGAGAATCAGTCGAGAAACAATAATGGATTTATTCGTAAGACAAAATCATTGAATAATCAAATCTTAATCAATGTTGATGAACTTGTTAAGAATGTCTCAAAAAGATTTAACAATATTAGTTTCCAAAACGTTGCTTATGCGTTTCATGAAGTATCCTCTCCTACTAATATATCAGGTAATTTCATGTTTCTGATGCTTTTTGCACTCAATTCTGTCCCTTATTTAAGATCTTTGTTATAGGACCAAATTAAAGCTAGTCTAATACTTTGTACAAGCATGACTTATGGGAATATTAAGAATTAATTATCCATTGTTAATAGATTCACTTAACTTGTTTGACTAGCTAGTTAGCTAATGTCTTTGTATTAGCTAATTAAGTTGACGAGTAGTATTAACTTTTACTTACCAACTCCTAAGATAGAATTAGCTACGTCCGAACTTAAAAAGAACAACTTAAAATTTTTCAGTTTGAATGAAAAGCCATTTACCAAACATATATAGTTTATAGTTATTGATGACAGTGAAAAGCCAATGAGCTAAAAAAAAAACACAAACATTTATGTCTTCTTGGGTTTTCTTTTGTAATGTTGCATAAAACAGATGGTGCTGCAGCTGATAATCCAGGACAGGCAAATGAGCAGGACATGAGTCCAGATTCAAGCACTTGGAATGTTGTACCAAGCATACCGATATGCCTAAGGGTACTAAATTTCTACGACGACTATAATTGTTTTATTGTTTAGATATATTGTCATGTGATGTGAAGAGTTTGATATCAGCAAATTGTTACAGTTTCAAGATGTCAAGTTCAAGGTAACTATGAACGGGGCGAAAAACTCAGAGAATGAAAAATATATACTGCACGGAGTAAGTGGCTCAGCCACTCCGGGAGAGCTTCTAGCCATGATAGGTCCATCAGGTGGTGGTAAAACAACTTTACTTAACCTACTTAGCGGCAGGGTTAAGTATAACAGCGGCACCATCACTTACAACAACCTACCTTACACTAAGTCACTAAAGCGCAAGTGAGTGCAGTTACTCTAAATCTGTGTTTTACAGACCTTGATAATCATTTCAGATGTCGTATGCCTTATTATTAATGAGAATTCTTTTTTCCGTCAGAAAAGTACGTTTAAAAGCAGAACATGAAAATCTGACTGATACTATAAATTTAATAACAGGATTGGATTTGTAATGCAAGATGATGTTGCCTTCCCTCATCTTACTGTCAAGGAGACCTTGACTTATGCTGCTTTGCTTCGCCTTCCAAACACACTGTCGAAAGAACAGAAGAAAGATAGAGCCATGGAAGTCATTATTGATTTAGGACTAGAAAGGTGCAACTGAACACTATATAATATATGTGCAGCAATTTTAACTTGAACACATCTTTTCATAAAGCTAAGCAATTTAAGAATATGTTTCCTTTAGGTGCCAAGATTCTATGATAGGAGGTGGACTTCTGAAGGGAATATCAGGAGGCGAAAGAAGAAGGGTTTGTATTGGTAATGAAATCCTGCTTAACCCTCCTCTCTTACTCTTAGATGAACCTACATCGAGTCTAGACTCAGCAAGCGCGTTGCGTATAGTCCAAATACTCCACAACATGGCTAAGGTACTGCAAACGTTCAGTAACTAATACAGCCTTAAGAGCTCAAGTTTCGTTCTTTTTACTTGTAAAACCGTATAAAATACTTGAACTTGAGTTAATTCCAGAACAAGTTTAAATGCCTGAATATGTAAATAAAGCACTGACTAAAATTGTTTATTGGTTTCATAGACAGGAAAAACAGTTGTGACAACAATTCACCAGCCATCGAGCAGACTATTTTGCAAATTTGACAAGCTTATACTTATAGGTAAAGGGAGTTCTCTGTACTTTGGAAAAGCATCCGAAGCAATGGAATATTTTTCATTGATGGGTTGCTCGCCACTTAAACCTATGAATCCGGCAGAGTTTCTACTTGATCTTGCAAATGGGAACATGAATGACAAATCGATTCCATCGAGTATGGAAGACAAATTCTCACCCACAAATACAAGGGGAAGACCATCACCACTTGAAGTCCATGAGGTTAGTCCTAGCAAATTTATTCACATTTTCAACTAAACTATGATCAATTTATAACATCCATTTATATTCTAATGATTTTCTATGCAGTATTTTGTGGAGGCCTATGAATCGAGATCATCTAAGATAAAAAAGCCAAAACTACTAAAGTCTATGACTCAACAAAATATGGTTAAGCCAGGAGGAAGGACTTGGAATTCAAAGGGATGGGGAGCAAGTTGGTGGGATCAATTCCGCGTTCTTCTAAGCAGAGGAATTAAGGAAAGACGACATGAATACTTCAGTAGCGTTCGTGTAATCCAAGTCATTTCAACCGCTATAATCATAGGGTTGCTTTGGTGGCATCCTGATCATTCAACATCTATAGATATCCAAGATCAGGCAATCAAGACTATCTTTATAACATCAAAATTATAAAGATTATATTATAAGATCTACTACTAACTTGTTATTTTGTGCATGTGCAGGCAGGGCTGCTGTTCTTTATATCAGTATTTTGGAGTTTTTTCCCTTTGTTTACAACCATTTTTACCTTCCCACAAGAGAGAGTTATGCTAACAAAAGAGAGATTTGCTGGGATGTACAGACTCAGCGCGTATTTTGCTGCTCGAAACATCACTGATCTGCCTTTATACCTCATTTTGCCCATTTTTTTCATGCTCATAGTGTACTTCATGGTGGGGTTGCAACCAAGTTTTGCTGCATTTTTCCTGACTTTACTTACAATTTTCTTCGGCATTTTGGCTGCCCAGGTAACTATATGATCAACTACAACAACAATGAAATTTCTTCTTAATTTTCTTACTAATCACTAATATACAAAAAAATTTGTACTGCAAAAAATTTCAGGGCCTAGGCCTAAGTATTGGTGCAGCATTCATGGATATAAAGAAAGCAATGACCGTAGCATCAGTACTTATCATGTCTTTCATGCTCGCAGCTGGATTTTTCCTTCAAGTAAGCAACCATCCTTCGATCCATAACATTTTTTTAACACAATTACACAAACTTGACTTAACATTTTGGATTTTGATTGGCATTGATGTATAAGCAGGATGTACCGTCTTTCATGTCTTGGGTACGGTATGTGTCCTTCAACTATCACACATACCGCCTTTTGCTGAATATTCAATATGGCTGCTCAACTAGTAGTTCAAAATCCGGTCAATGTGAAGCTCCTCTAATCAAAGGATTGAGAGTAGATTCTTCTTGGAAAGTTGAAGTTGGAGCTTTGGTTATCATGATCATTGGATATAGATTGTTAGCTTACTTGTTTCTTAGAAGAATGAAACTTAAGCCAACATGACACATTCAATTAATGAAACATTGCTTATTGAGGTTTATGGCTTATTACGGCCATTACGGCCAACAATAATACATTAGAAGTATTTTGTAGTTCATCCTAAGTTTGTTAAAACAATGCTTAATTAGTCAGTATTTTTGTTTCTTGAAAGTTCGACTCAATTAGCTTTTATGTGGTCTTTAAATAACTTATTTAGCTGTTGATAAAATCAGTTATGTATAAGTGAACATTATAAAAAAATTGAATTTTTGAATATTTACATTGAGACGAAATTAGCTTGATTCTGCTAATTATAAATCATAAAGTACGGTCAAAGTTAATTTACGGCAAAATGTGTTTTTTAACTTTTCACTTTGCTACCAAAGTATGCATTGGTTTGAGAGTGAGGGATAGCTCAAGTGGTTAGAGGTTCCCATCCGGTTTCAGGAGATCTTGGAATCGATTTTCATCGCTTGCCCTAGTGGTACAAAAAAAAAAAAAAAAAGCATGCATTGGGTTTTAGTTGGTGTACCTCTTTGCAGTGCATACAATTTAGTAAAAAAATTTAATGGACCTTCAAGTTGAATTTGGACAATTACTGAATGGACCAAGTTTAAGTTGGGTTACTTTTTCCGAATATGTGCCCAGCCCAATCAAGTGGTTAGAGTTTTCTCTCGATTTCAGTAAAATCTTGGGATCGATTCTCATCACTTGCCCTTATGGCTCTCTATACACCACAAAAAAAAAAAAAAAAAAAAAAAAAAAAAAAAAAAAATGTATGCATTGGATTTTAGTTGGCGTATCTCTTTGCAGTGCATACAATTTAGTAAAAAAATTTAATGGACCTGCAATTTAAATTATGACAATTACTGAATGGACCGAGTTTAAGTTGGGTTACTTTTTCCGAATATGTGCTCAGCCCAATCAATCTCAAGACCATGATCCTTAATTCTATCGTTAAAACTTCAATTAGATTTCGTATTTTGGTTGAATGAAACTCATGAAAGACTAGTGCAGGAACATTTTAGGAATTGTATATGAAGTTTAGAATATACAAAGAGTAGAAGAGGATTAGTATAATGGTTATATCTAGAGTTAATGCAATTATGCAAAGCAAATTGTTCAAAAGTGGCAAATTACAACAAAAATACACTAGTGTACAAGTTAAAAGTAACTCAAAATTGGTTAAAAATAACCAAATAATTGTGGATTGTGTAGTAAATAATACTTCGTATTTATACGTCTAGTGCACCCAAAAGTATCTACTCTGTATTATACATTCTGAATGGATATTCCCTTAAGATCTTGATTAATTATATACCACAATTGGATGCTGGAATTTTTATATTCTTTGACCTTTAAAACCTTGACTATATACCACAACTGATCGCTAGAATTTATACATAATACATTCCTTGACTAATAAACCTCATAGTTGTATACTAGTTGTATTTTAAGTTCACATAGTAGTAAAATACTTTGTAGTTTATTTAGGTGCCAACAAAAAATATATTATTATAAAAGAACATGTGGGGTAGCAACTTGCGTATTCTCTTTTATATTGTTATTACTATACTCAATTTGTCCCCTACAAATTGTTACATATACAATTTTGGTCAATTCTGTAAAAATTGCTATATTGTCTACAGGAAAATTCACCTCACACGGCTCTACTACTAACTACGGAGTATTTCACTATCACTCTGCAGTCATATTTTATTGAAGCCCTCCACAACTTCTTTCCGAGTCAATTTTTTGATTTACTTTTAAATGACAATCCAAAAGAAAAAAACACATCATCCTTGATACATAGATTTAAACACAAATTTCATGAGTTAGTTTATACGAAGTACTACATAGATACTTAATACAATACATTATGGAGTACTACGTATTATGGTAGTTTTTTTTTTCTTTCTTATATATGCTATTAAAATCTAAAGTAGTCAGTAACATATATACTATATAACAATAATATTATGCATAATTTAAGCTTAGATCAGGCACCATAGTAGCCGCCACTCACTCAAGTAAACTAAGTTAGCTTAATGAAAACCAAGCTTCTTTACTAAAGTGTATTTTCCCAAAATATGTATTTCACCACACAAAATAAGAAGATATGAGCAAAAATTCATGTTGTTGCCAAATTTTCATATCCACCGCACAAAGTGTCAATGTCATCCAAAAATCTTCACTGAAAATGGCACATAATAATAAAGGTTTCCATTGATTTTGTTTGATTATTTTTTAGAAGAAAGTTACATTGATTTTGTTAGTTGTCACATGGCAATGTTGCGTCAAAGAACAACTTTTATTGATCCTCTAAAATCTAAACTAATCATATGATGATGTGAATCACTTAGAATCTGATGAAGAACCTTAGCTAGCCTCATGTATTAAATCATATTGTACTCCTTTAGCCACTTAATTAGCCATATGTTTATACTTGTTTAAAAATCGCGATCACATAATGTATTCTATTGTATTTTGTTCAAAATAGTTGTCATATGCTTGTATGTTACATGTGATATTTCAAAATTATGTCACGTTAGTTACGTTAAAATTATTGATTGCTGTTATAATTCCATCTTTACTAAGCATCTGTTTGTTTCAACGTTTCTTATTTTCTTTTATTAAAATAAGCTTTGAAAGTTAGGGAAAAAAAAAAACCTGAAATAGTTAAATATATAAGTTTCGCTACAATGAAATAAGTTCCGATAACACAAGTTCAGTAAAGAGATGACCGATGACACTTCTTGAGAGCAATTAGATGATTTAACCACAAAATAACTTATTTTTGCTGTTTGAAAAATAGATTTATCAAAGAGCTCATTAGAGTTCAATAAATGAGCTGGCTCAAAAAGGTCGCTCGACTTAGATTTTTACATTTTTGTAAGAGTTGTTTGAGCAATTCTTACAATAAGCTATTATATTCCTTGGTACTCTATAATGTATAACATTTACAAAGCTATAGTCAGGACATTTAATGTAACTAGCTAGCTAGTCAAATCAATTAATACAATTTTATACTCCATTCGTCCCATAATATAGTTTTTATTGTGTTTTTTTTCACGGTATATAAGAAATGGGAGGGGAAGTGGAAAAAGTACATTAAAAGCGGACAAAAGCTAGACAAAAGTACAAGTTTAACGGGAAAAAAGTGAAAAGTACAATTATAGACAAAAGTTAGAGAAAGAAAGTGGAAAAAAGTACAATGCAAGTGGATAATTTAAGGGTAAATTAGGAAGTTAAATGAATAAAATTAAAAAAATGAGGGTATAATGGTCTTTACATACTATCCTAAAATAGAAATAGGAACAATATTTTAAGTTTCTAAAATAGAAAAATAGGAACTATATTGTGAGACGGAAGGAGTATAATATCAATTTTTTAAATCAATTAGTGTTTAGATTGAAAGTCGTATCTAATTACTTTGTAATATCCTCACTAATAAGGAGTTGGGACGATGTCACTAATATCCCCAAAATTAGTATTTTACTCCAAGTTTTGTGGACTACCTTAAGCGGCTGTGCATACGGTTGCATTAAAATAAAAGGGTGCGTGGTGCGTGCAGGTAGGAAGAATGGAAGATCGTTTAGTTTGTTTGTTAACAAAGCCATGAAATACTAGTAAATTAAATCATAGCTTAATTTTGTTATTGATACGTACAAGTTACTCAAATGCATCTTCTATGAAAGCCGAAAGGGACTCAAAACCTCCCACATGATTCTGATTATTATTGAATTTCATTTATTTTGCAACACAAATATATCTCGATAATTAAGTTACCAAGTATTTTTTAGGTCTTGCAATATATGATCGTGTTAAAAAATATACCTTCCAATTATCACCACATGTAAATGTTCGACATTGGCTGAAAAAGAGAGAGTTAATCACCTTATAAGGCTAAAGGACTACTCCTCCTATTGCCATATGGTTTTGGGATGGAACCTCCTTTGAACTTGTGAAGTGGACTCTCTCTCTTAATTTGCGGGTGTGACCCAGACCCGTATTTAACAGATCGAGATCCAAATATTGCGAGAAATGGGAGGTCAAGGCATGCATATTTGGGTCTTGAATTCTTGATCATATTTTCTTGGCTCGGTGAACCCAAAATAATGAAATACTAACCGTATTATAAACCATTTCGCAAGGTGATTACTCCACCTATAAAGATTTCGCTAATATGCTTGAGTTTAGTGAGATTATGTCTAATTTACAAGTGGGCCAATTTTCCTCCTTATACACGAGAAACTATGTAGATTATGTCTAATTTCGCTTCTTTCAAAGAAGTTCACACTGAATAATGGATGAAATTCCAATTACCCATGAATCCATGATTATCCATCTATTAGACATACTTATAGAGAGGTACAATTACTCCGTAATAGATTTTGTACATCTGTTGATTAATTAGACATTCGATTCAAGGACTCACATGCATTTATGTATCCTTTATAGACCAGCTTCATAAATCATACAAGTAGGACTTGTTCTCTTCATCTAAAACAAGGAGATATGATCTGATTTTATTAAGGTGAGATTTGGCCTAATCTGAATTTTTATTATCTAGTCTAGTCTGATCTGACCAGATTTAATAATTTGACTAAACTTTGACCGCATTTTAATACTAATCTAAAGAAAAACATTATCAAAATGAATCTTGTTAGATTCGTCTCATTAAGAACTTTTCAAATATGTAATTTCCATAATTTTTTATGATACACAATTAACGATATTTAGCAATAAGTAAATAATAATTAAAAGTTATGATCTGGTCTAAGTTTATTAGGGAATAATTAATAAGTATCTGAAATAAGTTAAAGAGATCGAACAAGTCTATAATATCCATTTCAGTCAGATTTTGTCTGAATTTATTTTATCTGAACTTATTTTATTTTACATAAATATGAACTTGTTTTACTTTGTTTGTACTTATTTGAAATTATTTAATTCTTTTTATATTATCTAAATTTATTTTATTTAAATCTGTACTTATTTTACTTTTGTTTGAACTTATTCTCTTTGAGTTTTCTGAAATTATATTTTCTAAACTTTTGTTATCTAAATTTATTTTTAATAAAATATACCTAATAGATTAAGTTAAAATACGACAACAAACAACCCCTAACATACTTCCTTCATACGAAGTATATATTGGACCTAGTAAAGCTAAGAATTAAATTTCTTAAACTTAAAACTCCTTATTAGAAACTTGTATACTTCGTACGTAGTATATTGTTAGTTACTCTGGTTAGAATCTGATTATTAGGCAACACCACATCTATGTATTTAGATCAAATCAAATCAAAACTTATACTTTCGTTTAACTTTATTGCGGAATACTAAATATCAGATCAAGAAGGGTTCAATAAAGTAGTAATACAATATTATTATATATAAGTAGTTGCATACTTGCATAAAATGACAAAGCTGTATATAAAAGCTAAGGGACCGAAAAATAGGAAACGATATTGGTATCATAGAGTTGTGAATTGTACCATTGATAATAGAATGGTACTAACGTATATAATGGTACCAAAGATGACTTGTATACTTTTGAAGTTGATATTTGTAACATTCAGCTGTGAAATTGTACCATTTATAACGTAATGGTATTATAAATGCTTATAATAATGTTAAAATGACTATAGTGATACACTAAATTTTGAAAATTAAATTGACATAATATAATCCTATTACCTTTTATTGTTATACAAAATGTCTAGATTACCCCGATAATGCATCATATGTTGCATAACAATTTTGCCTTTGGAATACCTCCTCTTTATAAATTTGTACCTTTTTTCATATAAAAAAATGAGTAACGCTTACATGCGGTTGTGTACAGTGTACACAGGCCAAATATTGACCAGCATAAAGTTAAAGTATACATATTTGACATGGTTGACCTCAAGGTTTAATTTCAATCAACACTATGATTTATTTCCATAAAAAAGGCAATAATAATTAAGAAAATTGTAATTAAACTATGATCTCTTTTCGTTAAACCTAAATACAAAGTTAAGTAGACAGTATTAGCGATTTAAAAAGGGTTTGACCTTTGGATGCACATATTAAGTGATGAATGGATTCACATTTCGATGCATGATTAACATGATGAAACTTAATGTATACGAATGAATATAATTAGTTAGGATTACCAAATTTAATTAAAGAATAATAGATATGCAGATTCTTTAGGGTCAAACTAAAAAGAAGGCTCATAGATTTATCATAATGTATATTCATTAGTATAATATACGTTGAGAATAAAAGAATTTGGTACTATTGCCTATCTTATAGGAGTATTAAGCAAAAGTAACGAATCAATCAATGATGATTATATTAAGGGCTTTTAATTATTATTAATGGGTGGAGGAATGGAGGATGGCTGGATCGATGGCCATGGGTGAACCAAAGTAAATATAAATACAGGGTGGTATAGTCGGTTATTTCATAAAATTTACTTGGAATCGGGATTGAAAATAGAACAAAAATATAAGTTCAAAATTTGATACATGATACCATGCGTTTTGATTCTTAGAAACTTCTAGTTTTAGTTTCTAAAGTACTCAGTTTTGCAGGTTTCTAAAGTACTCGTATTGGTACAAGTGATACCTATTTCTCTTCCTAATTAAACTTCAAACGCAAACAGACAGTATGGTTTTGAGTTCAATTTAGACTATAATAATATACATAGAATTCGTGAATCAAACTTCCTTTAAGTTGCAAGTGATGATTTCTGGTTACAAGTCCAATCTTTTATCATGTAAACACAACAACAATCATAATTCGAGTTATCGATGAAAGCCAACTAACTAAGTTAGCTGGTGTATTGGAGGATATAAGTCTAAATCTCATCTGTATCATTTGTCATTTATGACTCTCTACATAATCTTATCTTTTATTTTCAATGTACTAAGCTAATGGATACAAGATTTAAAGGGTGGTGGACAAAATAAAATTACTATCGCATTTCTTAATTCTCATTAACGCTAGCTAGGTTGGTTAGTAAAATATTCAGGGAAATGCATTAATCAAACCTCAAAATACATCTCCATGAATCACCATTGCCTAGTTTATGGATTCATTACCTAAAAACTAAAACTACAACTACAACTACAACTACAACTACAACTACAACGTACATTAATGGAGTGAATAAAAGTACATAGGCATGCAATTGGTTGATTTGTGATTGAAGTACTAATACACAGACTTCACTGCTAAGCTTGGTGATCCCAATGAGTTAATTACGTACTAAACTTGCGATTAGTATAATCTAGCCGACATCTCATGCTTGCTTGTCCCCTAATTTAGTTTCACTATGCATATGTTCATGTGTTCCACTGTGAACTTTCGCAATTTCATCACTAATTCAACATTCGCCAATCTCTTTTTTCTCGAAATCATCATATTTAAAATTTAATTATATATAAGTAATTGTGAAATATTAATTTATTATAGAATGATCCTCCATTAGAAAAAGCTATATTCCCTCAGATCGATCCATTAAGAGCCATGACTTATGAGAATTTGATGAACCTAATTCATTAGCAATATTGTTAGTAATATACTCGTATATATCTTCAATGACTTCAAACAATGTCCGATACATAGAATTAAAGTGAAACAATTCAACAAAACGAAAGCACAACTAATACAACTAAATCTATAGCTAAGCGCTATACAAATCTACAACTTGCATTGTGCAGTTATCTATCATACTGACTTGACCTTGCTAGACCCAACTTAATTCAAAATTGACCTAATTCAGAATACGATCTGTATCGACATAATAAATTAGCATGATCCAATCCAAAATTCGATCTAATTTACGGAGTATAAGATAGTCTCTCAATACAACACAATTAGTTCAATATCAATATAAGGGTTTACTTCACCCTTAGATTGGTATTGAAAACCGGAAGGGTTGTGGTTTAGGGTTCTTCTCCTTACCTTCATCAAACAAAAAAATAAAATCTAATATCATATCATATCAGTAATAAATAAAGGCGGTCTCGCAGCCAGACCACGAGTATGATAGAATTTTTTATATACACCCGGGTGTACCGTACACCCCGGGTCATTTGCTCATTAAATCAACAAATGAGCAAATAATATTTTTACTCATTTGTTGATTGAGTGAGCAAATGACTCCGGGTGTACGTTACACCCGGGTGTACATAATAGGCTCTCCGAGTATGATGCTAAGTAAGCGATTTTTGGATAGATTTTTTAAGATAAAATTGTTGTATAATGTTTTATTATCGATAGAATTCTAATATTTCATATATACAAAATTAATCATAACTTTTAATAAATATCCTATAACTCAATTCTATTTCCATCATTAAATTCGGTTTAAAAAGTTCTTTAAAATAAGATCCATTTATAATATATTTAATCACAAAACATTTATACGTAGCTGGCCAAATTGTGTCACCAACTATTACAAGAGTTACTTCGTTAGTTCTATAGGGGTTACTTGGTTAATGTTATAGTGATTACTCAATCATTGTTATAGATAGGGGTTACTTAGTCAGTGTTAGAGAATACTCAGTTAGTATTACAAGGGTTGCTCGGCCAGTTTTATAAGGGTTACTTTGTCTGGCTAGATGGTGTGTCTAGCCGCATACAAAATGTATTGTTATTTAATTTATGTTTTAAAAAAATAATAGAGAATCTATAAAAATAAGTTTTAATCATTAAAATTAATTTTAATTTGGTAAAAATACTTTCAGTTCAGCAAAAATAATTTAAGTTTATTAAAAATAATTTCAAGTCAATAATAACATAGATATCTATTTATGAACAAAACTACAAAAAGTATTATTATATAAATAAACCATATGATATCATATGTCGAAATATCCTACATTATCAGAACGAATTATTTGACTGTATTTATCATTAAAGTAAAAATGTTATCTTAAAATTTTATCAACCATTTGGGCATCGCCCGGGCACAAAACTAGTATATATATAAAGTGGAGTTTTTTTATCGAGTTTTTAGAGAGCCACGTAGGATTTAATTTCCTTAACGCGCCATGTAAGATTATAAATTTTAGTTATAGCCAATTAAATAAGAGATTTGTAAATTCATTTAGAATTAAATAATTCAAATGCCACATAAACAAAATTGGCGAATGAGATTTTAAAGTTTAAATTTAATTAAATATAAAATATTATCTTTTGAGATTAGGAATTTTATCTAAATATATAATGAATGAGAGGAAATTCAGAATTTATTTTAAAACTGAAAATCTAAATACAAACAAACCATGCATCGCACGTGCTTCATCTAATAAAATAAAATCTTAGGGTAACTTTATATTTTTTTAACACAAACTATTGCGTCAGCCGGACTAACCAAATGTTTCGTCAGTCCAGCGGATTTTTACTTTATACCAATGATCGCTCCCATCGACAGCGTTGTTATTGGCGGTGGTATCGTCGACGACGAGAAACTCGTTGGTTTTTTATTATATTTGTCCATGATTTATGCTTGAATTGGCTTGATAATTGCTTGAGATTCTCGGATATTTCGAAAAAAGCCCAAAAAAATCGATTTGGGGCTTTGTTGTGCGATGTATAATTGTTGAAATTGATTGTCTTATGTGATTGTATGTTGAATTGTGAACGTTTTGATAACAAATTCATGTATTTTGGTTGAGAAATGAGCATGTTAGCTTATACCCATAAGCTTAGTATGGAACTTTCAATGGTGGTTCTGCCATTGTTGACCTTCAATGGTAGAAATACAATTATTGTATTTGTTTATTTTAAAAATAAAGATTTCTAAATATAAAATATGTATAATTTTATTCATTCATTATCTAGATGATATTATCTAAAGGCTGGATGATATCATGTATTGGGTCTACAATATTATCTATACGATAGATGATATCTCCTTTATTGTTTTTTTTATATCCTCTATTGTTTTTATAATACGAGTATCTTCTACGAGTTGAATGATATCCTCTATTGTTTTTATGATATCTGCTATAAGTTGGATGATATCCTCTATTGGTTCTATGATATAAGCTAGATGATATCATCTATTATGTATATGATATCATTTATAGACTGGATGATATCCTCTATTGGCTGGATGATATCCTCTATTGGCTATATGATATCATTTATAATTGTGTCTATGATCTGAATGATATCCTTTATTGGCTATATGATATCATTTATAATTGTGTAAATGATATCATCTATAGGCTGGACGATATCCTTTATTGGCTATATGATGATATCCTCTAACAAACTGTAGTATCCTCTACCAAAGATAAATTGTACATATCCTCTATCAATTACTACATATCCTATAACAAACAATACATATCCTACAACAAAATTGTACGTATCCTCTATTAAATAACACATATCCTCCAACAAGTTGTATATATCCTCTATCAAATAATACATATCCTGATCAAATATTGCATATCATATATACTTGACGCACGAATTGTTTGGTGCGGCTTGCCGCACCCAATACCTTCTCTTTTTTAAATATTTTTTAAACATTTCAACAAATTAATGGGAAACAATTTCATCTACGACTCAATCTTAAATCATTTTAGCTACTGATTAAGGAACATCTATGGCAAGTGAGGATAACTGTCTAAAGTCGTCTGACTCATGGCTACCAATTTAATTACTGACAATTACAAGAGAGATGCCTCTGTGTAATATAAGTATGTCTCTCCCAACTTCTGATCTTAAAGTAATTAATACATCGAAGTACAATAATGTCAAAGAATAGAATTAAATACATCAAAGAATCGTGAGTTGGCGACTAGTTTGACAAATTTTCACTGCCATTAATTAAAATTAATGGGCTAGTGAACACTTACGTAATTATCACACAAACAAATTGTGTCAGAGAATTTGTGGTAATCACCTATTGATAAAAATTACAGTGACATAAATTATTTTGTAAGATATACAATGAGAAAACTTGTATACAAGGAATGAATTTTGTGTAATATAATTTCAATCAAATTGGATCAAGTCAGGCCATTTTTCCATCGTTTGCTAATTAGTTTATGGACGTGTTTGACAAAATTAGCTATTATATTAGCTACAAAATATATGTTAGCTGTTAGAGGTAGTTGTCAAAGCAGTTGTTTGGTAAAGGTGTTCAACACATATTAGCCGTCTATATCAGTCTAAGATACCCTTAATACCATCAATAGACTCACAAATCGTGCTTATCAAGTGGTCCCACCTTTGACTAGCCACAAAAGGCTAACCCACAACACAAGTGCGCCCACCCATATGGCCGCATATGCTATTGGCTTCCCCTTGTCACTTGTTCTTCAATTCAACTATTCTACCCACCAAAGTACGAAGTATAATTGAAGACAACAATATTGGTTTGCAATAATGAGTAATGCTCCTATGTCTCTTTTACCGTACTAGGAAGAATTTAACAAGAAAAGAGGACCATCTTACAATTTTATATATGTTAAAGTATTACCGATAGTAAAGAAATTATTAGTGAAGGGATAGAAAACAAGCAATATGATAGAAATTTTATTGATTCTTACTTCCATTGTTCACAATACATGAACATCTTATATAGCAAAATTTATGAAATATAATAATACACATTATTGTACTACATATATATCATTGTACTTGGTAAATTGCATTAACCGGTTACAAACTTATAAACATGTGAACTTCAATCCTATTTGTATTTTTCTCAACACTCCCTTTGAACGTTCGCATGGAATGGGGAATGAGTTGCCTCATTAAAACCTTGCTAGGTAAAACCCTGTGGAACAAAAACCATAGCTAGGAAAAAGGAGTGTAACGACATTGTATTATATGCTTTGGTATACTTCCTCGTTAAAAACCTTGTCAGGAAAAACCCAGTGGGATAAAAACCTGATCAAAGGGAAAAAGAGTGCACTGCATATAATACTCCCCTTGATTTCAGCATAGTTCACGAAGATGTCGCATTCCGATTTTGTGAACTAATTGCTCAAATTTCTTCGAAGGAAGTGATTTGGTAAATAGGTCGGCAAGGTTGTCACAAGACTTTCATGTAAATGTCTGTATCGAGTGACTCATACAAATACGCAGTCACTACATCCATTGATCGCATTTGCAGTCCTTTTGTGACTGTCAAACTTACCAGAAATCTTAATGTAGTTGCATCAACTACTGGAGAATATGTTTCTTCATAATCAATCCCTGGAATTTGAGAAAATCCTTGGGCTACAAGCCTTGCCTTGTATCTAACTATCTCATTTTTCTCATTACGTTTTCTCACAAATACCCATTTGTATTCAACGGGTTTTACAAATGGTTTCACAAATATCTGCTGGTGTAAGAGTTATTTTTCCGAAAACTTCTCATTTTTCAAGTGACTTCAACTCAGCTAGCATTGCCTCCTTCCACTTTGGCCAATCACTCCTGTGTCGACATTCTTCCACTGTTCTTGGTTCAACATCATTTTCATCAGACACAATGTCGATTGCGATGGAATTTGCAAATATTTCATCCACGATAACATCTTTCCTATTCCACTGAGTTTTGGTAGAGACGTAATTCATTGAAATTTCATTGTTATTGATGTTTTGAACATCTTGTTCATTCCCCGTAGGGTTGTCTTCTTGTTCGTCCCCTTTTGGAGTATCATCATTTTCTTTACTTTCATCCACATTTGGTCTTTCTTAACCTTCTGACGGGGGAACATCATTAGTCTCATTTTCTATTCCATCCAATCTTTTCAATTTCCTTGGTTTAGAATCTTTTGAACCAAGTGGTCTCCCACGCTTTCTACGTGCTTGAGATTCATTTTCAATGGCCTTATTATCAGTTGGGATTTCAATACGTACAAGGGCATTTTCTGCTGGTATATGTGATTTTGTCACCTTCTTTGTGTCTACAAATGCATCAGGCAATTGATTTGCAACACTTTGTAAATGATTTTCTTGACTTCTTGTTCACACATATTTGTTCGTGGGTCTAACATCAACAATTGTATTGCATTCCAAATAAGTTCTATTTCTTTCTTGCGTGGGTCCACTTTCTCTCCCCCTAAGGCTGGGAATACTGCTTCATTAAAGTGATAGTCGGCAAATCTAGCCGTATATAAGTCACCAGTCAATGGTTCAAGATATATAATTATAAAGGGGGATTCAAACCCGACATAAATTCCTAGCCTTCTTTGTGGACCCATTTTTGTTCGTTGAGGTGGAGCAATGGGAACATATACAGCACAACCAAAGATTTTTGGATGTGAGATACTTGGTTCTCGATCACAAACAAGTTGTAGTGGTGAGAATTTATGATAAGTTGTAGGTCTCAATTTAATTAGTGTTGTTACATGTATTATAGCATGTCCCCAAGCAGATGAAGGCAATTTTGACCTCATTAATAGTGGTCTTGCAATCAATTGTAATCTCTTAATTAGTGATTCAGCTAGACCATTTTGTGTATGAACATGAGCTACTGGGTGTTCAACATCAATTCCAATTGACATGCAATAATCATTAAATGTTTGGGATGTAAATTCCCTAGCATTGTCGAGTCTTATTTTCTTTATTGTATGATCTGGGAATTGTGCTCTTAATTTGATAATTTGGCAAGTAATTTTGCAAAGGCAACATTTCTACTTGAAAGCAGACTGGCATGTGACCATCGTGTAGAAGCATAAATTAAAACCATGAAATATCGAAATGATCCACATGCCGGATTAATTGACCCACAAATATCTCCCTGAATTCTTTCCAAGAATTTTGGGGATCCAGTAGCAATTTTGTTCATAGATGGCCATATTATTAATTTATCGAGTGAACATGTAGAGCATGTTAATTCATCTGATCGAGGAATTTTGACATTTCTTATTGAATGTCCAATTGAATTTGCTATTATTCTTTGCATCATCCCAGTTGTTGGATGTCCCAAACGATCATGCCATAATATAATCAAATGTTTGTCATCTAACTTCTGGTTAGATATCATATTGATTTCCACCGGCCGTATGTTTATATGATATAACCCCGAAGAATATGCTGGCAATTTCTCATAAATATGTTTCTTGCCATGTTTTTCTGCCGTGAGGCATATATACTCCTTTTCATTTGTTGTCATTGTTTCTAAATGATAGTCAATTTGGCGTACATCTTTAAAGCTTATGAGATTTCTTCAAGATTTACTCGAGTATAAAGCATTATTGATTATCAATTTTGTCCCATTTGGAAGCATTATACAAGCCTTTCCAGATCCTTCAATTAATTATGCTGACCCAAAAATAGTGTTTACATTTGCCTGAAACAACTTTAGTTGTGAAATTTTTTTTCTATCCTTCAAGATAGTGTGTGTTGTTCCACTGTCCAAAAGACATTGTTATTCGGAACCTACTTCAGGCATATCCATATCTTCATAAAATAAATATGAGATTAGTTTAGAATAATATCATACAAACTTTTATTGATGATAGAAATTAAAAATATATGACTAGACATTTAAAATACAGTACATAACAGAAAATACATTAAAACATAGTATATATTACATTAGTAGATGGGTTATCTAAACATTGTTGTTTTCTCCAAAGATGAAATCATTTCCAATTTCAGCATTGTCCATGAAATAATCGGACACATCAAGGGTAGGACATGGAGCATTTTCTTCATTAACATAATTTGCTTTTGCATTTTTGTCTTTGCCTTTTACAGAAGCCTGGTAAAGGTCTACCAAATGTTTGGCCGTACGACAAGTACGTCCCCAATGCCCTGTCATGCCACATCTGTAACATGTGTCTTTTCTTTTGAAGGAGTTTGTTTGTGGCTTCCAGATGACTGTCCCTTCTGTTTTTTCAGAAGTTTTGAATTTACCTGTTTCTTTGAAAATTATTTCTACCATGTCCTCAGCCTCGTCCGCGATAATTTCCACGCCATTGTAATTTCCACGTCCACCTCTTCGTGTAGGATTTGCCTCGAGTGGATAAGAACTTGTTGCATTTGTCTCATGATGAGTGGCCAAAGACCCAGTTGGTCTAAGATTATGATTTTTCAACAAAAGATCACTATTTTGTTCCGCAACAAGCAATACACTCATTAATTCATTAAACCTTTTGAAACCTCTTTCACGATATTGTTCTTGCAAAAGTATGTTGCTTACATGAAATGTAGTGAGTGTTTTTTTAATCATCTGTTCATCGGTGACTGGATGATCACAATATCTCAATATAGATACTATCTCATGTATGGTTGAATTGTAATCAATTACAGATTTGAAATCCTGAAACCGTAAATTTGTCCAGTCAAATAATGCCTTAGGAACCCTTTTATGGTGTCCAAATCTTTCATTAAGGCAATCCCATAATTCTTTGAGATCTTCAACCATCATGTACTCGGTTTAAAGGCCTTCATGTAAATGATGCCTTAACAACACTAAGGCTTTTGCCTTTTCTTGTTCAGTTACAGGTTTTATAACCGTCATTGCAGAAGTAGTAGTATCAGTTGTTTGACCAGAGGGACTTTTATTTTCTTTAATAGTGTGCTCCAAGCCTTGAGCTTTCAAATTCATCATTGCATCCACTTTCCATTCCAGAAATTTCTTTCCAGATAAATCTAAGATGCTGAACTGTCTTTTCATAAGATCTCCCATTTTAGCTACAACAAATAACATGATAATTAGTTTATCATAATAAATCATATGTACAACACATATGTTTAATTCTTCCATATTTATAGTTAGGTTAATAAAACACGTGATAATTAAATTTAACAATAATAAACCATAAATAATATAGTTCTTTTCTCCCCCTTGGTTTATTATTGTGAGTTTATATGATTAGGCAAAAATAAATCCTGTTAGTCACAAAAACAGCAACAACAACAACAATAACAGTATGTAGTAACAATAAGTATAATAATGACAGTAATATTATACAATGATGATTAATAACAACAAAACAACATAATAAAACAAAAACATGCTTTTAATCTATTGAAACGACAAAATAAACAAACTTCACTTGTACATTATGACAAAAATTAATATTGCTACTAATGGGACTACAAGCGCCATAATTAGAAGAAAATATTGTTTTATCTTCCTTAAATCTTCCTCAAAAGTGAAGGTATGGGTGTTTTAGGTGCCGTCGTTGGGGAACATATCGGAGAAGAAGGGGGTGAAAAATTTTGGGTGATTTTTGGATAAAAAAAATGGGAAAGGATAAGGGATTTGTGGTGAAATCGGGGGAAAATCTGTCTTTTATAGAGGTAGGTTTATCCGTTACTATTTTGTACAACTGTAAAAATATCATATAATAGTCTAATGTACTAGCAAAATTATGGTCTAAATATAAGTATTTATAATTGTAAAAGGTTATCACACTGGGAATGCAAGTCATAGTGGTCCGAGCTCCCTAATATCTATAAAATATCATGGGTTCGAAAACGGAAAGAACCACAAAAAGTACGTAATAGAAAGAAAAATAATAAGTATAAAAAGGCAATCAAATAAAAAACATCAACATGAATAAAACAAGGGAGAAAGTAATGAATTCATAAGTAAGAGAATTTCTCCACCGTTGTTTTGATACAGTAAATGTTTGAGTTTCTGGTATAGAGGATCCCAAAATATGGGCAACTATAGAGCATACTCCTCAAAATATTTAGAAGTAGATAGTATTTATTTGTTATAATTTTGAGAAGTAGGTATAAATATACCTGACTAGGAATTGGTGCTGATAACGTGTTAAAGTTTTACCGATAGTATAGGAATTATTAGTGAAGGGATATAAAGCAAGCAATATGATGGAAATTTTTATTAATTCTTACTTCCATTGTTCACAATACCTGAACTTCTTATATAGCAAAATTTATGAAATATAATAATACACATTATTGTACTACATATATATCATTGTACTTGGTAAATTGCATTAACCGGTTACAAACTTATATACATGTGAACCTCAATCATATTTGTGTTTTTCTCAACAATATAGTACATATCTTTCTTTTACCAAACCTGTATCATTCAACATAAATTTTGGAGATCCTTTACCCTATTTGGTGTTTCATATCATATTCCAACTTTTTCAATTTGTCACTTTGTCAATATAAAAAAACACCTAATGTAATATATCTACATAAAATGAATAATATTAAAGAATGTTGGCAATAGTACTCGACAACTTGGGAAGTTTTAGGTTTGATTCAATCCTAAAAATAAATCAACCTACAGATTTCATTACAGAAGGATCTACAATCATAATGCTATTATTTGTAATTTCAAATGTCATTACCAAATCTTAAATATTTTGGTTTATGAGCTGGCCCATACCAATCTGATTTAATTTTGAACCCGTAAACAACCAAAACTTCCCAAGCTCAAATTTGACAATTTTGGAGGTTTTATGCTTGATTTTAACTTGAAATTTGACAAGATGAATCACTATTCACTAAAACCCCACCACAATACTTCAACTTCTTGACTTAGGAGTAAAATTAACTAAATTAACAACTAAGAGGCTTTGACTTAAAAAACAGATTTTTTGGGGGAGTGAGCCCCCCAATAAAATACCGCCACGTACCCCCATAATTAAGTGTACATTTTAAGAGAAATCGATGGATACGGCTATAATGAAGTTGGACCAATAGATACAGTCTTTGATGATTAGCATGAAAACTAAAAAATTAATTGGATCACATGATATCATATCATAATTAACTTCCCCCCGTGTTTCAGTTTCTTAGTGCTGACGGCTCGCCCGAAGTGAGCCACCGCCCACGTTAACTTCCAGCCCCACATTTCTAAGTCCACACACATGCACATTTGCACTTGCTCTCTCACTCTTTCTCCTTTCCTTATATATACTCACATTTTCTCTGTCCTCCATCCTACCCTCACCCCTCTCCTCTCTATCCATCTTTCTCTCGTCCTCTCGAGCTAAATCGTATTGTATTGCTTACTCATCAGTCACTTGGAATCACCTACTTCATCTATGATGAGTATCCCGAATGACCATCTTTTTCAAACTCTACCACCTCGGCCATTGCCTATGACGTCGGACAGTAGATGGAGGGTCAGTATCAACCCTGCTCCTAACTGTCCGCGCTGTGCTTCATCAAACACAAAGTTTTGTTACTACAATAACTACAGCTTGTCCCAGCCAAGATTCTTCTGCAAGGGGTGTAGGAGATATTGGACTAGGGGTGGGTCTCTTAGAAATGTCCCTGTTGGCGGTGGATGTCGTAAGAGCCGTCGTTCGAGATCTACTAAAGGCTTTTCGAGTGGTTTAACGGGTCTTCGTTCTGATAATAATCCATCATCTAACTCGTCTTCTTCTTGTTCAGAGTCGGGTTGTCCTGACATTGACATGGCCGCAGTTTTTGCTAAGTTTTTAAATCCTGGGCAAGAAAATGTCAATGAGGAAATGAACGAGGCAACAACAAACACATCTTCTGAAGCTTCTTATGGTTCCCCAATATCCAGCTCCTGCGGGCTGGAAAATGGGTTAGAGTATCAGAAGTTGTCAGATGATTTTCTTGATCTTGTACCATCTGATCACAGACAGCTTCAAGTAGATGAGGTGAATCAGGGTTTCATCAACCCTGATTTGGCATCTTTCGACGACATTATAGAAGATGTTTTCTGGTCAGAAGACTCTGATTTCTCCGGCTTCACATGGCAGCCGATAGCTCAGATGCAGGAATTTGATTCATCATTGCCACCTGCTCATGAATCACAGACATCAGCAGATCTATTCTCCAGTGATAACTGGAGTTACTTCGATACTGCAGGACTTGAAGCATTTTCTGCACCTTGACAGTCTACGGGAAAAAGAATTTTTGCTATCAGAATTCACTTCCTGGCTCAAGTGGCTCAAACTGCTTAGAATTACAAACAGAAGATTTCATCACTGAGAGTATATAGAGAAAACCGGTCTAAGCTAAGCCATTAACAATTTTTTTTTTCCTTGGCTATGGCCTACGGGAGGTCTTCCCACTCTTGTAATACTGTATGAAATATTTACACAATAGAGAATATTGGTATATAGAATACCTATACAATGAAAGACAATAAAATCAACATACTTGTATAAGTCAGAGTTACAAAGATTCCTAATATGCATAATATCATTGATTCAGTTACAGACTTACAGATGGTACTTGTATTAATAATTATTATTCATGTTTAAATATACTTCCATTTTTTCTTATTCCTTGTTCTCCTTAAAAAACAAAACAGAGCATTTCAAAATTCCCATATCTCTAAACCACACGTTAGTTGCACTCTGATCAATATAAGTAGTAAGTACTAAATAGATTTGTTTACAATATCCACATATTCTAAACAAGGGCAAACTGTACTGTATACCATTCTAGACTCATGGAACCCAAATAGACCACAGTTCGGTATAAGTGACCGAAAATTAAACAAGTTAGCAACATGAACTAACATGCAAACTTGTGATGAGAGCCATTAATATCCTAAATAACTACACTACTTAGTCAATACTATTCTCATATGGTTGAGAGTACATGTGAATAAAATGTATGATGGCATCACAATCATTAAATCAAGTGACAATGTCATTTAGCTAACATCTTTACAGATATGCCCATCGAGTCAGTATCTCATACCGATCACATCCATATCATTTTACCCACAGGTCATACATCATCCCAGGCACCTCCATGTGATAAACATCAACTTTGCGTAGTCCTGCTGCCTGTTGTTGATATAAATGATCTAAACAAAGATAAACATCATCAAAATATTTACCAGAGCAAGAAATCCCACATCCCCATCATCAAGGAAATCTCTTCTGATATTACCGTATCCAGCTTAGTTTCTTAATCAATTACAACTCTCCCACCATCAAGAAAGTCTCAGGGCAGTACTTCACTAGCTTCTACTTCTAGGACCATTTGTAAAGGGATACACTCAGAAAACAGAAAGTGAGAAACTCCCATAAAGCACCAAGCTAGTGCAGCTTCTCGATACCTATTTCTAAGGTTACGCCCTTAAACAGTAACTTATAATCTAATTTAGAAGTTCTCATAAGGTTCCTAAAAAACCAAGTAAAGGGGAAATGACCTACTAAGTTTCTTTCTCAAAATGGAATAGAGTTAATGGAGAATTCAAGCCTTACTCCTATTGCTGGTATTGGAAAAAGGTATTCCATAGAAAAATAAATTCTAGCAAGTCCATAAAATATATGTGCTGCACTTCTGCCACAACACTGAATTGAAACGTTCTTCATATCAAACAACAATATAACTCTGGCATAATGGGGTGTTAAGTCATAGAGTGCAATCACATTGCCAAGGCATTATAAAGTCAGTTAACAAAATTTAACGGAGTTCAAGACAAAAAGCTGCACTGAAATTACAGGAGAAGCCAAGTACTTTAATATCATAGTACTGGATTACTAGAGCAGTTTTTGAAGATGAACCATGAAGAACCATTGAATCTCATATGTAAACCAGAAAAAGGTTTAAGCAGTCAAATTAACCATGTCACTATAAGCATTATCACGTGTTTAATGGAGAACTCTCTTCACATGCAGGGTATATATATCTTAAACTGTCACTATGCCAGGGTGGGAACCCAATGAAGAGCACTAGCCTATATATAAATATATAAGTTGTTGATAGAATAGAGGTACCTGTGGGCAGAGACAAGACTGGTCATTGGCAGTTAAGGCACCACGCTGCACTGTTTTTGGCAAGGGGTACGTTGACGGTTAATTAGAAATAAACAACTTCCGGGTACAAGACTGGTCATTGGCAGTTAAGGCACCATGCTGCACCCATTAATTAGAAATAGACAGCTTCCGGGTCACACTTATCTGGTCCGGTTACGGCTAGTTTAGTCAAGAATTTGTTTTTAATATGTTTATATAAACCTGTTCTAGAAAGTAGAAACTGGTAAAATCCTGAGCTGGTCTTGAGCCCCTCAAATCCATGAAAAAAGACCTTTAACCTTGAACCACTCATTTTGCACCAGAGGTAGCCTACATACAGGAACTCATTCAACAAACTAGCTAAGCAATGGATTTTTCCCAAGCTGGTTTACTGTGGGCTATGAGCACATTCACTAGCAATATCTAAGTTGAAGCAAAATAATTAAGATATATCAAATGTCAAAAATTGCCCTTAACCATTCAAGAAAGGCACACAATTTTGGGGTAACCTGTGAATCATCAGTCTGATCTTATTACATCAAACAATAAAATTAATGCATCACTGTCTTATTTGAGCTGGCAAAGTTATGATCATCAATGCCCAAGGAATCAGTTCCAGACATAGTAATGCTCTGTTGGATGTTACAAGGAGAGAATCATATGAAAAAGTCATTGAACAAAGGTAATTGTAACCTCTATTTGTGATAGGATATGAGAAGTCAATAGCTGACATTTCAAGATGGTGCAAGTACATTGAAAGGAAGCAAGAGAATACATGTTAAGAAAAAGACCAGATATATCTAAGAAGAATTTGGTGGAAGCAGAATAATCCCACATTGAGGTGAAATTTGATGCCCTAGGACTCAAATAGTACACCACAAGTAGGGAGTTCTCCTTTACTTTTTAAGAGTTAAGAGTTAGGCGGCATGGACACAAGATACCTCAATGAAGGCAATCCTCGAATATAAATTCAAAAGACATTCTATGAACATTTGATGTGCTTTCCTTATCTGGATTTCGTAAGGCAACTAATACAATAGAGTAATAGACAATGCCTCAGATGATGTAAGTCACTAAGTCAGTACTGGCTACTTGGTTAGAACCTTAAAACTGTGCCATACAAAGACCGTGTATTCAAATTCAGAAAAAGACAAAAGTCACCCTTATCTCATAATAAGTTATTATGAGACCGTGTTATACAAAGACTTAGTGTTCTAAGACTTCAAACATATTAAGAGGCGGTGAACTAATAAGACATGCTTTCAGAGACATTATATTTAACATCATTTATCAATACAATCCATATGGACAAGCCAACAAAATTTTTGATCACTTGCCAACCATCACTATAATACAATGATACAACAAACAGTAAAAATATATTGCCACACCATGAAGGATTATGGCTCATCAAATCTTAGATTGACCAACCTGAAAGAAAAAGTTGGTTGTAATCTATCATCTCCAAGACTTAGAGAGTTAAAGGCCGGTCAAATTATTGCTTCACCTTGGGGTGCCACTTAATGCTACATCCAACACTGCAAAAAGAAATCACTGCTGTTGTTTAAAAAGGACATTGACTAATATAAAACTTTGAAATAGAAATACAACTATACAAGTGTGATAAATGATTCTAGAAGAAGTAAACACCTGGGTTTTTGATGAACACTAACAGGTTGACCGCTGAGAACAGAGTCAATTGCCATACTCAAGTCCCTAAGGAAAAACCTTTGAATTTTGAGGGCAAATTCAAATAGATAAGAGCCAATATTTAGCACGAAGTCAAGAGCCACAAAGTTCTAACCTCCCAGTAATGGGCACATTATTGCTTGGTCTGGAGTCATCAAACTGTCCATGGTACACAAGCTCAAATGGCCTCCGTCCCTCCTGTCCCAAAATCAATTACTCATCTAGTTGGGAAGTAATAGTATAATATTATAATATATGACAAAAAAACATAGTTCAGTCAATGCATGTGTGCAGCACTGCAGCTGGCGATCCACAAGTTATTTGAACAAAGCATATCAGCTTATCCCAATAAACTTAAACACTCATGAATAACCAACCTTTTTAAACAAGAAAAACTCCGGTGTGCAAACTGCTCCAAAATCATGTGCAACATCTTGAGACTGCAGAGAATTATTATTTACATAAGAAATAATTTTTTTGACTCAGAAAAGTAGCAATATAGAAGAGTGCACATAGATAATTGATGCTATAAAGGTCATTGATTATTGCCTGAAATTCACTGGCTATTCAAAATTTGAGCTGTACATAATTCTTATATACAGAATAAAACCACAAGAATAGTAAGATATTAAATAATGAAATATATATTGTTAAAAAATATGCAGTTCAGTGGAAAAAGTTACAATGGATCTTCACATCTTTATAATACAATGTAGATTGGATTATTGGAAAAGTCACATAAAACTAAAAGCCTTTCACACAAGGCTAAATAATGGAAGATGAAAGAAAAAAAGAGATGCAAAGCCTGTAGGCCCTGTATCACTCTGAGTGCAACCTTACCATGGAGTATTTGTGTTAGATATATACCTAGTCAACTAAATACTCCATCTGTTTTGGATTAATGGTTTCTTTTTTCATATAGTTTTCTTTTTAGTTCTTTTATATATTGAGATATGTAGCCAAAAACATTTCCTTTTTCACATATCTTTACACTTTGAATCCACTGTCGAGTTTTTTTTTTTTTTTTTTTTTTTTTTGGGGGGGGGGGGGGGTTTCTTTCAAGGTTCCATTAATCTCTCTTATATTCCAATCATTTTCTTGGATTGTGAACAGTAACCAATTTTCTGAAATGGACGGAGTAACACTCTAAGGATCATAAGAATCAGCATAAGTACAGAAACATGAATATATTCAGAAACAAAGACCCTAGACTTCAAAGTGGTCAAAAAAATACATCTATACACCACACTAGCTTCATCCAAATTAGCCATACTAACATCGATAAATAACACCTTATGCTGTGATTTACACTTTGAATCCACTGTCGAGTACACTGAATGAATTTCCTCCTATAAATTTGTAAGGTGGTTTAAAAACTATTATATAAGAGAATCTTATTTTAAAAGCAAACCGTGTTTTTCTCTCTATTATCAAATAAGAATTTGGCAATATAATCCCAAGTTTTGGACTATCTTCCCATAATAATTCCAAGTTTGAGTTATTTCTAGTTAATTCCAAGATTAATTATTATCTCTCAAATTGGTCTTAGTGACCTATAACTTGACAACCAGGTAAAAGTAAAAGACTTTCTCTCACCTCATCACCAGCTCTCCTTCCTCCTTGGTTCCCTCCTATTTCTCCATGCTAGCATGCTACCACAACCACAAAGACTCTGCCCAATCTCACCTTTCCCAGAACCTGCTGTAAAACACCATGAACATAAAATCCTATTTCTTTCTAGAACCTGTCAAACACCACGAAGACATAAATCTGGCCCCTCTTCCCCGGCCATGAGACAACTCTGCACTCCTTTTTTTCGATTTGTTGTGGCTACCAGGCCCAGCACAACAACACATCCTATTACTCCACTGAAAATGAAGCAAATTCTTCTCTTGATTGTAGCTTTGAACTACCTTTTGTGAAGTGAAATCGTGGTCATAATTATGGCTCTCAATATATCAAACCTCAGAAATATGAACTTCTAAAAGCTTTATAGCCTGACCAAGTGACCATAGAATCGCTCACTTTCTCTTCGCTGCAATTGCATAGAAAATTTCCATTTACGTACCTTGATATTATGACATATGGCGTTGAAATTTAAGTGTCCTTATTTTTTTCAATAATTCCATAAAAGTACCATAAATCTTAGATTTTAGATTCACTTAAGTAACATCGACATCATAATATACGATTCACAAACTTAGCATGATGTTCGTTATGTCTTACTATGGGGTGTCCTAAGTATCAAACAGCTATTACATCGTTTTAATTCTCAGAAAATTTTGACCAAACTTAACCACTTACCCATCACTCATCAGTAGTTCATACATTATATCAGCTGAGAACATCTTAAATTATTTATATAGATGATAACTACAAAAAAATTGTTAACTTTCCAAAATAGATATAAATGATTATGCTTTACACTATTTTTCTTGGCATCTGCACCTCAATGGAAATTTTTCAATGTGTACAGATATTACCAAATTTTTTTCAATATAAAACCATTGACCATTATTCACTCCTCCGCTGAATCTACCCTGCCCCCAGGAAGCAACAATTAGACAAGAAGAGGGAAGATGTGAAGAATCAGATAAGGCACTAAGGTTTAGGAATTGAAGCTTCAAAAATGCAGTTTTCCTTTCTCACTTTCTAATACCCCAAAGGTTTAGGCACATCTAATATAAGAAACCAGTTAACTAATAGCAATCTAACTCAAATATTATTAATCTTTGATTGAAAATTTTGCAGCACAAAAGTTAGTAGCTTACCTTGTCATATAAATAAGGAAATGGATAACTATAGAATTTGGCTTCTTCTGCCATAAATTCTGGTCCATCCTGTGAAGTCATGTGATGGATATAGTCATACGCTTTGCGTCTTCAAACCTTTAATCTTTAATTTAGGATTCAGTTGAAGCATGAACCTGTGGATGAGTAACAACAGAGTTGGAAGATATTGCAACAACAGCAAGTCCCTTCTGCAGAATAAGGTTCTCATGAGCTCATTAATCCAACCAAGATAAGGAAATTGTTACAGAATAATCCTGCCAATTCCTGTACCTTCATGTAAAATTTTGAAAGCTTCACAATATCCTTTTTCAAATGTATGACAAATGGGCAATGATTGCAGATAAACATAACCTACACAGTAATTCCACTCGTTAGAAAATGACACAAAGAATTACTAGCAGACTAATAATTTAGGAAATCACCATACATCCCCAAAAGTTATGAAGATTAATGACCCAAAGAAAACACTAGCAAACTCATAGTTATGGGCCTTATGGCTCCTTAATGGTTGTGTTCTGTATCAAGGTAAATATGATTATAAGAAATTACTTTTAACAAAACCTCTTAAATGCAATGTCTCTTGTGCTGTTAAAGCACGGTTTTGAGTCCTGAAGATGGACAATGATGCTTGAAGATAACAATGGCTTACATGACACACAAAAGTACCAATGCCCCTTATGCTAAGCTCATAAGGTTTACCATTGATTCTAAGTGTGATGGTTTGTGGTATCGCCCACATCACATGCATTAGATGAGTTTGTGGAGAATTTTCCATTTAAAGTAACAGGACAATTATTTGGGAATCGACCATAACCTTTTCTTATGGCATGGAAAGAGAGAAAATTAAGGATCTTTCAAGAGGTATCATGCTGCTTGGAGCAACCTTTTTACGGTTACAGGGACTTAGCAGATTATGTGTGAGTCTTGTGAAACCAGTGGCTTAATTTAGACATCATAATATATTAATAAGTGATTTGTTGATTTCAGTAAGTATGATGGAGTAAGTCAAATTGGCTCTATAAATTGCCTGGGCTTCTAATCTATTAAGTGTTAATGATTGTGGGGGGGGGGGGATATCCTTTCTAGAAGTTTGCCCAACACTTCATAGATGAGATTGATTGTAAAAGTGATTGTGAGTTGAATATATTTTAACTTGAAAAAAACAAAACATAGGGGCCATGGGTAAGATTTTCTAGATATGTTTTCCTTACTCCAAGGAAAAAACTTTAACACTCATACTGATGTTGAGGTTGAACTTGAATTTCATTGTTCGATACTGGATATGCAAAGCTGAGTGGTATCCGGGACGAGGAATGCAACCCTTTAGGACATAGCATGCATCCTAATCAACCAATAGCAACTGCTAGACAATGTCAACTACACATCATCCTATAAGAAGATCGTTATGTAATGTCAAAAGGCCTATATACATTGTCCAAAAATCATTATAAGTTTATATTGTCTAAAATTTTTAACAATATATATCTGTTGCTTACAGAAAAAAAATAATGACGAGTATCTTTATCTCTTGTTTTAAATAAATAAATCATCATTTACCAGCTCCTAGCATTATTTTTTGATCTGGTTGACTGGCGTGTTGTAGCTATTAATAGAAATATAAAAGAAGGAAAAATGAATCAAGGAAGTGAACGACATACTCACAAACTGTTATTAATATCTCATACACTAATTCTCAAGTACACATGGTTTAATATATAGCTAGAAAAGATAACAATAATACCTTAAAAATAGGACCCATTAAACCCATGATCTATCATGATCAATAAATCAAGGCCACTAACAAAATCCCACTAACAAACTCTACTAACTGAAACCACGTACTTTGACCCATAAATAATTCTAATAAAAAGATAAATATTAAAATCAACTAATCCTAATACTTAGCCACTAAGTGTGCCATACATTGACTAACAAACTAACGTTTGAATCAATATCCCAACACACCCCCTTAATTCAAACTTACTGAACTCGACTACGGACTGCCAAGATACAAACAGCCACGACTACGAATATGCAAACACGACTTTAACTCGACAACTCGTAACCGCACATTTGACTCGACTTTAGAAGAGCTTGCTCTCTTCTTCTTCGACCTTTTGAGCATAGTTGCTTTGTTCACCACCTTGCTCATCTCTTTGTTTATCCCAATAACGGTCTTCTTTGTGACCGTACCTCTTGCAATAGTAACATTGAATGCTACTCATCATAGACTGTCGTCCTTCAAATCGACCACGACCACTTTCTGCACAACCTCGACCATAACCACGACCACTTCCATCACGACCTCGACTACCCATACCGCGACCACGACCACGACCTTCATCATACTGCCAATCATCCGACAATTTTCCTCTAACTTGAAAGGCTTTCTCTTCGACACTTTCATCAGCACACGTATCCATTCTCTCCTCATGAGCCATCAAAGAACTCATCAACTCATCAAATGTATAAGTTAATATGTCCTTAGACTCTAAAATTGCAGTCACAATATGCTTATAATCACTGTTCAAACACCTTAATACCTCGCCCACGATTGTCTCATTTGAGATATTATCACCATATATTTTCATTTGACTAATAATTGAGGACACTTTAGACAAATAATCTTGAATAGATTCTTTCTTTGTCGTTGTTAAACTCTCAAATTGAGTACGAAGAGTTTGTAATTTTACAGCAATTACCTTCTTATCACCAAAATACTCTTGTTTGATGATCTCCCATGCTTGCTTGGATGTTCACGCAGCGGAAGTTCGTGGAAAAATCTCATCATCCAATGCCGATTGGATGAACAATAGAGCCTTTGCATATTTCTTACGATTTTCCCGCAATTGCTGATCGGGAATAGCCGGTGCCGAGTTTGGCTCATCATAACCGTACTCCACCAAATCCCATAACTCTTGAGACTTGAACATAGTCTTCATCTTGAGACTCCATAGATGATAATTTTCACCCTTAAACATGGGAATTAAGGGCTCCGACGACGAGTTTATACCACCATTTGTCATACTTAGTCACTCACAAAACTTACTTGAAAATATACTACGACAAACACTAATAAAACACTCACGACTCTTTTTTAATGTGTTTTTGATTTAGGATTGAACCTGGATTAGTTCTGATACCATGTTGAAGCTATTAATAGATATATAAAAGGAGGAAAAATGAATGAAGGAAGTGAACGACATACTCACAAACTGTTATTAATATCTCATACACTAATTCTCAAGTACATTTGGTTTAATATATAGCTAGAAATGATAACAATAATACCTTAAAAATAGGACCCATTAAACCCATGATCTATCATGATCAATAAATCAAGGGCCACTAACAAAATCCCACTAGCAAACTCTACTAACTGAAACCACGTACTTTGACCCATATATAATTCTAATAAAAATATAAATATTAAAATCAACTAATCCTAATTCTTAGCCACTAAGTGTGCCATGCCGGGTTTGGCTCATCATAACTATACTCCACCAAATCCCATAACTCATGAGACTTAAACAAAGTCTTCATCTTGAGACACCATAGATGATAATTTTCACCCTTAAACATGGGAATTAAAGGCTGCGACGACGAGTTTATACCACCATTTGTCATACTTACTCACTCACAAAACTAACTTTAAAAAATACTACGACAAACACTAATAAAACACTCACGACTCTCTTTTTAATGTGTTTTTGGCTTAGGATCGAACTTGGATTAGCTTTGATACCATGTTGAAGCTATTAATAGAAATATAAAAGAAGGAAAAATGAATCAAGGAAGTGAATGACATACTCACAAACTATTATTAATATCTCATACACTAATTCTCAAGTACATTTGGTTTAATATATAGCTAGAAAAAATAACAATTACCTTAAAAATAGGACCCATTAACCCATGATCTATCATGATCAATAAATCAAGGGCCACTAACAAAATCCCACTAACAAACTCTACTAACTGAAACCACGTACTTTGACCCATAAATAATTCTAATAAAAAGATAAATATTAACATCAACTAATCCTAATACTTAGCCACTAAGTGTGCCATACATTGACTAACAAACTAACGTTTGAATCAATATCCCAACATGGTGCTCTTAGAAAACTCCTACTTTTAGATATTCCATTCACACTTAGATTCCTTTGTTTATTCCTCTCTTCGGCGGCATTTCAACAGAGAGACAGACGACATTTTCACATATAAGCTAGGAAAGGCCTGTTCAGAAGGATCAGAGTATTTTTCCCCCCTCTACTATCTAACCATGCAATCAATCAAATACATAGAAAAACTATTTGTGCATATTCATGATGCCAAACAACCAAAAATAAATAAAAATTAAAAAAGAAAATCTCCAAACAAGTAATAATTCCACCAGCTAAACACTTGAACATCACTCGTCAAAACACATAATCTTAACGGTTAGAAAATAAATCCGGCTTTGAGCAATTAGCAAATTTATCAACCACTCCACATCACACAGCCAAAAAAAATAAAAAAAAAAATTAAAATGTAATCCATCTTCAAACTAGAAACAATTCTGCCAGTTCAGTTCACATATATTAAAACCAGATAATCTTTATCTTACAATTAACAATTCTGCCAGTTCAGTTCACATATATTAAAACCAGATAATCTTTATCTTACAATTATCAATTCTGCCAGTTAAATTTACATATTCTACAACATTAAAAACAACATAATTCGATCAAACTAATAAAAATTCAGCAATTACTAAAATTAACAATTATAACACACAACAAAACCACAAAATTAAAAAGTAGGAGAGAGAAAGAGGATGAATGTTCACCAATAATGCCGGATAAGCTTCGAAATCTTGCAATGTCCATGTCTTCCCCGTTAATGGCTCCGGAAGCTAATTTGCGCCGGAAAAAAACAAAAAAATTACAAAATTGCACAAATTAAAAGAAGGAACAAAAATGAAGAGAGAATTCGTAAATTGGGGAAGAAAAAAACCTGAAAATCAGGAGCTCGAAACCCTAAGGAAACTCCCGTGGATTCAGTTCTGGAAGCTTTAATGGAAAGGCGTTGGATTTTGGGAGAAATAATTGAGGTGAATTTCGGAATTTGAAACCCTAACCCTACGAATGGCGATAGAAATGAAGCTCTGGTGGATGCTAACATGCACGGTGGTTGAAGTACAGGCGCCATTGATAAGCGGGGAGATGAAGGTGGTGCTACTCCGATGGTCAGCATTGTTTAGTTAGTTATGGTAACCGTGGTTGTTAGTTGCTGCTGCTCTGCTTTATCTAATCTTACGTTCTTATTCTATCACTTCACTTATTCAGTTTATTGTTTAGTTCACCTTACTTTTATTTATCTGATCTGATATGAATTTATGTAGTCTCATCTGATTACCTTATGTTCAAGTTCAATCCATGACTTTGGGTCATTTTAAGTAAGGTAAAGTTTTTGGTCAAAATTATTCAAGTTATTTTAGTTAAAATCAACCTTTGAACATTCAGTATTTCTCGGATCTATAACTATTATTAGACGAGATTGTTTAATGCTTAGACCTAATCAATGAAGTCAAAATCAATGAAAAAAATAATCAAAATATGCAATTTCTCACATATAAAATATGCATTGTTTCGTGCTTAGACCTAATTAATGAATTCAAAATCATTCCTCAAAAAGTAAAAATCAAAATTAATGAAAAAATTAATCAAACTATGCAATTTTTACACTTTGTTGAAAACCATCCCTTCCCTTTCCTCCACCCCAGAAACAACCACCCTCCCTCTCCCTACCCAAGAACCGGCCCCTTCCCTTTCCCGGCTCCCTCCCCGAAAACCACCCCCTCCCTTTCCTCCACTTAAGAAACCACTCTAAGCTCTTCCCCCACTCTTAATGGCATGTCACACGTGACAATATTTTAAAAAAAAATTAACCAGTGTTTCAGCTAAGGTCACCAGTCATTTGGGCTTGATCGCTTGATAAAAGTCAATATCTTCTAAAGTTGGGATTACTCCATAATAATCCAAAGTTGATGTTATCATCACTATTCACTACCTTTACAAGTTTGAGATAACTCTTATGAATAGTGTTTGAACAATTATACTCTTTAAAATGTTTATCACCAATCTATCCTCATTAATGTTAATTACCTCCTTATTATCTCTTTAATAAAGTGTGGGACCATTTATATCATAAAAATATTTGTTTACATATATTCCCTCGTTAATGATCCCAACAACTAAATTTGTGACATAAAGTCAAATTGAATGAGAGCTTCCGAACATGACTAGCTATGGCGCGCGTATTAGCCGCCCTAGTTAAAAGAAGATTAGCAAAAGATAAAATTATTAAAAACCAAATTTTCCAAGTTAAATCTTTGGAGCATGAATATGATAGTAAATGATAGTTGACATAAATTTGTCACTTTAAAATATTTATTGCACTTAAGTATAATAAATGGACAAATTAACCAACAAGAGTTGGCTCAAGTGATAAGCAATTTGATGTCGCTTAGGAAGTCTCAGGTTCGAGTCTCACTGTATGCAGAAACTCTTATTGGGAGACTCGCCCACCATAAGCTAGGTGTGTGACGCGGGTCAGATCCAAATGTAGTCAGAGCTAAGATTCGGTGAACCGAGTGGACATCTTTAAAATGAACAAATTAAAATTCAATTGGAGACCTAAAACATTTTAATAATTTAGTTAAAGACTCGTTATTGTAGATCCGTTTAGACCTTAAACTCGCTAGACTCGTCAGATCATGATGTGGATTTGGATACTTAAAACCATATGGGTTGGGTAGGGTCCAAACCACGTGAAAAGGTTAGCGGCCAGATTCCATTTAGGCCCATCCCTAGCCGGAAGTGACTCATTCATTATGTCAACTTACCCATTTTGGATAATATTTGGTGCATTTTTTTCATTTAACGAACAATATAAGTGAGTGGTTAGCATAATCTATGTAAAAGATTCTGTTCCACAAATGCTAAACATAAAACAAGACCTAAATTTTAAGTAGAAATAGTATAGTTTAGGTAATGATTAGCTTGAAAAGGTGTGACAAACTAGTTGGTAATTAGTAGGAGCACTTATATTCGTCACTCTTTGGGACAATAATCTAATTAGATGGTCACGTTCTTCATGCGTTCCACCAATACATACAACAGAAACATTGTATCGTATCTTCTTTCGTATATTTTCATTTCAATTATAAAATTAATTATTCAGTTTACTTCAAAGTTCCGACACTTTAATCATGTATTCCCACTAATTCCAAAATTCAAATAGTAGAATAAATATAAGAAATTATACTAATGATTGAAATGTTGTCCATATAAAGAAGGTCAACTTCAAACTCCCCTAAACGGCTTGATTCCCTAATCGGCCCGTTGACCCCTTGAAGTAAGAAGGAAATTTGGTATGCGACTTTTAAACATGAATTTAATTATTAATCATATTTCTTTTATTATTTAATTATTGTAACAATTGCACCTTTGTCACTACAAGGGTGGCTAACACACATGATGTGAGTGTCATAGCTAGCCATGTCCGGAGAGCTATATCAGTTTGGCCTTATTTCACAACTTAGTTGTTGGCAGCATTAATGAGGGAAAATAGATAAACAAATATGTTAGGGGTATAGATATCCGCACAATATCCTTTGAATTTCAATTTTAAAAAAGCAATTAAATGAATGAGGGCAAATAAGTAAATAGATATTTAGAGGGTATAATTGTCCAAACACTATTTATAAAACTTTTTAAAAGGTATGGATTCACACTAGAAACAATTTGAGAGAGAGACCTCTCTTTTGTCTAACCCTCTAACCCAATTCAAGTTGATTTGCAGTCCATTTGGAGATTGAGGTTGATGATGGAACAAAATAATATCTTAACATGATCATTCTTGATTTTACGTTAGGAGGAGGAACTAGGTGGTACACCAAGTTCAATTCATGAAAAGGCTAATAACAAAACCCCTAACTAAACAAACAATTGGCCGAATTAAAACAAATAGTCTCAATTTCAACAATTGGCTGACTACTTCAACTAAAGTATTCTCTCGACAACTACTTTACACCACTGCAAGTCTAATTATTATTACAAATAAGAGTTCATACTCAAACTCTTATCCCAAGCTCAAAAATTCATATTCAAATTTGTGAATCATAATAATTTTTTTTAAGAACTCATATTGTAATTAGACTTTGAGTGAGTACAAATGCGCAATGATTTGAGGGAATTGAATCACTGCTATGAACTTGAGTTTGTAGGGAAAATAAAAAAAATTGAGCGGTTATTAGGTTGTCATATTATACTAGAAAGAGTTTAGACTTTAGAGAAAATCCCTAAATGGATCAAGGTTTTCTTTCCATTTAGGTCATTATGGAAAGTTCCCTTGTAAAAATCTCTCATGCACGTTAAATTCTTTAATTTTTTTTTTTTTTTTTTTTACTAAAACATCTGAACATACTACAATAATCCCCCGCGGTAGTTTTCATGGAGAGCTAGTACAAATAAATTAAAATGGAAAGGAAGAGATAAATTTAATCATCCAAGTGTATAAACATACAAAAGGTGATAAAATAGGGTACGCACCATCTTCATATATTATCAATACATCATCGTTCATAATCTGCTTCATATATTTAATTAATGGAGCAAATTCTATTATACTACGATCGAGCTTCATCATCCTTGGACCATTTCAATAAACGTATAAAATACCCGTCAAGCTTGGAATGAATCCCACTGTCAATAGGAATTTTTTAAAGGTTAAACCCAATGTTTTGTTAGTTTGAATTTATTAATTATCATTATTCTCACCAATAAGTGGTTTTGTATCACTAGTTTCAAAAGAATATTACGGATTACTTGAATGTTTTTCTAGTCAAGATTAAATAAAATAAAATTTAAAAAAAAAAAAAAAAAAATTACTTTTGGTTATAAAATAATGGAAGAGAATTGGTAATATTATTACGAAGTATTGTTTACGTTGAAATCAACCAATAACCCCTATACTTTCTACTCCTTTTGTCTCTATTTTTTTTTTTACCCATTTGACTTTTTACGGTCTCTAAGGCACGTCTAAAAGAGTTTATATTTTCATTTCATGTGTAAAATTTTTATAAAGTTAGATATTAATAAAATATATAAACATGGCTATATTACCTCTGTGGCAAAAAAATAGGGACAGATGGAGTAGTGGTGAAGGTGTACACATGAAACGGGCCTAGTGTCTAGGCAACCAAAATAAGAAAGAGGAGAGTCCAGTCCACAAACAAGGTTTAAGGAGGTTCCATACTAAGGCTCTGTTCACTTCACCTTATTTTTGCTGAACTGAAATTATTTTACTGAACTTAAATTATTTTTGCTGAACTTAAATTATTTTTACTAAACTGAAATTAATTTTACTGAACTGAAATTATTTTTGCTGAACTGAAATTATTTTTACTGATTTTCTATTATACTGTATTTCTTTTTAGGTTTACTGATTTTTACTGAATTGAAATTATTTTTACTGAACTGAAACTGGACTTATTTTTACTGAACTGAAATAAGTTTTACTGAATATTATTTTTTTTAAGGTGAAGTGAACAGGGCCTAAGGCAAATTCTTAGCTTGCATGCTTATGTAGCTAAGCTAGCTGCATAACCCCTCAAACGCAGCTAATACTAAATGAAACGCATCAGTAGTCTTCTTCCTTAAAATTTCTTTCCTTTTTTATGATTCTCTTTCTTCACTTTCATAATAATAATAATTTTGATCTCAATTTTCTCTCTCGATCCTCTCTCTCCTCTTTCATTCGATATATTCTCTTTCCTCTTTCTTCTCTTTCATTTGACATTTTCTCTCTCCTCCGTTCTTTGCATCATTCATCATAATGAGATCATCAATGAAGGTTAGTTTTTGTGTTGTTTATATTTAGTTTTAATTAGGTTTGATTTTGGCTGAGTTTGTAATTGTTTCTGAATTTATAATTTGATCAATTTGATGAGTTTCAATTTACCCTGATCTTGATAAATTGATTTTCTGATTTTATAATTTTCATTCATTGGTATTCTGATTTTGATGTGAATATATATTAATTGAATTGCTTAATTATTTGTGGTCATTTTCCCTCTCCTCTCTCTCTCTCTCTTTTTTTTTTTTTTTTTTTTTTTTTGTAGTCTTTAGATTCTCAATCACGTTACAAATCAATAATTATTTTCTTTACAATGAATTAATAATTATTTTCTCTATGATGAATCAAGATTAATTAGATTATATTCAATTTTTTAGAGTTTGAATAATTACAATCGAACTTAAGTATAATTTCTAAAAAAAAAAAAAAAATGAACCCGTAGTAATTTTAAAATGAACATCTAGTACAAAATGAACATTTAGTTCCCCAAAAATGAACTTTAGTATATAAAAAATGAACATATTTCAACAATCTATTTTATCTTTATTTTTCGTTAATAATTATATACAATGAATTGGACCTATATGAAAATCATGTCCATTTTTAATATCCTAAATGTTCATAACTTTTTTTGACATGTTCATTTTTTTACGTGTTCATTTTTTAATACTAAATGTTCATTTCTTAAAGTGTTCATATATTTTTATGAAATGTTCGTTTTATTAGGTTGAAAGTTAAATAATAATACGTTGAAAGTTGAATTGTCTGAATATTTAGTGTTGAAAATCTGAACAATTTATATATTTATTATGGACATATATGTTTCGTTATTTATTACGAACATATCTTTAATTGATTATGAACACATATTGATATTTTTAACTATTGTATTGATGAACATCCTAAACAATTATTATGAACATATGTTGTGATGATTAATTGATTATGAACATATGTTGTGATGATTATGAAAATTCTGATTATTTGTTGTTATTTGTTATATCTTAGTGAGTACAGATCAATTGTATTTTGTGGAACGCAATGCAAGGAATTTAAATTATTGAAGAAACAAGTAAGAAGTGATGAAGCTTATGATATGTACAAAGATTATGGCTTTAAATTTGGTTTTTGTATAAGGAAGGGGAATGTACGAAGAGTTGGTCAGACTAATATTTTGTAAATTTTTTTTATCGTATTTTAATGTTGGCGCAATAGAGGGAATGAATGGTCTATCGTTGGTGGATCTCCTAATGGTTTACGTCATAATGAAATGTTAACAATGATGTCTGACAAGACAATTAATTTACATTTTTTAATTGATTATATTTTCATTTAGCAAAAAATTGTAAAAGTATATATTATATATTATGAAGTTCCATATTATAATTCATTTACATTTTTAAGATTTATGTTTTTGTTACATTTTTTGGATTTCAACATAAACTATGAAAATGAACAAGTAATATATGAACATAATAGATGAGAAAGATGAAAAACTAATAAGCTAAGATATATATGAACAAAGTCCCAATGCTAATATATTAAGGTAACCGTTTGCAAACCATACTTGTTTATAAAAAGATAAATACCACACTTTTCCTACTTCAATCCCAAATTTATATATATTAAAAAAAAAAAAATGAAAAACACGCTTGTTTTGCAAAGTAATTAATATTTCAATTGCAATATATATAAAGTCAATCTCGATCATTCCTTCTTCTTGTACCCAATCTTTTCTCTAGCTACGTCCTTCTCTGATTGAGTTACTTAGTATAATTTCTTGTAGTCATCTCTACTCTACGTCTTTCTCTGTTTGTGTTACTTAATACTACCTCCGTTTTTTTAGTCATGTGGGATCTTGTTAGATTTGTCACGATATATATTTTCAAAATATCAACTTCTTATAATTTTTGTTTATTGGTAATTAAAGATATTAATGGTTGAAGTTGTGCATTGGCAAACGTGACTAAAGAAACATGTCAACTAAAAAGAAACGGAGGAAGTATAATTTTAGTACAAAATTCAACGTTAGCTTCCAAATTTGATGAACCTGAAAACAAAAATATGAACAAATGAATAAATTATTTGAACATATAAGTTTCAAAAATGAACACACGTTTATAAACGAATATTTAAAAATTAAAAAACTTGCATCATTAACTTTTAAGTCACCAAACTCACTCTTGTAAAGAATCTGAAGTGTATGTTTCCATATGCTTCGTTAAATAAACACCGCAATTTTTATGAGCTATAGGTAATTAATTAAAAGATTATGAACATAAAGCTAAATAAATATGAACATAAAGTTAAGTGATTATGCACATCAAGTATACTGAAAATGAATCTATATGCGTAAATAAAATGAACATACAAGCCTTAAAAATTGAATATACTTGTTACTATACTTGTAAAAAAAAAATGAACATAGGCCGGATGTTTTAAAAATGAACTTACGCATTTAAAAAATGAGCATAGGATGTTTTTAAAAAATGAATAATATGCATTAAAAAATGAATAGACTTGATACTTTTTATTATACTTAATAATATAAAATTTTAAGATAAAAAGAATGAATTAAAGGAATTTCAAAGATTATGAACATAACAAATATGTAGATCAACAATGTAACAATGAATTTAAAATTTGAATTTAATAACATCAACAATGTAACAATAATCATTTATACTTTCATTTCATCTTGATAAAAAATAAATAAATAAAAAAACATAAAAAAAAGGGGAAATGCGTGCCTCATGAATACAACCGCAAAAATTTAACAAATTAATTCGACTACTTGAAAATTGAAACTAATCCAAACAAATTTCGTATAAATTCACCTTCTTTGGGATAGATTTCATTCATGAATTTTCAAGAAATTTCAATTAAAAAAAAAAAAAAAAGTATATATCTAACAATTCAAACAAAAGTAAGTAATATTCACATAATTTACCTTTTATTGGGAGAATTAGTTGCCCAAAATTCAGCTGAACAAAGATGGCTTGTGGGGTTGACTGCATTTTATTGGGGCGAAATATTCGAGGGCTGTGTTGGACGTGAATTTTGGGCCTGTTGCAGCTATCTTAGCTAGTTAAGGATGTAGCTAAGACCAATTGCCATACTAAAGTCAATTGGTGATAATAGTTGTAAGTCCTCTACCTTATAAAATGACACCATTTCTCCAATTTTTCCAGTGTGGGATAAAATTCACAACTCACAAGTTGGTTATAATGATGAGTTTCAACAAATCTCCATGAACGCATTGAAGCTTTGGAGGAAGAAAATAAAACTGATTACATGACCAAAAAGAAAATTAAATTCCTATGGGACTATTAAGCCTTTGTTGTTGTTGTTGTAGTGGTAGCAGTAGTAATATGATTAATTATCAACTTATAAAATAACTCTAATTAGATGTGTAGCAGTGTAGATGATACTATGAAATTAGTCAGGTGATCACGCTAGAAAACACTAAACAAATTGCATGTCATTGTTTATGATTGGCTGTAAACTTTAAATTAAAATTACTCTTAGGTCAAATTCGAGGTCACCATCAATAGTTTAATCAGTATAAAATTAATAATAATTGACAATAATAAAATTTTAAATTAAGCACTAAATAAAGGTCAGCTAAAAATAAAAAACCACCCACTAATTAATTTGTTAATAAGAGTAGATTATGAATAATTTGAAAACATTTCACAAAAGAATCTAATAAGACTTGAAATATATCAATAAAAATGTAATTTTCTTCTGTTTGCCTCTCTTTTTCTCATCATTATTTTTTTTATAACACTAGGAAATAAACACACCGCAATTCTCTCACTACACAAATATACATACATAAATTCAAGAAGACTTTTTATTTGGTAAGATTTTTTTATTTTGAGGGCAGAATCATGAAGAGGAAGAGAGAAATGGAGAAGAAAACAGAGATTAAATCTGCTATTCAAGAGCTTTCTTTGCTTATCAAACTTATTCGTCGTGCTACTTTAAACAACAACAACAACAACAATATTGTAATGGCTGTGTCTTCTCCTGCTGCTACTGATGCTGATGCTGGTGTTGCGGCTGCTGGTGCTGGTGCTGTTGTTGCGACTGCTGATGCTGGTGTTGCTGATGTAGTGACTGCGGATCGTATTCAACAAGAATGGGTTGTTTCCTATATACCTACAAGGCCGTTTCTATCAATTTGCACCTTGATCATTCAAGTTCTTGGTAATTAAATTTCCTCTCTTATTAATATCTATGAACTATTTAACTCTGTTGTTGATTGATTGATTTATTTTTCTGAAGAAGTTGATTTATTTTTCTGAAAAAGTTGATTTCAACTATTGGGTTACCTGCTAGTCATTATCAGGCTTGTGGATGCCTCATGTATGATACATGTCGTTTTGTGGCTTTTACTCAACTAACCACAAGTTTATCCATACATGACAAGGTCCAGCTTATTATCCAAAATAGTAGTAGCATGTCTTGTTCCGTTCCTTAATAATGAAACGGGGTGATCTACAAAGTTTATTGAGAAGGGAGAAAGATAAAACGAAAGGATTCATATGATGAGAACAACCATATATAGAGATAATAGTCGTTGTTTGGCACATAAATGTTAGATTACATTTGAACCTTTCAAAAAAAAAAGAAAAAAAATAATTACATTTAGATTATTAAAGAAAAAGGAAATATAAACTTCAATCCAATAGTACATAAAAAGACTTATTTTTTCTATAAATTTCCCAATTGTTCTTATTTTAAGTCAAGTTACAAAATATATTAGGTAAAATATTATCTCTTCTTCGAAATATGCATACTCCATATATCAAAATTAATTAGGCAAAGTTCATCTTAGATCATTTATTATAAGGTTGGATATATATGACACAATCGATTTTTATAAGAATTTTAATTTTTACGTGTCATTTATTTTAGGGTTTATGTACTCTATTGGAGATGAGAGCTTATATTAATACTATTATGACATAACAAGTTTACCTGGCCTCCTTCACTAGTAAGTTGTCTTTGAATCTCTAATACAAGACGGTGTTACATTAATTGAAGGTAAATATCGTTTTTACACATACATATTTGAGGCACTCAAACTTAAAAATATCTCTCAACAATTTATTTTTTCATTGACTTTTCGTTTTCAGTAAGTAGCGTAGTTTGCTGCATACTTGTATAATCTGTAATTTGTTTTCTTCTCCACCTCTCTATCTATCTTTTTCTCTAGATGATTAGATTTTCAAAAATTTTGATAAATGGTACTTCCTCCTTTCCTATTCGTTAATCTGGAATGTCTTGATTATATATATAGAGTCAAACTATGAAAATTAATCATAATCTTTTTTTTTTTTTTTTTTTAGATTTTTGTTATATTCGACTCAATGTGTATAATTTTCAATATCAGTTGCATAATAAAATCTATGCATATGTATCTTAAGATGGGAGGATCTTGTCGGAGATCTTTATGTTTAACAATTCATCATCATTATATCTTTGGAGTTTTGATTGTTTGCGTATTTATGTAAAATTATTGCAGATAAGATAGGACCTACCATGGCTGTAATGAGACAAGACATCTACAAGAATGTTCAGGTAAATACATCTTCTACTTTCTAGCTTGAACAGTTTTTGTGGAGTTTATTGGACAAAATCTTATAGAAGTAGATGAAAACTGTCTTATCTAGCTAACGCTATAGGAGATTACTTAGTTGCCCAAAAAATCAAATTCTAGCTTATAAGTCATCAAAATTTATTTATTTATTTTTTTGACATTAAGACATCAAATTTTATGTTAGCTAATTGGTTTTTTTTTTTTTTTTTTTTTTTTTTTTTTTTTTTTTTTTTAGTAGCTAGCTTAAAGAAAAAGCATGCATTATTCAATATATACTTCGTATATGATGATTTTCTACTACCTTCGTTACATATTATGTGCAATTTTTGGATATTATTTGTGAGATATAAAATATTCAAAAAATGCACATAATATGTAACAGAGGTAATAGAAAGTATATGTAAACAATATTGTATGAACAAAACTTTATATTGCTGACATTCATGAGATATCATGCCATTAGAAATTAAATACCTTCAAATTTAATAAAAGGCTTAATAATAAAGTAATTTAAACAATAAAGAGTATGTATCTAATGTATGCACCCTTTTAATTACTACTGTGTATTATAATTATTATTATTTTTTTATTACCCTTTGAGCTTTATTAGTGTCAAATTATGTAAAAAAAAAAAATAGATATAATAAAACTATATTTTATGGTAAATTATTCCATAGAGAAATTAGAACAGTAAAGATTGTCAAATAATCGATAGAATATGTTTAATGTTTACATCAAATGTCTAGAACTCTAGTGATACTTGTTTTATAACATGGATTTTGAAGTTATGAGGTAATAATGTTGACATAAGATGTTGTCAATAATCAATGCCAAGTCTCTCTCTTGATTGTGCCTTGGCAAGAATGCAAGATTATGATTTTGTTTTGACAAACAGTTGCTTGTTTAAGATATCAATAGAAAAGCTCAACTATTGAAATATTCTGCTTAACCCTAAATATAGTCTACATGTATATTTTATGTATTCATTAGTAACAACTTGCCATAAAACTATGTAAAGCTAGAGGATGTTAGTTTTTGATGTCGTTGCAAATCTTGCAATGGTTGAGATAGTTGTAATAGGGTATAAAGATGATCCGGATTAAACTTGCTTGCTCGAGTTTAAACCATGTTAGCTAGATCTGATCTAAAGGCATGCGCAGTTAGATTAAATGCAACCTCCGATCCCTTAACACATTACACTCAATCCAAGCAGCACATTTTATATAAAATGTTACCTTCAATCAAATGTACCAAGTATTAACCACGACAAAAGGGAATTTGTTACCATATGAAGGGAATGAAGCTATGGAAAACTCTCTTTTGTATATCATTTGTGAGTTGCATAAAGCATAAGTCTAAGCTAGCTAACTGAAGGACATATTGTTGGTACGTTAATTTAACTATCAATTGGTTTTGATAATGGTTTTTAAGAGGTAACTAATAGGTTTAATTTATAATTAATATTTTAATAAAGTCGAATAAGCTCAAATAAGATCAAATAAATTCAATTAAATAAAAATCACATTAATAGAACGAACCTTTAATCTAGACTGTTTTTGGTGCTTTCCTAAGTTATCCACCTAATGCAAAAGGAAATACAAAATAATTATCATTTGTTTTTTAAAAGACGAATTTAGTTGGATTATGTATTTTGCCTGTTTCCTCTTAATTTACATATAAATGGCATGAATATTGCTTTACCATTTCATAAATAACTTCACCTAATTCATAGACAAGATTCATATAATTTAATTTGTCATTTATTAATTATCATTCGTTCATGAATCCTAACCTTAGAGATTGGAGATGCTTTGCGATTCTGATCCGACAACATATTCAAATTTGGTAGAGATATTAAACAAAGAAGCAGTTGAACGATGTGCCAAAAAAGGTGATAGCTGTAGCAAAGCCTTGCTTTGGCTAACCAGGTATGCATTATTTCCCTACAATGCCAATTCAATTTAATCTTGTGTTAAATCTTTAACAATTGATGGTATGTCTAATAAAGTATTCGCGGTTAAGAGAATTGCTACTAGCCATATCGATAATTACATATACTTGTATTCTAGCTAGGTCTTGAGAAAAAATTTCCTTTGAAATACAAGAATTTTGGTGTAGAGAGAGTTATAAAAAGTAAATAGTGTATACGGATAATGACCTCAAGTTTTGAGAATCACTCTAATACTCTCAATCAATACTTTAATTTAATCGAAGTTAGTCGACATTTAACGAATTTCAAGTACTCTTATGTGATTTCTTTCCAAAAAAAAAAAAAAAAAAAAGAGTACTCTTACATGATCATTATATGAAAATGCTCTTTTGATTTACCATTAATAACCTATAACTTTCTTCGCTCAAAAAAAAAAAAAAAAAAAAAGAAAATATATATATATATATATATATATATATATATAATAATAATAATAATAATAATAATAATAATAATAATAATAATAATAATAATAATACGTATATAAATCAATTATGGGCTTTGTTGATCATCTGCTTAAGTTTTTGGCTGAGATGTTTTTTAACATAGTAACAACGCCAATGTGACACAAAGGTCACATGTTTAAAACTCATTTAGCCCCTCTTTTTAAAGTGGTATACTATCAAGCGTTAGGTATGGTGGAGCACTAAAGCTTGTGCTGACAATCTCTCATGTGAAGGGATGTGATTGACTGATTGAGTATATAAATCAATTGTGGATTTTAACATTAACTTAAATTTTTGGTTGAAATAGAATTGAATTTATCTTTCTTAGCATCCAACCATAAACCAACAACGAAACGAAGAAAAAACATTATTGTTGGGCACCGTTCCCTTCTTCCCTCAATTTAGATTATTTTGCACATGCCCCTAACAGTTTTGATTATTTAAAGCCATTTTATATCAATTTAATCCAAATACTGTTTTTGATATTCTAGCACAATAACTCATTGATAATTTATGTTAATTATAGACGATAGCAAGGTAACGTTATCTAAAATCTAAATGACAGATAATATAATATACCACGAGTAATTTATATAATTTTTTAGTACAACAAGACAAATTGATGAAATTAACAATACATTTTCGTACGTCGAGATTTTCATTTTGTGTCTCCTCTGCATGCTCTCCATTATTTGTACAATTGTACATGCATGAATGCATGGTACCAAGCAGGCTGCTATTGGATCAATTGCTACCTTAAATTAGTCAAATTTATCACATGCAAATTCAATCGAGACTTGACGATCCCATATACTACAGAAAATAAATTAAATTGAAGTTGTTAGATTTGTACGTATAATTAAAATATTATTATTTTAATAATATTTGTTAATCAGTAATTTAAGATATAAATTATTGGTTAAAATTATACATTGATAAATATAAGACGAGTAGTGTTGTAATGTTATACACGAGAGTGTATGAATTAGTTACCATTTGTACTTGCAAAATCCTTTGGCTTTACATAATTATATGCATGGAGCCTAAATTGACTACCAGTGTACAAGTTCTTGAGATCAATAGCTAAATCTACTTACTGTAGTAATACTCATCATGTGAGTTTTGCACTAAGGACTATTATATGATTAACAAGAAGATGAGTTATAATGATTAATAATTAATCTTGGGAATACATATGATCAACTTACTTGTGCAACTCTATGTCATACAATTCAATATTTGGTATTATATGGTCCTATGGGGTGATTTGTGATTTTCCTAATTAATAGAACGTGTTTTTAGCTTATGTATACATTTAAAAAAGGGTATTTATAATTTAGAAATGTACTTCAAAATCACTCGTAATTTGGAATAATGAATGTTATTTCATTCATAAATTTCCACCATATAGTATCTCTTTTACAAAAACCCTAATATAGATAATACGAACGTTTTTTTTATTCTTCCACATGTTACATGTACTCGGTATAAATTATTTATGGGCCGCGAAAATATATAATTATTTGTTTTCCTTTGAATAATAAAGGACATTAGACTTCACGGCAGCATTACTTCAAAAGCTAATAGCAGAACCAAGGGAAAGTATGGAGCAAATTGTGGCCAATTCTTACGAAACCACATTAAAACCTTGGCATGGATGGATTTCAGCATCTGCTTACAAAGTAAATTCTTAAACTCTATTCCTCCTCAATCTCCTTAAATCATAAGGTCTACATTTACAACACAAATTATTTTATTTTATATCCAATTCATATCAATTTGATTGACTATAAAAAATGATCTCAATATCACTATTATATTTGAAATTGGAATTATAAAATTACAGGAAGCACTAATATACAGAGTATATAGTTTATAAATATAGTATAATAATACTCTACATAATCAGCGATGTATATTCAAATGTTATTTCGTATTGTATATATATCAACTCAAAACAATGATTTAACGAAGTGAAATAATGATCAAAATTAGTTAATTGGAATGAATCTAATACGGAGTAATTTTATTCAAATGAAACAAATACATTAAATATTTAGTAGAGAAAGTCATCATAAAGAACAAATAATACATAGAAGGTTAAAACCTAAGTAATACAACTGAAATACACGGCTTAAATTGTAGAATTGTCATGGAAATTAAAATACGTTACATCAATATATTTTCTCATATCTCTAATGTACCATACTTTTAACAAATATGAAAATGGTTGGTGATGCAGGTAGCTCTAAAATTAGTGCCTGAAACTGATACACTTATTCTCCTACTCATGGACAAAGGTGATAATATTGACTCCTTCAAAGATGATATCCAAGCTTTCATTTCATCACTTTTGCCCCTTTTGGAAGATCTACACTCTACTCTTGTAAGTGGCCGTTATTAAATCGACTTTATTTTTTACACTAATACTGTAATAGCAAATGCATGCTAGTGTATAAAATGTTGTTGAACTAGTCACAATGAATACATACATACATACATACATACATACATACATACATACATACATAGTTTTTATTAATTTTTACTAATGGAAAAAAATTGAATAAATCATTGGGGAAAGTCGTATCTTAGTTAACATGTCCGATCGATCAACTATAACACTTTTAAAAAAATTATTGACAGAATATATATATATATATGTCAAGAATAACAAGATATACTTTAGTGAAAAATGATCTCAAGAACCATTCTATTATACATTGGCTTGAAATTTTATTCTGGCTCTTGTGTATGTTTCCAGAGCTCATATCGGCTGGAGAAGCTCAAGTCTACCTAAGGACGTTTATCGACTTGCAAATATTAATATGACTTGTTCTGTACATAGTTACTGGAAAGAAATAGAGATTAATTTTCTAGGCAATTCTACTTCATGTTTTAATGTATACATACTTATGTAAATACGTATGTTCGTTATTGAAGATTAAGACTTTTACCAATAATTAATCACCTAATTATAATTGCTTACTTATATAATTTTACAATTTATAATTCACAAAACCTTTTAAGTTGGTTTACTCTTATCACTAAATATCTTCAATTGTATGGACTTACATTTGAAAGGTATGTTGATATACTTCGTATAATTAGGTGTATAGATAGGTTTAATTTGTCACACCTTAAGAGATTATTAGCTAATGATCACTCTCTGTTATCTCTGATCTCTCTCTTCCCTTACTTCAATCTTTGGATATTGGGTTAATTACGTAGCATCAACTAAATGTTTATTCCTAGACAGCCCAAATCATATTAGGTTAGGCAAAGCAGCTAATATTAAATACTAGATTAAATCCCGTGCAATGCACAGTTGTTAAATAATTATAATGAAAATAAATTTTACAAAATATAAATTGATATAAAATATTACAAATAGACTTAGTATTAAAAAGTATGAAATATATGTGAAAGAAAATAATTAATCATGTAATAGTTATAATGGGCAATTTGATATTTAAGAAAGTTTATCTTAGATATTGTATAAAATAAACAACAACTTTTTGGTGCAGCAGGCCACACCGTGTGACCTGCTGCCAATTCAGCAAATATAACGGAGTATGACGTGCATAACGAAGTCTGACACTCACGTGCAATTTCAAGTAACCCCTAATTTCAAGTAACCCATAATTTCAAGTAATCCATATTATAAGTAAGCCCTAATTTCAAGTAACCCCTAATTTCAATTAATCCATAATTTCAAGTAGTAACCCCTAATTTTAAGTAACCCATATTATAAGTAACTCTTAATTTCAAGTAACCCTAATACTCAGAACAGAAGAAAAAACAAGTAACTCATATTATAAGTAACCCCATACATACATACATACATATATATATATATATATATATATATATATATATATATATATATATATATATATATATATATATATATATATATATATATATATATATATATATATATATATTAAGTTTTCCCTAATAAATTTCAAGTAATCAATACTATCAGTAACCCCTCAACAGTTAACCCATATTGTATGTAACCCCTTTTCTTCATCTTCTTCTTTAATAGATCTCCTTCGAAGCTACTCCAACGGCGCCGAAGAAGAAGACGACGACGACGACGAAAAACCCCAACTACACCTAATCAACCCAGAATCCCAACAACCCCATTTATATGCTTTTGTTGCGGAATTGCTTGAGAGTTTTGCCGAAAATCGCACGTAAAAACCCCAAAAATCGATTTGGGTGTTTTCAAATTACTTGCTCTTTGTGTAAATTTCTTGCATGAATTTGTTTGTATGTTGTACCAATCGTCCTGAGAGAGAACTCATCCTCATAGAAGGTAGGAGAGAGAAAAGCATGAGAAGGGAAATACAACGAGGAGTGAGAAGTGGGAAAACAAAAAAAAGGCTTTAAATGGGGGTCCGTTATTTTTGGCTTTAAAATAACGGAAAACGGGGTTAGAAATGAGGGTTTTTGTAAGTAGGCCACATGGTACAGCAAGTCGCATACAAAAAAATTGTGTAAAATAAAAGTCATAATATCGATACAAACCTTATTTTTATGTAACATAAGTTTTTTTTTAGTAAGTAATTTATTTTGGGGGGGAAAACTTTTTATATATGTTGCCAAGTGTCTCGCTAAGTTTCGCCTTTAGTATAATGTAATTGATACGAATATTTTAACTTTTTTACCACCTATGATTTTAGTCGGTTTAAGTTTTACCACCTTTTACTTTCCATGAAATTTACATAATACACCAGGGGCTCATGGTACACCCTGGTTTAAACGCTTTGTTTTACTTTCCAAATCAAAATTATATTATCTATCCCTACATTTTAAAAAGTATGAGAAAACACTTATGAATAGTGTGAGGACAATTACATCCTTTAAAATGTTTGTTTACTTACATGCCCCTATGAATATGATGTTAATTGCCCTTAAGCTTTTCCTTGTATGATTCATTGATTTAATTCTTATGAATAGTGTTTGGACAATTTTACCCTCTAAAATGTTTATTTACCCTCAAACGTTAATTGCCTTCTTTTTTTAAAAATTTTTTTTTAATAATAGTGTATAGATATTTATAACCCTAAAAATATTTGCTTACATGTTTTACAGTTGCCAACAACTAAAAGAACTCTCCGAAAATGGCTAGCTATGACTCGCGCATCGCGTGTGTTAGCCACCCTAATACTTTCCAAAACTTCAATATTTACTACGGAGTACTCCCTCCTTTTTTTTTTTTTTTTTAAGTGTCTCACTTCCTAAAAACGGCCGTTTTTATTTAAGTGCTTCATTACCAAATTTAAAAACCCCACTCACATTATATATTATTTTCCTCTCTTCATTTTGACCTCATTATCATTTTATAATAATTATGACTCTAATATTATACCTAGTGGTCCCCCATTTATATTTCTCTCTCTTAATTTTCCAAAAAAATTATTCTCAACCATATCCACTTACCTTCTCCGTTACGTAATAATCGCAACACTTTTCTTTTATATCCGTTTCATAATAATAACATCACTTCTTTATCTATTAAGGACCCACAATTATTTTATTAATTATCTCTCTTACTAACCCAACTTTCATAAATATTTTATTATTTCTCTCTCCTACCAATCCCACTTACACTACTTTTTTTTTATTATTATTTTATTACTTTTTTTATCTAAAACTCCGCGCACATTCCAATGGGGATCTTAAAGAAACGGAGGGGGTACCATGTAATGGATTCCGGTCAAAATCCATCCAAGTAAGGTCCATCGACTGATTCCCTTTTTCTGTCCTATTTTCCTTCGATTTTAATTATGAAGTATATGTCCAATTGCATTTTTCAACAAATATTAAAATTTCGTTAGGGCAAAGGTTCTTGTAGTAGATTTAGGCCCTGTTCTTTTGAGCTGCTCTGCTCTGCACTACACTGCACTGCTCTGTTAAGTCTTGCTCTGCTCAAAAATAATAATTAATAATAATAATATAATTAATGTTTAATATATTTAGTATTTAATAATAATAATAACTAATATTTAAAGATAATAATAATGAATAAATTTACTATATTTCAGTTGTTTTAGTTATTATTTTTCCTCTAATTAATTGGCTTAATATTACATTAAGTTATGATTATCAAGGAATTTTAGAAGAATTTGCATATTTTTGTTGTTAAGCCCTAATATTGTATTTTATCGTATTTAGCTAATGGGCCAAGGGTTAACAGCCTACTCATAGTTTTAGGTTGTATATATAAACCTTTGCATAGAGTATTACAACTAAGGAAAAATCAATTCCTGACATGGTATTGGAGCCTCTATACTCTAAAAACCCTAAACACTAAAAACTCAATTTTTTTTCTCTACTACTCGCTATGGGTGATGATGGCAAGATCGATCTGTCCTCTCCTTTCTACCTAGGCGCAGGGGATCAACCTGGAAATCTGATCACACGCGTGGTCTTGAAGGGTGATAATTATCTCGCTTGGTCTAGGGCAATCACTTTGTTTTGAAATCTAGGCAAAAATATGGGTTTGTGGATGGAACCATCTCCAAACCGTCTGAGAAGAAGAAGATGCTCGATTGGGAAACGGTGAATTCCATGCTGGTGTCTTGGATATTACGGGCTATTGAACCTAAACTTGCGGTGTCAATACCCTATTTTGAAGAAGCAAAGAAGTTTTGGACTATTTGGAGAAGAGGTTATGTGAAGCAAGTGTAATACCTCGTATTTTTGAAACGTATTTCCTAATTAATTGATTAATTAATATTTTCTAAAAAGGGGTATTTTAGTAAATTATTTTACTATTTGAAATTTTGGAGCGAAAATGATATTTGAATTTTGGCGCCAAAAGAATTTTAAAACTTAATTATTACTTTTGGATTTTAGATAAGAATTATTATCCACTTATTTTATTTAAAAACCAAATTATATATATTTCGAATATTTTAATTAAGTAAAATTATATTTTATTATTCATTAAAAAGGTTTGAAAATTCCTAATTAATAAGCTATGAATTTCGGATTTTCCTAGTGTGGAAAATCTGATTTTTCTTAGTTAATTTATTTAGTGAATAATTGTTATTTTCTTAATTAATTATTTTATACAATATATATTATTTACACAATCATTTTCAATCCTTAAAATCTAGCAAATTAACTTCCTAAAATCTAGACTAGAGGTCCGAAAATTTGAGCTTAGGAAAGCTCAAAATTTTCGGCCACCTTGGATTGATTTTGAGCAATTTATTTTGGTAGTTTGTATTTTTAATTATCTTCCTTAATTCTATTTTTTTCCTTAATTCTTATTTTCCATCTCCTAAACATTTGATAATATTTTTCCTACCTTAAATCATTCTTGATTATTTCCCAAGCAAAGCCATTTACCACATTATTTTTCATGACAACATACTTTCATAGTTAATTATTCCTTAATCACTATAAAACTAAACTTTCCTTAATTCTTTAGCTCACCTTTCCAAGTAATTCCTTAAACCAAAATTACCATAATTCTTGCATGAGCTAGCCTGTAAATACCCCTTGAATCATAGGTAAACATTCACACCAAAATTCTCTAATTTCTCTCTTAATCTCTCTCTAATTCTCTCCTCTCTTTCTCTTGTTCTTACATGACCACCACCACCAAACACCACCTCCACCGCCGACTGCCACCTTCCCCGGCCAGCCGCTGACGTTAGCCACCACCGCCGGCCACCAGCAGCAACCTGCCAAACGGCTGCCGCCCTTGACGCCACCTCTTCTTCTCCTCTTCCTTGGTTTACTACCTCTTCTTCTTCTCTTCTCTTAATTAATTATATTATTATTATTATTATTATGGGGGTTTTATAAAAAATTATAATGAGTATTTTTAATTAAATAAAATTAGTTTATGAAAAATAAATTTATAAGGTTCATGTACATATAGTTGGGGGTTTTTATTTTAATTGTTGTGATTATTTGTTAACCTTATATTGATTAAGGTTATTTTATTTGTAGGGTGTGTTTGACAAGAGTTCTTGAAGTTCTTTTTTGTGTATTTCTAAGCAAGGATCAAGGTACGTTTAGGTGGCTAGATACTTTCGAAATTGATTGGATTGAATAAGCATGTTTTATATAATTTTTCTGATGATTGAATTACATTGAATTAAATTATGGTTTATGAAATAAAGTATGTTTAAATAATTGGTTTTAATAAATAAGTGTGAAGGAATGATTTTTATCATGTTTTGAATGATTAAATTGTTTATCATGTTTTAAAAGGTTGATTTTGAAAGCATGTTGATTTAAATAAAAATGAGTTTTGAGATGTTTATTATAAAGATTGGAATTATTGAATTAAAGAGGTTTTGTTGAATTATTATTATTTAAGCTTTACAAGCATGATTATAGTAATCCCACTATGCGAATTTGGTTGATAAGACTTTGGACTTTGTATGACCGAGTCTTTCCTTAAGGATAACCTTTCAATATAAAGACACTAGCTTGAGGGGTGCACACTTGGGTGAGGAATTGGATTTAAAAGAGGAATTGGTTTTATTAATCGTTTTATCGAATTATTGAATTATTGGAATTGGTTTTGAATAATGAGTTTGGAATTATTGGATTAACTATTGGAATTAGTTTTAAAAGCATGTTTGCTAATCCGTATTTCCTATTTGTTTTGGCTCGCCCTATTTACCATAGTGGTAAGCAGTATTGATTATTTTCAGGTGGAGTCAATATATGAGCATTTTGGAGTCTCGGGATATGCTTCACCTAGATCTAGGAATGTTGGTCTTTGTTTCTATTTTTTAGTACTCACGAAAATGATTTCTATTTATATTATTTATTAATAAAGAAAGAGTTTGAGTTTCCGCTGCTAAGTTTTGGTTGAGTTAGTAGTTTTGAGTAGCCTTGCGTAATCATGCGGCAGTAATGTGCCTAACTCTATCTCTACGATATAATTATACGTATTATAATGGTATTTCCGTAGAGGGAGATTTGGGGGTGTTACAGCAAATGGCCCTCATCTCCAACAATTGCGCTATGCAAAACGAATTGTAAACAATCTCCGACCATGACGGTTGAAGATTATTATACTACTTTGATAGAATTCTATGATGATCTCCTTTGCCTCAAGCCTCCCAATGGATGTGAATCTGGGTCTTGTGCGTGCAATGTTGCTGCAAAGTATGAGTTTGATAGGGAAAAGGAGAAATTGCACTAATTTCTAATTGGTATCGATGACGAAAAATATGCAGTGGTGAGGACTAACCTTTTGTCAAAGCAGCCTCCCACGACTCTAGACATAGCATATCAAGCGTTCCTCTAGGAGGAACGTTCTCGCGAAATTGCTCAAGACAAGGTTCAAAAGGCGAAGGACGATGCTCACGTGTTTGCCCCTCCCGCGGATCGATCAATGGATTTTTTGCCTCACTGCGATAAGTCCAAATTGTCTTGTACTCACTGTCAGCGTACCGGCCATGACAACGTAGGTTGTTTTATGTTGCATGGCTATCCCAACTAGTGGCTGGAGAAATACGGGAAGAAGGGGGGAGCCTCGTCTAATGGTTCTCAGCCCCCCACATCTGATTGCAGCAAGCCTAACCCGTCTACTGCTGCTCCTGCTCATCCCAGTCCAGTTGTGCGTGCCAATGCTGTAGGCAGCATAGCGAGTGATTCCTCTTCTTCAAGTCAGGATAATACCCCTGTTCTCTCTGCTCTGTCCGAACTCCAACCGGAACATGTTAAAATTTTATTAAATATAATTAATCATCGTCAGCAAGATAAGATGATTGGTGAGTATTTTTCTCTATCTTGGAATATCGACACGGGCGCCTCTCATGTGACAAGAGATGAGTCGTACCTCACTGATGTGCAATCTATTTCTCCTTGCCCTGTTGGTCTTCCGGATGGTGCACAGGTCGTAGCAACGAAGGAAGGGCGTGTGTATTTGGTTGACGGAATTACTCTTGCACATGTTTTATTTGTTCCCAAGTTGAAATGCAATTTAATTTCGGTGTCTAAAATGATTGATGATTCGCATTGTTTTGTCCGATTCACTTACTCTTTATGTGCTATACAGGACCAACACTCGGGGAGCCTGATTGGAGGCGGTGAACGAATAGATGGACTCTGTTATTTTCGGCGAATTCCTAAAGTATGTGCAATGACAGATCTGAAGGTTTCTACATTCGAACTATGGCATCGTCGTATGGGGCATCCATCGGATAGAATTATCAAGTTAGTACCTGCTATTAGTACTAGTTCTGGTAGCAAATCTTTGAATAAAGCATGTCAAGTTTTTCCGCAAGCTAAACTATCACGGGATAGTTTTCCTAATAGTGATAGTAGGGCTAGTCGTATTTTTGAATTGATACATTGTGACTTGTGGGGGTCATATAAGACATCTTCTACTTGTAATGCTCATTATTTTTATATTATTGTTGATGATATTTCGAGAGGTGTTTGGGTTTATTTGTCGAGTGACAAAACTGAAGTTTACTCTTCTTTTTGCTCTTTCTTTGCTATGATTAAATGTCAATTTGATGTGACTGTCAAGTGTGTGCGGAGTGACAATGGTACAAAATTCAAACATATGCTCTCATATGTTAATGAACATGGCATTCTTTTTCAAACTTCTTGTGTTGGTACTCCACAACAAAATGGCCGTGTTGAGCGTAAGCATCAACATATCTTGAATGTAAGTCATGCTTTGATGTTTCAAGGCAATCTTCCGATTGGTTTTTGGGGTGAATGTGTTCTTGGGGCAGTGTGTTTAATTAATCGTACTCCTTCTCATCTATTGGCTAATAAAACACCTTATGAGATTTTATTTGGCAAAGAGCCCAATTTTGATGAGTTACGGGTGTTTGGTTCTCTTTGTTTCGTTCATAACCAAAAGGCTAAGGGTGTTAAATTTGCACCTCGTAGTCGAAAATGTGTATTTGTGGGTTACCCTCATGGCAAGAAGGGTTGGAAATTATATGATCTTGAAAAAGGTGAAATTTTTGTCTCACGAAACGTCAAGTTTCATGAAAATGAATTTCCGTTTGAACTTGATAATGCCTCGAACGCCACTCAAGTTGATACTGATGATATTTCTAATCATAATGCTGGAGTCGACCTTGATTTTCTTGACGTTCTAGAGCATATTTTAGAGGTGGGAGAAGATGCTCTCACACTCGGCACTCACGACAATCTGGACCGTAGGTCACCTGCGACACATAGCCCATACCGCAGCTCCCCCACGGCAGCACCTGCTTCCCAGGCTGCTGGTGCATCTGACCGCAGGCATATTGCGGCACCCAGCACCTCACACATCCCTCCTACTGTACCTACTGCCCCTGTCATTGGTCACAGACCGGACAGCAGCTCCGAGGCTGCACCGGAATCTCCTAGCAGCTCTGTTACTCTAGAATTAGATCGTGGTCTTCGAGAACGACACCCTTCGGGTTGGCACCGTGGTTATATCGCACATACTATCTCTATCTTGAGTCCATCTACTTCTCAAAGTTCATGGTCTACTCCATGCTCCTCAGGTACTCCCTATTCTTTAACAAATTTTGTAAATTATGATAAATTCTCCTTGCGACACCGTGCTTTTATTGCAGCTGTAGATACGGTAGTTGAGCCTCGTAATTTCAAAGAGGCTATGCAAGATGAGGGGTGGAGAGAGGCGATGCAAAAAGAAATATCCGCCTTGGAAGATAATGAAACTTGGATAATGGAAGAATTACCTGCGGGAAAGAAAGCTCTCGGGTGCAGATGGGTTTACAAGGTCAAACTTAATTTCGATGGGACAATTGAAAAATTGAAGGCTCGTCTTTTTATATTCGGTAATCATCTGGTTGAAGGTATCGATTATATTGAGACATTTGCTCCCGTGGCTAAAATGGTCACCATTCCTGCTTTTCTGGCTGTTGCTGCTGCGAAAAAATTGGGAATTGCACCAAATGGATGTCCATAATGCTTTCCTTCACGGATACGTCGATGAGGAAGGATATATGAATCCCCCTCCCGGATTCCATGGTACCCAACATCACATGGTGTGCCGCCTTAAGAATTCTTTATATGGTCTACGACAAGCACCTCGTTGTTGGTTTTCTAAGTTGGCCGGCTCTCTAAAAAGGTACGATTTTTGCAATTGTACTCTAATTACTCTCTATTCACCCTGAATCATGGGGCTATTCATCTTAGTGTTCTTGTGTATGTTGATGATTTGATAATTTCCAGGAATGATTCTTCTGCGATTTCATCATTCAAGTCATATTTTAGTGTTTGTTTTCATATGAAAGACTTTCTTGGTATTGAAGTTACACGAAGTCTGGAAGGGATATTTTTATGTCAACGGAAATACACTCTTGATATTATTACAGAATCTAGTTTACTAGGGGCACTACCGGCTAGCACTCTGATAGAGTTAAATCATACTTTGGCCAAATCGGAGACACCCCTTATTAATGACCCCGAAATGTATCTCCGGCTTGTAGGTCGTTTGATTTATTTGTCTTTCACTAGACCTGATTTGGCGTATACTGTTCATATATTATCTCAATTCATGCAACAACCTCATCGAGATCATTGGGAGGCAACACTTCAAACGGTTCGCTACTTGAAAGGTTTTCCGGGTCAAGGGATCCTTTTGATTTCAGATTGCGATCTACATTTGACAGGTTGGTGTGACTCGGATTGGTTTAGTTGTCCTTTGACGAGACGATCGATTTTTTGGTTGGTTGGTGTTTCTTGGTGGTTCCCCGATTTCTTGGAAGACCAAGAAACAACATATTGTTTCTAAGTCTTCTGTAGAGGCAGAGTATCGTTCAATGTCGACAATTACTTCAGAGTTAAAATGGTTGAAGGCGCTCCTTGACAGTTTGGGAGTCTCGCATCCACGTGCGATGAGCTTGTTTTGTGATGGTCAATCAGCGGTATATATTGCGTAGAATTCGGTCTTTCATGAACGCACTAAGCATATTAAGGTTGATTATCATTATGTTAGGGATGCAATTCAGGAAGGGGTTATTAGTCCGTCTTATGTGAAGACAACTGATCAACTCACGGATATATTCACTAAGGCCTTAAGCAAAAACCAATTTTTTGTATTTACTTGGTAAGTTGGGCATTTGTGATTTGCATGCTCCAACTTGAGGGAGAGTTAAGCCCTAATATTGTATATTTATTATATTTATCTAAAGGGCCAATGTTAACGGCCTAGTCATAGTTTTAGGTTGTATATATAAACCTTTGCATACAATAATACAACTAAAGAAAAATAAATTCCTGACATTTGTCTATTCAATGGCGTTCGAAGGTTGTTAATTTAGAGTCAATTATTGCGTTATTCATCATATCGTACTCTTTGTGTATCGTCACCGATAAAATAAGGAGGTAAACCTATCTACCTATCTACAATGAATTTTAAATGTATCTAAAATATATCTTTAATGTATGTATTTATGAAAATGCATATATAATATACTAATAATCTATATTTGATGTATCTATAATTTATTTATGATGTATCTTTAATGCATTTAAAATATATTTATAATATAAATTTAATGTTTCCTATTTCTCACCTTCTCACAATAAGCGTACTTCTTATCGAACCCCAACTCTATATATAAATTACTTTCCTCTGCTAATTTTCATCGTCGATATTCATGTGTTATATGATAATAGGTTCTTGATAATCGACATATGAATGTCGTCAATTTGTCAGATTAGTTGAACAATGATTGAAACTAAAAGTGTCTGTGTTAGTTGATCTTAATACCCTTGGATTTAAGATATTCTTTATGAGCCGCAATTTTATCATGTAATCCATAGGGTGGATAGGATTGATAAAACAAATTGTATTGGAATTACGCTTGCATTCAATAAGACTGATAAACCTAGATATAAGTACCTCTTGAAAGCTTCAACTACTTATTCTTAACTTTTATCTCCCACTCTTCTTAACACGTATGCCAAAGTTCCTCAAAAGTTTACCAAAACTTTAATTTTGTTAATTTATAAATAATTTTAATATAATTTATTTCTTGATTTAAACCCACTTACAAAAATGCTAGATTTATCACTAGATTTACAACTCATAATCAAGTTAGTGAATAAGTATCAATTATATCTCATAGTTTTTCCATTAGGTTTATCCATTTTTCAAATCGAATTAATTTTTCAAAATTAAGCATAAATTACATAAATTAACTTTATATTAAACAAGATTATGATTTATGATAATCCAAATTTTGAAAAACAATTAATTTACAAAAACCCTCAATTGACATATATGTCTTAATATAATTCTTCATAACAATAATTATAGTATTTCCTCTACCTTTTATATGAATCACTTTGACTATTACATTTGTAGATACACGAATTTGACCATTAATATCTTTAATGAAATATTATTAAAAATTTAACTCATGGCCGTTTGCATGGTTCATTGGAACCAAGATACAACCGATCGTTGCTTGAAAGCAACACAGACGGTAACTCAAATCTTGGTCGAATGTAACCGGTCTTTACCCAAAAGCACTACAGCCGGTTACAAACCCAAATTAAGCAAGGTCAAAACCTTAGCAATTAATTCACAAGTTGGGTATGATGCATACGCCCGGCCATTGGCTGCCTGCATCCCAGCAACCGGCAATGACGGATACCTAAAGGGTAACCTGCAGCCGGTTAAAAGAAAAGTCTAGGTTGGCCCTAGCCGGCACCGTCTGCTAATCCAACTTAGAATAATTCTACTTCTTTAAATATGGTCAATGACCGCCTATCTATCCGTCCGGATGCTTGTTTGGACGGCTGCCTGCTTAGAGTTGGGTATATTAAGCAAACAACCTTCCAGGTGCAGGCAGAGCCAATGCATCCGGCATATCGCACGTACCGAATCAAATTGCAAAAGGAAAAAGATTTGTACGAGCAAAAATTGCAAAAATTGAAGCAAATAACATCAAAGGCAAAACCAACTCAGTCGGAAAAATATATTGATAAGAAATGATTGTTAGCCAAGCCTATGCCCGGGGAAAGGAGATACATCTAAAGTACACGGCTCGCAGGCCGGAAGTAGAAAAAAAGAAACAAATCAAGTTACTGTTGCTGCTGTTGTTGACGCTGAGACGGCTAGCCCTGGCTGGAAGGAGGAGCGTCTTGATTTTGCTGGGCTTGAGCTTCATTAGCCTCACCCAGCACTTGATCTTCCGTCTGCTCCTCCTCTTCCTCCTCGGCAATGCCGACCCATTCTTCAAAGGGAGTCGGCTTCTTTGTTCCGAGAACTTGGGCATCGAACACCTCAGTGGCGTACTTGTACCGCAGGTCAAAGAAAGCCCAGTCGGTGTCCGGATGGATCATAGACCAGGCCATCTTCATGCGCTCTTCATAATCGCGCTCATTCTCGGCAATCAGCCAGTTTTGTTCAGCGTCCAGCTTCCCCTTATGGTTCGCCTGGGTCTAGGCCAACTCATTCTTCAGGCGGTTGACCTCTGCCCGCAGCTCAGTATTCTCCTTGTCAGCCTCCCCCAATGCTTTGACATCAGCTTGGAGGTTTTTTACTTGAAGTTCAAAGTCGGCTGCTTTCTTGTTGGCCGTGTCAGCAGCAGCCGTGAGCTCCTTGATTAGCTCTTCCTGTTTCATCTCCCGGCTTTTAGTTTGGATTTCATACATAAGGGTGTTATTGGGTAACATCAATAAGGTCGGCTGCCATTCTATTGGCATCCCTTACCTCCTCTTGCTTTTTCCGCAAGGGGACCTTCATGCCATCCACCCTTAGCATCACCTGCAAAATCAGCCGGAAAAGGGGTTAGTATTTCAATTACGCTACAACTGGAAAAAATAAAGTGGCACAAAAGCACCCTAACCGGTCAATTACCTCAGCGAGCAATGAGTTGATGCAGTCTATATTGACCTGGTGCACGCCCAGCACCGGCTCCTTCTCGGACCGGGTGAGGGTCCTCAGCATTCTTTTGGCATAATTTTGGAGGTCCGGCCAACGAAAAGAGGCATCTGCATCAATAGATTTATTGGTTAAGTACTAAGCATAGGCGGCACCTACATTCTGCCGGCTACCTGAAGAATCCCCTGATTGGGTAGCTTGGGACTTCACTCGCATAGGCCCAAGTGGCCGGGGGGAACAAAGGTGAGAGTCGTACCTTGATTTTCAGGCTGAGGGTTCATCCCACCCCGAGCCGCATTGGAGCCGGATGCTACAGCAAGCACCCGGCTTGAGGGAATTTCGGGCTCCCTCGCTTCAACCTCAGCCGGCCCTGTGCTGAGGCCAAGGTCCCCCAGGCTTTTGCCTGCTGAGGTAGGCCTCTCAGGCACAGGCGGCTTTCCGGTAGAGGCAGGGACAGCCGGAACCCTTCTTGATTTGGAAGCAGGCTGGGAGGGCTCTTCTCCCGGTCTCTTCAGCATCTGTCTTACAAAACAAGGAACATTCTTGCTCCCCGTCTGAAAAGGAAAACAAAACAGCCGGTTAATATCAAAATTAGCTTCAAACCATACAGATGGCAAAAGAGCTCAACCGGCGCTTACCCCATCATCTTTGGCCGCCAGTTAGGCCCTCTTTCTCTCCAACTGATCCTTCCGGATCTCTGCAGCATATTTAGCCGGTGTCTTTTCAGGAGACACCATCTCTAATCCTTTCTCTACAAGGAAGAAAAATCAGTCAAAACCAATTCAAGTATGATACAGACGGCATAAAGTGCCAGTTAACAATCAACATATGTCTGCTAAACATTGTGCTAAGGCCGCAAGCGGAAAGGAACGCCTCGTCCTTTAGCCAGTCCGGATGAGGGACCTAGTTCTTGGGGACAATGAATTATGTCCCATCATCCAAAGGCAAGGAGGTCTTTTTGAAGAGACTTGTCTCCATTATTTGTGTCCAAGCCTCTTACGGCACTCTAGGAAGGGCACACTTCTTTCCAAGGAGAGTCGGGTGTGTGTTGTAGCGACGCAGCCGGTGATTTAGTTGCAGTGATCGGGAAGAAACCATGTAAAACTTGCTCTTCCAGCTGCTCCATTTTGATGGCTTGTCAAGCGTCATCATGAATTCCGGATACGTGGTCAATGTATACCACGCATTCCAGCCGCCTAGGGCACGGGTAAGGTAGTGCATATGTGCAAACGCCTCCTAGCTAGGCGTTATGTCCTGCTTCTCACAGGCGGTTATATATCCTAGTATATTCACCCAAGAGTTGGGTGTTAGCTGCCAAACGCCAAGGTTGTAACCCCTTAGAATGGCTTTTATTGTATTATGGAGGGGGAACCAGAGGCCGGCTTTGAACGCCGCCTCATAGCAGCCGAAATAATCATCGGCATGATCAAGGTCGTCATACCAGACGACAGTTTCCTCTACAGGCGGCACCACAATCTCCCATGCGGCCCCAACCGGGCGCTTTTCCAAAAATGCGGGTAAGGTGGCATTTAGAGTGACCACATCCCGGGCGGTCATGTGCGCCTCTGTTGGATTGTTAATAGAGGGCCACTTATATGCCTCCTCATCCTCTTGGGGGGCGTCCTGTTCCATAGTTGACTCAGTAGAGTCTGATTGCTGGACAGTCTCTTCGCCGCCTGGATCCTCGGATTCGTCCAAGATATCATCCCTAGGCGTGCTAGGTACGCCCGGCTGGTCATAAGGTACATAGTCAGCCGGAGCTTCAGCTGAGCCGTCTGACTGATATTCAGGGTCTACAGCCGTCCGTCTCATCCGAGCCATTCTGTCGTGCACATGAACAGCGGCGGTTGGATTCGCAGAAGAGTAAGGGTGGTCTAAACACCCCGAGACGGCATCCCCAGTCCTAGACTCAGCCGTATCCGGTGACCGGATAACAACTGTCCTAGGCCGTGTCGTGTGTGTGTTGGGTGAGTCCATTATTCTTAACAAGCTATACAACCGGAAAAACGTAAAAATGTTACAAGGGGTAGAGACGGTACCTTGAAGTTGTAAAAAATCTGAAGACGGTTGACTCCTTCAAATCAGCAGTCGGAAATCCTTTTCGTTGCTTGGTGATACCCTAGACAGTAGCCTGGATGTACCCCCTTGAAGAGCAGCTGAATTTCACTGAAGACCCAGACGTTTTTCTGGAAATTTTCTTAAAGATACCCCAGACGGTTGTGACCGACTGTGGGTGTATTAGAAGCTAGGGAAAGGTCAAAGGGTCCTCAGGCGGTTTGAAGTTTGTATTAGGCAAAGAGCACTCAGACGGAAGCCGAATGAGTGAAAGAGGGGAAGTTTTTTTGCAAATAAAAGCAGCCGGTCTCAGAGCTATTTTCTCAGGAAGTTTTTTGAAAATATGTAAAGTGTTGAACATGAGGGGGGGGTTTCTACTTATAGAAGAAGAACCCAGAAGTCGAACCGTCACCTCCCCATTTCAAATTCAAATTCAAAAAAAGAAAAAAAACAAAAAAAAAAGAAAAGAAAAAAAAAGAAAGAGAGAGAAGGAGACGAAACGTCACCTTCTCAGAGCGTGACACTTGTCACAGGTGCCACGTGGCAAGCCACATCACACCTGTGAGGGGCAAATGTTTAGGGTAAAAGTACCTTGTCCACGTGGCCCTATAGCATGCTGACACGTGTCAGCGTCATAGAGGTCCTAGGGGATCCAATCCTCTACTGACACGTGGCACTTTAACCCTAAAAGGGAAACTGATCCCCTTCCACTATAAATAGAGGAAAATCTTCATTTATTACATATCATAAATATACACACCAAAACCGAGCAATAATAATTGCAGAATCCTCTCGGAATTCGAGGGAAAAACCTTTACATTCCGCACTTTTATACATCCGTAAACGTTCTAAGTTGATCGTCGGAGGCGGAACTCCACTCAATCGGAGTTTCCGTGGTTTTGCAGGTACAGACGGTCGACGCGCATTCTTGGAATTGTAACTCTCCCGAGGGACTCCAAAAACCCCGAAACAATGGCGTTTTTGTAAATTTCGTAACTAATATACCTATTTCTTCTTTAGCTTTCCCGTATCACTTTATCTCTCCAATATTCTCTCAGTTCTTTGTCTTTCTCTCTCTTCCTAATCTAATACTAAGAGTCTCCACCTATTTTTGATCAAATTGGCAGAATTTTTCATCAAATTGTTGTAAGTTTTGCAATTTCATCATCAAAATCTTTTTTGTTATTCAAATTTCCTCATTGCATATAGTATGCTATACAATGTTGAATTTTTGGGCGTAATTTCAGATTATATTTTTCGATTTTTTGGGCGAAATTTCAGAGAATATGTTGAATATTTTTGTTGAGTTTGCTATTATCATTCAATTTCCGATTATTTTTGCTGAGTTTTTTAGCATTTTTTTATGTAAAATTCATCATTTTTTTACCCGAATATGCTACGATTTTTTGTGTGATGTTGCTGCAATTTAAGATGCGATTTCTTGCTTCAATTTTGATGCTATTTTGCTGCGTTTTTTATGGTGATTTTTCTCAAAATTTTCCCAGATTTTTTTTTCAAAATTGTGATGCTATTTTACCATTTTTGTTCATTTTCTAAGCAATTATTTGGTCGATTTCTGTGCAATTTTTTGTTCCATTTTTTTTGTTATTTTATTGCTTACGATTTTAATAGCTTTCTGTTCGATGTTTTTATTATTTTGTACGATTATTCAGTTCGAATTTTTGTTTTCAGTTCGTTCTTTATGTTTGATTATTCATGTATTCTGATCTGTTTTTTTTTCGGTTCTGATTGCTAATGCATCTTCTTCATCAATGTTCTTCAATCAGGTTACTTTCTAGCTTGTTGGTTAATTGTCTGACCCTTCATTTCATATTTTTTTTTAACTACAATGGCAATTGATCATGTTCTAAATATTTATGCACATGTTCTAAACTATTATGCAAATGTTCTAAAGTTTATTCATGTTATATTGTATTTGGTGTTGTGAATAATGATCAATAAGCTTGTTTCCTAATGATAATAGTCTTAAAACTCCTCAAGTTGTACCTTCATTCAATCCCTATAAATATTACATTAACTTGTATCTTCTCTATGTGAGTTTTGTTGGAATTTACCAACTTGGTTCCTAGTATGTCTTGCATCGGAGAGATAATGATGTGCTACTAATGACAATAGTCTTGACTTCTTAAGCTTTGATTTGATGGAATTTTGGAGTATAGTTAGAACTAAGAACTGTTTCTTGTGTCACTAGAGGGCAGTCATATGCTAGTAACCTGTTCTCACAAAGCTTGAGTTTCTTTGTAAACTATAGTCCAAGAGAGTCATTAGTTGCATATATCCTTTCAAGTGATTGCATATAATATTTTATGGATTTGAATATGTATCAGCTAAATTCTTCCTTCAAGGCAGAGTATTACATCACAATATCGCTCAATTTGTTCAAAAACTTCGTCATTGCAAAGTGTTATATTCTTGTTCTTACTCAGGTAAACAGTTTCTTTATCATCATGCTTCCTCCTCTTTATCTCCTAGTATTATTAGCATAACTCTGATCACCTTTTTCAGATTGAGCATTATGGTTATCTGGTTGATGTATGGTCATTTGATTTGGCCGGTTCTTAATTTAGTAAAAATGATACCCATGAGGCCATGAATGAAAATTTTGTTATATGGTTTATTTGCTAGGGGCCTTTAGGTTTACAAAAATTTGGAGATAGCTAGGCTGGATGTATGTGTGATGAGAGAGAAAAATTATTTAGAACAAAGCAATGGTGGATTTAATACTTATGTTCTAAAGTTTCTTTATATATCCTAAAGTTTTTCAATCTATGTTCTAAAGTTATCTTACTATGTTCTAAAGTTTACCTTATATGTTCGAAGGTTTACTCTATATGTCCTTGTCTGCCATCAGTTCAGCAAATAATAATGATTCCCCTCAGTCTTCATGTTTAGACAGATAATTATTTTCCTATGTATCTCACTGATGTTATGTCTGATGTAAAATAGTTCTAATTGTTGAATTATAGTCTAATTGTTCTAATCGGATGATATTTCAATACATGCTTTGTTTTTGTGTTTATTTATTATGAGTTTTATTTATTTTTTTGACTTGTGTGATGTTTTTGATCGATTTTTCGATGATATTTTGCTAAACATTCTGCATTATATAGAGTTATTCAGTCTATAATGTTGTATGTTTTCGTTGAATTCTATTTTTTTAGCCAATTTCCATTTGAATTTCACTTTGATGAATCACATATTACAAATCTATAGTTTTAAATTTGTTGCCTAAATTTATAGTTACATTGTTCAAATTTAACTTGCTGGGTTTGTTTGATGAAAAGAAAAAAATTATTTAGAACATAATTAAGAATAAATATGGTGGATTTAGAAGATACGATTAGAACATAAGGACAAATACTTCCCATTAGTGGAGATGGTGGGGAAGGATTATATGATACTAACAGCTATAAATAAACTTTTATTGCATGTGTTCTAAAATATCATTGCATATGTTCAGCTAGTCATTTCTATTTCTTTGTCGTAACCTGCTTATGCATAATTTACTTTTGAGATTTTTTTTTTTTATTTAACTTTTAGTAATTTTTGTACTTTAAAGCTTTTATATACATTAGCCTACAAGCTCATCGGTAGAGCATTGTGCAAATGCACATAAGATGTGGGTTCGAATCCCACGTAGGTTCTTTTGTAGAACATAGGAAAAAAATTTAGAATATAGGTAGAAAAATTTTATAACATAATAAATAATATAGAACATAGGAAAAAATTTAGAACCCTGGAAAAAAATTTAGAACATAAGAAAAAATTTAGAACATAAGAAAAATTTAGAATATAGGAAAAAAATTGAGAACATAGGAAAAATTTAGAACATAAGCAAACAAACATTTAGAACATAGGAAAAATAATTTAGAACATAGGAAAAATCTAGAACATAAGCTGAAAAAATAATTTAGAACATAGGAAAAAATATAGAACATAACCAAAAAATAATATAGAATATAGGAAAAAATTTTAGAACATAGGAAAAATTTAGAACATAAACAAACAAACATCTAGAACATATGAAAAATAATTTAGAGCATAGGAAAAAATTTAGAACATAAACTGAAAAAATAATTTCGAACATAGAAAAAAATTTAAACATAAGCTGAAAAAATAATTTAGAACATAGGAAAAAATTTAGAACGTAAGAAAAATTTTAGAATATAGGAAAAAAATTTAGAACGTAGGAAAAATTTAGAACATAAGCAAACAAACATTTAGAATATAGGAAAAATAATTTAAAACATAGGAAAAAATTTAGAACGTAAGCTGAAAAAATAATTTAGAACATAGGAAAAAATTTAGAACATAAGCTGAAAAAAATAATATAGAATATAGGAAAAAAAATTTAGAACATAAGCTGAAAAAATAATTTAGAATATAAGCAAAAAAAAATTATAACATAGGAAAACTTTAGAACATAAGCAGAAAAAAGTTTAGAATAAAAAGATGGGTTCTTATATAAGGAGGGGTTCTTACCGGATACCTCCCCTATATATATATATATATATATATATATATATATATATATATATATATATATATATATATATATATATATAATATATATATATATTATATATATAATGAAAGATCAGTAGTAAAACTAATGATGTTTTTTTTATTTTTTATTTTTCAACGTAAAAATATATATGAAGAGATGATTAATAATATTTGACTCAACTATCTCCTATTATATAAGAAATTGATAGAACCAACCGAGAGATGCAAGTGAACAATTAATTGTATTTTTGAAAGAAACTAACTTCATATAGGTGAAGAAGAAATCACAAAATACAAGTGACTTTTCACTTTTTCAATGAAACAACATACAAGAAAAGAAGGAATAAATAAATATATAAAGGAAAAAAATAAAAATAAAAATAAAAGTGTAACAATATAATAAGAGTAGGTCACGTGCTAGCATATATTGTTTGCAAAAGTTCCTGTTTAGATTAGGCTCGTGCGATGCACGAATTAAAAAACTTATTGGAATGAAATAACTTAATTCTGTTATTTATTTCTCCGGACATACTTATAAATTAGATCATTAAAAACACATCTATCATCATAAATTACATAAGTAACAAAATATAAAAATGAAAGCCGACCAATTTGATCTAATCAAACTACATGCATACGAATTTATATGTCACCTAAGAGTTCGAAATACAAATTAAAAATACTTGTAATTTAAATAAATAGAAGCACCTTGGAAATACAAAACAATGAAAACATTTACCGACAACATTAGTTCATTTTTGTATAACAAACATCCATATTATTAGTACATGACTTTCATAGTTAGGTAGCTTGCACAATCCTTAGTTAAAAAAAAAAAAAAAAAAAAAAAAAAAAAAAAAAAAAAAAAAAAACCATACACACACACATAAACAAAATAACAAACCTTAAAAAGATATAAATAATAATAAAAAAAAAATATTCGTAGTTACCAAAAAAATAATTATTATTTATTTATTGACACAATCAAAAAATTGAAATGGAAATGATTAAAAATAAAAAATAACAAAAAATATATATGACATCATAAGTGCATTAGGCGGGAATTTTTTTTATGAGAAAGCGACATGTATACAGTTTGGGGAGATGATGATGTCAGCAATTTCCTGTTTTAGTAATAGTTAATAGATTAGTATAGATATGACAATAATTTGTGTATTGATATACTAGATTAGCCCCGTGCGATGTACCATATTAAAAATTTCTTTGAAAAATAGAGTATATATTTTATGTATCTTATTTTTTAATTACCTCATATGAAAAAAGTTATAGAGGCATAACCATTAGTTGTAAATGATAATTTAATATAATTAATTTTGAAGAAGACAAACCGAATATGAAAATTTAAGCATATAAAAAATGTTAGACTTGTACTATACACGATTTTAAGCAAATAGGAAATGATTTTAAACTTGATATATATATAAAGGAAAATAGAAAAAATATATACATACAAAGTTTGTTGTTCGATGAAGCACAAGGGAAAGATGCATTAGATACAGATAGTTGGTGATAGAAGGAAAATAAATAAATTAAAGAGTATAGATAAATTGAGAGGAGGAGAAATTAAATTTGAAATTTGAAACCAAAGAAAAATATAATGACGTCAGCATTTATTTAGGCGGAAAAATTTTTCTTGTAAAGATGCCACGTGGACAATGTGATATCAACGGTTGCTATTTTAGTGATATTTATAGATATACATGACTATATATTACGAAGTTTAAACTCAGGGGTATTTGGTGAAAAATCGTTTATTTTAATATATCTACTAGACTCCTTTTGCGCAGCCATAAGAAATATCTGGCTACATATACCATTTTCCTTAATTTCTTTGAAAAAATTGATTCTAATAATCCCACCTTTGGTCGATTCACGAATAATAATCCCACGTATCAATTATTATCTAATGATCTCACCTTTGGAGGTTATCTTTTTCTAATGGTCCCTAATCTGTTAGTAACCGGTTAGATAGGCTAACATGACACATGTCCTTTCATGATTCGTCTAATATATAATTTTTATTTTTTAAATAAAATTAAATTTTATTTTTTAAAAAATAGAATTTTAAAACCTTTTTTCCCTTTTCCTCTTTCCTTTCTTTTTCTCCTTCCCCTTTTCCTCCATTAATTCCGGCGACCTTCATCAAAAAAAAAAAAAAAAAAATTCTGGTAACCCAAACCCAGCCACCTCCTGTCCTCCTCCACTGAAATCGGGCACCCCCACCGGCCACCCCTACCCACGTAAAGCCCGACCCACGAAACCCCCTTCATTGACCCACCCACAAAAGCCCCACGCACCCATAAACTAGCCAGTACTCCCACCCACGTAAACGGCCGGCCACCCCCATCCATGTAAACGGCCGGCCACCCCCACCCACAAAACCAATCTCCCCTACCTACGAAACTCCTGACCAGCCAAATTGACGTTGCTTAAAACCCGACGCCAACGAGTAATGAATTTCCTTGAGATATAAGTACACCGCTGCCATTCTTGTAGGAAGAGAGAGAAATTGAGGTGGGAAGTTAAGGGAAGGGGAGGAGAGAGAATTGGGGCTAACTTGCTACGAAGGATGAGGGAAAATAGCAGGAAAAAAAAAAAAATTACCTATTTTTTTAGGTTACCGGTCATTAGGGACCATTAAAAGAAAATGACCCCTAAAGGTGGAATTATTAGATAATAATCAATAGGTGGGATTATTATCCGCGAACCGGCTAAATGTGGGATTAGTTGAATCAATTTTTCCTATTTCTTTTAACATCAAAAAAAGAAATGTTTCCTCTACTTTCGCAGAATACCAAACTAGCTAATTAAGCCATAGCTCAACAAATTAACATTAAATCAATAATTTCAACACCAATAGAGATCAATCCACTAATAATACCAATCAATTATGATCACCAAATAATTTAAAAAATAATCATGATGGCCAACTACAATAACACGCTCTAATTTAACCTCTTTCTATATTGGTTTTATTAATGTACTGAAATTAGTGCTTATCCATAGATTCAATTGAAGAAAACTGGCTTTAACAGTACAGTTTTGGTTGACAGAACTGTTTGTGTCCTATGGCTAAATGTGTCTCTAATTATGAGGCAATTTAATTAATAGGATAATATTATTAATTATTAAACACAAAAGGTTAATGAAGAATAATCATTGTTTATACTAATTGTAAATAACTCAGTTGCTTCTCCTTTATTTAAATTCTTAATTAGATCTAAAAAAGATTTGATCAGATTATTGGTCTACCATCTTTTTGCAAGTAAGTTTACAGAAACATTGTATCTACAGTACAAGTACATCTTATCTATGTAGTACAACGTATAATCTTACCTCTTAATTTCCAACAACTTCATCATGTTGTCTATATTTCAAACAATAAAGGGGAAAGAACAAGCTTAAAAACAAAAACAAAATTTGGATAATTAATTAGGTTCGGTTTGATTCCACTTATCTTAATTATTTGTACAGAACATGTGAGCTTATATTGTCCGATAAAATGTATGTAGGTTGTAATTATATTAATTACTAATATTCTGTATTATAACTATTAAACATTAGAGATAATTTTCAAAATTCAACTAATCCAATATGTTTCGGATAAAAACAATGAGGCCTTCGGCAGACCCTTTTAAGGTGGAGAAGACTGGTCTCGGTCCAATGAATGCTGGTGCCGAGGATTTCCTGCACAGCAAAGAACACGTAAAACTGGCCTCGGGGGTTGTGCCGAGGAAGCCCCCTCCGATGCCGAAGTCAGTACGGTGTTTGAAAGAGAGAGAATGTGCTATGTAAGAGATTTTGTGCTTGAGGCTGATTGTGGATGAATGTGAAGTGAAGAGAAAGCTAGCTTTTATACCTTTGCTTAAATGAGGGGCTTGGGCCCTTGGAGTCAAGTGGGTTTGGCACTTGGACTGAACCTTTGACTGACTTTGACATTGGGCCGGAGAGTTGAACCTTACTTTTGGGCTTTGGATTGTATCATTTGTGGACCAGGCCCAATTGAGGATAAATTGGACCCAAACACAATATATATAAGAATAAATATAGTCATATGGGGTATTGTTTGATGATTCATTTCATTGAATACTTGATTGATATTCCCTTTTTTTTAAAAAAAAATAATCAAAGTTATTTACGATTAAGGATTTGCATCGATAAATGTAAACAAGAATAGCAAATAGAAGAGGAAACGTCTAAAATTGACTTATTTGTTTGTGAAATTGTCATTTGAAAAAACAATCCTTATTTTGTTCAAAATTGTGTGAAATAACATATTGATTATTGGAGGTTTTTATATTTAACATACTCCTTGTGATTTTCTGTTTATCTTATTATGTATTTGCTTTTAGCACATTTTTCGATGTACTCCATCCGTATTTAAATAAATGAAACGTTCCCTTTTCCGGCCGTGTTTAAATAAATTAAACATTTTCTTTTTTTTTTTTAAGTAACTTCTCTCTATTTTTTAATAATATTCTTTTTACTTTTTAATAACATTCTACTAACTAATGGTCCCCACAAAACTTTTTACTCTCTTCTCTCTTCTCAACTTATACCCCATTATCTATTACTTTAATAAATTTAACTAACTTTCTTAAAATTCCGTAAAAGTCGAAACGTTTCATTTATATTTAACACGGAGGGAGTAATATTGTATCGTTACTAAAAAAAAAAGGAATTAATAAGTTAAAATAAGTTAAATAAAGACATTTTCTTAATTATATTTGGTTTGTATTTTTTGGATGTTTAGAGAGCCACAAGAGCGGTGGTGAGAATTGATCCCAGGAACTCTTGAGATCGAGAGGGAAACTCTAACCACTTGAGGTATCCCTCACTCTCAATTATATTTGGTTTGTACTCCGTAATAGTGAATGATTGAATGAATGTGATTAGATTTGCCGATAAGAGGATGAATTTATCGCCCAAATAATGGAAGTTAACTTCGGCTCATTAGCTGATATCTGCCACATAAACAAATGCTCTATCCTTTTCCTTCATTTTTATACTCTTTCCGTTTCTAAAATTTTATTAATTTTGATCTTTTAATTTTTGTGAGACAATAATTGTCTAAACATACGGAAATTTTAGAAACGAATGAAATAAACAGTAGATCCATGTCACTTTTCAAAGTGGAGAAGGGACTACTATATATGGAGTAAAAATAAAATGTAAGTAATAATTATGTGATATTTTTAGAAATAGGTACAATATTTTGGGATACTGACAAATTAAGAGGAAAGAGAGAATTGAATGGCTTGTTTATTATTGATCAATAGGTAGAATATTTTTACAAAACCTAAGCTTATAAGATAGGAAACAATCGAGCTAAAAGATATACTATAATAACTACATATCCTAGAGATATATTCACTAAATAATATCTTTAACATAAATAAATCTAAATATATATTTCTGCTAATAAGATCAATACGGCAGGGGGAAAATTTTTAGTGAACGGTCCCAAGATTTAACCTGCTCTTGATACCATGACAAATTAGGAGGAAAGAGAGAATTGAATGGCTTGTTTATTACTGATCAGAGTATTTATACAAAACCTAAGCTTATAAGATAGGAAACAATCTTCTTAAAATATATACTATAATAACTATATATCCTAGATATTCACTAAATAATATCTTTAATATAAATAAACTTAAATATATTATTCTGCTAATAAGATCAATACGGAAAATATATCACACATATATTTTCCGATATGATTTGATTTCATATCTCTAACATATACCCAAAAAAAATAAAGGCTTGTAATCAAGGGACGACGGAGGGAGTAATTAAAAATCAAACAAATGAAATAAATTACACATCTCACACAATTTTATTTTTTTTAATACTAATGGACATTATTAGTTAGAGTTGTTGTTGTTAAAAATATCATTTACAGAATATAAAAAATCAATTGAATTTGTTTTTCAGATCTTTCCTATGGCTATAGGAAGTGGGGGAAGAACCTAAGCTAGCAACAAATGGAGCTAGCTAGTAAGGCTAGATACCTACGCTTTCCTCAACGAGTTAAAATCGTGCAAAATGAAGGCTTATTGACTTAGGTCAAGTCTTTTACTTACCAAAATGGAAGCATCATAGCATATGAGCTACAAGATTCACATAACTTCTATTTTATTAGCTTTTTTATTTTTTATTTGATAGATTACGCTAATGCAACACAATCTCCCACCTCGTATCCTGAAGTCTAGGGACCAAACCTCATGGAACTCATTTGAGGGATTTCCCTTATTCCCCCCAAATGAGCCCCCTTCTTCTTACCAAAAAAAACAAAAAAAAAAAAAGACATTAATATATTATTAATAAAATATTTGGTTAACATCATTAATAGAGTATATAAATCAATCTTACACATAAGGTGTACACATCACAAACTATTGTCGATGTAAATATCAGCACAAACTTTAATCAAGCTAGGGGTGCACTTGACATATATAAACCACACTATCAATGACAAAGGTTAACATTGTGTATACCCTGTCGAAATTTATGTTGATTGTTTGTGCTGTTGTGTGCACTTTATGCATATAGTTGGTGATCTTACGGTCAAAATTTTCTCTTGTTTTTTTTTTTTTTTGGCAATTGCTTTTCTTTTTATAGCGTTATTGAGGTTAAGCTTTGTTATTATGTTTTACATTATTTAATCAATAGAGATTTGAAACATAATAAAAATATACTAGTGAGAGTTTAACTTATTAACAATAATCATTCGTTTTGAAACAAATCTAACAATGGTAGTTTCGCATTGATCCGCCAATTTTTTTTTATCTATATTATTAATTTTTTTTTTTTTTTTTTTTTTTTTTTTTTTTTTTTTTTTGGTATAAAAAGTAATGGAATAAAGTTCATAATTTTGACAATTAAAAATGAAATTATTAGTAATGAAATTAAACGGAAAGGGACACATTGCTTTATTTGATTATAATTAAAGTCCCTAAGGAGGCAGTCATGCAAGAAACACTAAACAAATTGATTGAATAAAATTATTAAATCATAAGTCTCTTTTTATTTTAGGTCAAAACTAAAGTCCCTATCAACGATCTATTACCACTATTATAGAATTTCGTTTTCCTGGAAAGAACTGTATATGTTAAAGATATAAAATTAATCACAGATACCCTCCAAATTAACCCCCAAATAAGAAGGAAACAGAAATAATGATGCGGATTAACAGTGTCTGTTAATAAATGATGGTAATAATAATGGGTTTAAGTGTATATGTAAGGATATTACATATTGGCAAAATGTTAACCCTCGATGCCATATCTAAGGTGGTAATACCGGTTATATGACTCCGTTTTGATAAATCCGTTTATTTTCAATCTACATACACTTGTGCTATAAGAAAATAATCTCTAAGCTATTAAGAACATTAAAGAGAGACTTAAATATTATCTATTAAAATTTGATACAGACCTACAATAATTTAAAACGAATTACATGTAATAAATCAAGTCGTAGTAAATATACTGTTGTAAAAATAAATACTCCATAGATTATATAGTTCATTGAAATAAGCAACTAGCGACAGTTGTAAATAGAATCTCTACAAATAAAAATCTTGCTTAGCTTTATGTAATGCCCCCCAAGAAAAAACAAATAAAAGTCAATTAAGTAGTGATTTGAAGTCACAAATTGTTTACATATAGTTCAAACATATATTCATATAGATGCATTGCACTTCAAGATAAAATATAATTAGATGTAGTATCTTCTGTTACTTAATTATAATATACTTTTATTATGTGATTAGGGTTACTATTGAAGACTATAAATATAGACACAAAAAAGAGAAGACTTTTCATAATGACAAAGATTATCATTTCAAAAGAAATGAAAAGAAAGAGAGAAATTATGGCAAAAGAAACTGAGATTAAGTCTTTAATTCAAGAGCTTTCTTTGCTCACAAAAATTATCAACAATGATAATAACATCGATAATTCGAACACTTCATCTGTTGATCTTGCAGCTGTTTCCGAACAACAACAACAACGTCATGTTATTTCCTACATACCCACCAGCTCGTTTCTATCTCTTTGTACCTTAATCGTTCAAGTTCTAGGTATGTAACTTCAATTCTCTCGCTTTCCTCTTTTATCTCTTTCAGTCTTTAGATAAATTAAATCACTCTGTATCCACTATTCAAAACTTACTAGACTCTTGACTAATCCAAGTTCAAGCCGGGTTGATGATTTACTAGTATCGTAGTTGTTAAAAAAAAAAAAAAAAAAAAAAAAAAAAAAAAAAAAAAAAAAAGAAAACGTATTATTGAACGTAATCTTTTCGTGATTTGTTATTGAACATTTTGTTGATCATTATTACATGAATCATGCAAGTAGTAGTTGTCGTTTTGCATATAATACTTAATTAACGACTAATTGTTTCCTATTTGGTATTGACCCAGATATTCTTAGGATTTTTCTTTATTTGGATAGATCTGAAATTTCCATAATAGTGTCCATCAATAAGTTCTTTTAAGTATTGATATATGATTGACCAGATATTTGTAGAATGTCAATGATTTTTTGTTGGAAAATAATTACATTTATTATTAGAAAAAGTTAAATTGGCAAAGTTTTGTGGGGGATGGTGTCACAATAATTTATGGTTAAATCGGATGACATTTTTCATATTTTATAGAGATTTATTCTTATTAATTAGGTGAGAATTTTTTCACAGTATTATCTTATATTAAATCTAATTACTGTGACATTAAATCAACTAATTAACATAACAAAATAGGTTTTTTTTTTTTTTTAATTTTTTTGTTCATCAAAATTATGGGTAACAATTTTTGTTTAACAATTTGTAAAACAGAAAGATCTTTATGCTGTTAATAATAGCTAGCTATACAAACACTTTGCTTAAATTCTTCATCAACTAAATTTTTTAGTGTTATCAAAGGATATTGTACATATAATTAGTAATTACGTACAACTACTATATATGTCAGGTATTGGTTTTTCTTGGTTTGTATTATTGTAGAAAAGAGTATATATACAAACTAGATTGGGCTTATAAACACATGGCCCAACAAGCTAACTATACATCACACCGTTAGCCTACTAAATACATTATATGGTTTAACAATATATACAAGTCAACTACATGTTGAGAAAGAAATTATATCGAAAAACTAGAAGATTGATGAAGTATTGAAGTATTATCTTCCTTTTTAATATTAAGATAGTTTGTATGTAACATAGGGCAAATAATGCTTCATTCAAGTTTTTCTTATGCTTAATGTTCGTATGCTTTATGTGTAGTTTTGAACATTTCATATATTAGTACAATTTATCATGTTATATACTAGTATATAACATTGGAGGTCTTTTTTTCAAAAAACAAAACATAATAAGAAAAACATAACATTGGAGTTTCATGCATATTGTATTACTTCATTCCATTTTATGTAAGTTTTTACATTTTTTCTTGGATAAATAAATATCTATAAATCATACTTGTATGGAGTAACACTAGTATATAGTACGTATATACTTCCAATCTTTCCACGTTTTTAGTTAAAATTTGATTATCATTGTTTATTTTATCATTGTTTGTATAATTAAATTCTATGCAGATAAGATAGGGCCGACAATGGTTGTGCTGAAACAAGACATTTCTAAGAACATTCAGGTACACCATTATTAGCTAATAAAATTGATTTTCTTTGTTAGATAAAAAAAAAATATTATATTTTGAGCAAAGGTGGTTCATCAATGTTCTTTATAATAGATTCATAGTAATCCTAGTTCATCCCCAAATCTCAAATTCTTCACAAATTCTTGTACCATTTATGCATTACCGTACCATTTGATCGATAGTATTAGGATGTAGTGGTAATGGGCAACAATAAGAAAAAACATAAGTTAAGTTTAGAGATGAGATTGTATGTGATAATTCATTCTCATTACAACAATATATGATAGGTTACAAAATAGATAGTACGTTATGATATACCGACTAACCCATGTGAAATAAAGTTGAATTTAAAATTAGAGATCACAATGTAAGAGTACGTCGCTAAGGTCGCCTAATTGAGAATCCTCAAAGTGATAAGATCCTATAAGCCACACCGTAACAAAGACATGCTCCCGCAGTTGGAGCATATACCCTCATGTGCATCAGTGCATGGAATGGATGATGTGATAAATGCCCAAGATACTAGGAAACCAGTTTACACATGTCAACATGTGAATGACTTAATACGTGTCGCCTAGACACAAGCTTAAATCATATACTAATTGTGTGATATCGCTATAAGACCTATAACATATCAATATTACTAGAAGCAATACTCCTATGCTAGCTTTTAATGAATATATACAAAATTGCTACAAAACAAATACTCCTACCACTATTCATTTTGTTTTACATAAATATATTTTTTTACATAAAAATCTACAGTATTTAGTCATTCGATACCCTACCATAAATAAAATAGTTACGTACTTCGTTATATGATACTCGTAATAACATACGAAGAGTATTTTTTCCTTACGAAAATAAAAAATAAAATAACACAGTAATTTTTATGTTTTTATCTACTGGTATATATATATACATAAACTCTCCAAAAAGTCGGGTGTACGTTAATTTATTGTAAGACGGGTTAATATTATCTTAAAAGTATTTGTTACCCTACCCTTTGTACTACAAAAGTTATTACTTTTATAATAATAAATTTTATCTTATAAAAACTTATAATGTATTAGATTATAATCATATTAGTCTTTATAGTATGTAATCATGAATCTATAAAAAAATTACACACTAAAATAAAATTCAAACCAACGACAAATTAAAAGTTACCTTTTAAGGGGTTAATGTTACCATAAAAATAGTTAAAGTTACCCTCAAATTGATTGTCTTACAATAAAATTAACGTACACCCGTTTTACACAAGACTTATTGTATATATATCATGCATAAACCCTTATAACACATTATTTTAAGAAAAAAAAAAATTGGTAATGATGTGATATGATTATATGATAAGTTTGTCTTCTGATTAATTTATTCATTTACCTTTTCCAATATCTTTCTTAAAGTTGTGCTAATAACAGACTATAATTTATGTCCATAGTAGATAAAAGATAAGATCAAGAAGACAAAGTATAGGGCAGTTGGTGAAAATGACTTTATGAGGATATCATATCTTTCATTTTTTATAAAGTTTGATCATTTGAGTATGGATCAAAATTAACCTAATAAGCTTGTAAAATTAAGCTAGCCATAGATTTATTTATTTATTTTTCTTTTATTTTTGGATTTAAACTTAAAGTCATGGCATGGCAAATTTTGGGGGCCGGGAGATTTTAATCAGTTAGATTAATCTACATCCAGCTTATCTTTGAGGGTTAAGGCATGCAATTAACATTAATCAAAGTTATTGAATACTCATCTACAGTAATTTGTTGACTAATACTGTATTACCATGTGAGCAAGACATATATAATTGTCTTAATTATTTATAGATCGAGTTTAAGTATCATTTCTAATATGAAAAGAAAAAAAGGAGCTCGTTACAATCATAATTCTTGGGAACTAGATTTAGACTTTAATGCATGCTTTGATAGGTACTTGGGCTAGAACCCTAGTTATGAATCAACTCAACATGTGTTAGCGGGTAGACCTTTTAGGAGGAGGTATCAAAATTTTAGATGGATGGATAGATTGTGTAAAATGGGTAAAATTAGGACTAATTAAGGGTTTCAGCCTTATATTTTAACCACTCAAGTGTTCTAATATGAAAATTGTTTTTGAAGATAGTTTTTGAAGTATAAAAATTGAATAAGTTTTATGTTCTTTTCAAACTACATACATGTCTAACAATTACAAACATTTTTTTTATATGACGACTAAATATGTTATATGTTAGACTTTCTCCTGTATGTACTACGTAAGTAGTGATTATTAATGATTCGTAGTTAATATATTTAAATCATCTTATATATGTCATTCATGATGATACATGACAACAGAGATTAGAGATGCTTTGTGATTCTGACCCGGCAACTTATTCGAATTTGATGGAGATATTAAACAAAGAAGCAGTTGAACTAAATGCCAAAAAGAGTAATAGTTGTAGCAAGGCTTTGCTTTGGCTCACCAGGTACTTTGTTACTACTACTCTCTCATACATCATCGTATAATTAAGAGATATTATAACATTTTACCGTATTGTAAAATGTTCGATTAGTTATAAAAAAAATATATCTTAAAGACATAAATATAGGAAAAGAATATTTTGCGTACGTTTTTTAATAATCACTGAAACCTTGATTACATCATTATATTTGCCCTTTGTAACACTTTTCAAAAAAGAATATGTCGTCATAACATTTGCTAAAACAGTAGAATTCCTTCATGACTTAAACATCACACATTACAAATCCTTTAATTAATAAATACTCCGTAATTTAATTAGTACAAGTTTGATCAATTCATATAATTAAACAGAATATATATATATAGATTTAAGCAATTTTATCTTACGTAATTATTTGTCCCCCTTTTATCTTTTCTATTCACACACACACACAAATTATGTGGTTTTATATTACTGAACTTTGCTTAAACTTGTAGAGATAGCTTTTTTTTTTTTTTGTTTTTATACATATACATATATACTACGTACAAAAAAAAAAAACTAATTAATATTGTAATGATGTGATTAAATTTAATTAGGTCCTTGGACTTCATGGGCGCACTACTTCGACATATTGCAATTGAGCCAATGGAAAATATGGAACAAATTGTTGGAAACTCTTATGAGATGACCTTGAAACCTTGGCATGGATGGATTTCAGCAACTACTTATAAAGTAATTTCTTCTTTAACTTACTGACTATCTAAGGTCTCATCTCTTTATTTTGTTATCATTTAGCAAATCTTTTTTGTTACTCGTACACGACGTAAGGAAAAAAAAAAAAAAAAAAAAAAAAAAAAAAAAAAAAAAAAAAAAAAAAAAAAACTATATCTATAGAAGATGATGATTCAAAAGATAACTTGAAATAATATGAATGAGTATTCGGGTGGGTGATGCAGGTGGCTTTGAAACTTCTGCCTGATACAAATACATTTATAAGCCTACTTATGGCAAAAGGTGAAAACTTTGACACTCTCAGAGATGAAATCCAAGCTTTAGTTTCATTACTCGTGCCTCTCCTACAACAACTCCATTTCACTCTTGTAAGTTCTCACTCTAATCAATTCTAAAAACTTCCTATATACACGTAAAATAATCTTTCATTCCAAATTTACTATCACGTGTATAGTGTAATTTGAACTACTAATATGACATTTAAGTTTGTGAGAATAAACATATATATAATACGATTAATTTATATTCTTAATCTCTTTCTAATTTTATTCATGCTTAATCCAGGACTTATATGGACTAGACAGGCTAAAGTCTACCTAAGGAAATCTATCGATCGATTTGACAAGCAAAATAGTAGTAATTACATACTTGTGTACATATTTACTGTTTAGATATCTTTTCTAGTTTCTACATCCTAATATCCTATGATGTATCTTTCAATTCGTTGTTAGAAATCGTGTGTGTTTGAGAGGTTATGTAGGTACGATTCTACATTTTATTTGTGTAGATCGTACTCCATGTTAGGGAAAATTCAAGGTTTATTTTTTTGGTTTTGAAGTTGCTAATGTTAATGTTTATCTCATATACCATATGTTAATGGACTTTTTGAATCCTACAATGCGTGGGATTTTTATGTTTGTTTGATGAGATATATGAGACTACGAGTATAAATTCAGTGCAATCTTTGTATGTTGTTTCTAGATTGTTATAAAATAATTCATCTATGATCTTCAAAAGTGGATGTATTGAAATGACAAAAAAAAAAAAAAAAAAAAAAAAAAAAAAAAAAAAATCATTAAAAAAAGACGATTTTATTATGTCAACTTAAATTTTCATGAACTGGGCATGAAAAAGCTCAACTTCAGAACCTAGCAAATGAGCTTGAAATTTATTGAATCATAGAAGAATTTAACATTTTCGAAAGTTGATTTCCATACTAATTTAAACTTAAAATGTAATTTCGTCAAAACTAGACCAGAGTTAAATAAGAGATGAGCTGAGTTTAAGCAACCCAAGATTAATATCGGCTCAATTACCATTCCTATCCGTCACACTTATGAAGTTATGAGGATGAGAGAAGTTTGATATTTGAGGCTTTTTTTTTCTTTTTTTTGTTTGAAACGTGATATTTGAGGCTTTAATTCTAGTACTTTATTTATTAATGAAATTGTGAAAAAAAAATAAAAAAATAAATAAATGGGGTTACTGAGCACACATGTGTGATATTGAATTTTGGTCAAATTGAAATCACCTCATGATAATTCTTTGGTCAAGTCAATTGAAAGTCTCATCTCTTACACTATTGTCAATTTGTAATTGTCAGTCTTGTCAGATTTCGGGTCAATTTTTAAGAGACGGCCAAATTAGTTCTAATGCGTTTCGAACTTTTGGATCCCAAGTTTTTGTGAATACTTGGGTCAAACAACTGTATTTTTTGGATAATTGGATTGATCACTTGATTTCTCAGGTCATGTCAACTCGAAAAACTAATGTTTATTGTCCAATCTTTCTATCCAGATCTAGTTGGGTCAATTTAGGCCCAAGGCCATTGTAGATAATTAAAAATGAAGCTATTGGGCAACGATTCAACAATTTTACCCACATAAATTAAACTAGGGCTGATTAGACCACAACTATAAAGTCCGATAATGTTTTGAGCAAACGGGAAATGGAGCGTATTACCGATAGTGTTTAATCTTGAAAATAAATTCGACATCAAGCTTCTCCTTGCAAAATTCTTAAAAGTATTGTCTGATAAGGTATTTTGTCTATCCAATTATCAATTAGTTAACGGTAAAACATTTCTCAGTCGTATAAACATCAAAATAGTGAAACAAATTAATTTTTGAAAATAATTGGAGAAATAAGAATTAAGAGAATCAGATAAAAAGGTCAATCACCACAATTTGCATCATTAGATGCATGTAAGACTGGGGCGACATTCAAGTATCATCATTTCATTCATTTGCATTACATTATTTCTACTCATTACCTGATTTAAAAATAATAAAAATTGAGAAAAAAGAGCTCAGAGATAAAATGGATAATAGAGAGTTATCAGCACGTGTAATCAGAGTGGTGCATGACAATCTTAATTCTCATCATAGCTTCGTATTCTACTTCGATTATCATAAACTAACCACGACAAAAGGACAAAGCTCAGCTCGATAAACTCAATTATTTTCGGTTATTACGGAGTAATTTGTTTTTGTTTTTCAATGAGATTGATTGTGAAAAATTCTACTATAAATTAGTTCTTGAATAAACTTGAGATAATTGGTTATTTTCTCGGGTCAAGGGCATTGCAAATCTCATTTGTAGTATTTGGGCCGATAATTCAACAACTGGACCCAAATAGCCCAATTTCATAAAATAAGTCCAGTAGTGTTGACCGTCCTAAATGAGTATATGACTCTTTTAATTTCATATCATCTGAAACCACAAATTATTAAATAGAAATTCACTAAGAATTTTTCGTTTTTTTTTTTTATTGAGGGAATTCATTAAAAAATATTATATTTTATTTAGAAAAAACAAAAGAGAATTAAAAAAATTAAATAATCAGATAAAAGGTCAATCACCACAAATAGCATCTATAAGATGCTTGTAAGACTGGGGCGACATACAAATATCATCATTTTCATTATTTTCTACTAATTAAAACTCCTTAATTTAAATAAAAATTAAGACTCAGTAATTAAAAAGAAAATGGATTCAAAAAAGGAAAAAGGAAGTCATCAGAGACCAAAAATTTATCCACAAAAGCTAAATGCTTAATACGGTCCGCATCATGGTTCGATCCTTAGGATCGCATCATTTGAACTCCCATGAGTAATAATATTAATAATAATTTCGAAATAAATCCAAAAATTTAAAAAAAATAAAAAAATTGAAGAAGATGAAGGAAAAAGAGCTCAGAAAAAAAAATGGGTAATAGAAAGTTATCAGCACGGATAATCAGAGTGGTGCATGACAATCTTAATTCTCATCATAGCTCCAGAATTTATTCAATCAAATTTCATAATAAAAAAGAGAGCAAAAATGAAATATACTCGTAGAAATGGAGGAGGAAGAGAGAGAAAGCGATTTGTGAGGAAGAGAGAGAAGGGTGGTTGGATTATAAAGTGGGGTGATCTTTTCATCTTTAAACCCTAATTTTTTCTGCCGTTGGATTTTGGGGTTTTAGATCCTCATTTTTGGGCCTGTTTTTTTTTTTCCCTTATATTTTTGGGTTTCTAGGTGAAGATTGTTATACAGCCCAGTAATATGGACACTTTTTTTTTTTTTCTTTTTTTTTTTTTTTTTTTTTTTTTGGGGTTTTTTTAACCCCAGGGAGATGCAATTATGCGATGACATTGACAACTACTCCCTCCTTTATTCCATATTCTATACACTTTGAATTTTACGATATATCCAATGCATATCTTTGTTTGTAAATAATCCACAAGATTTTAACTCACAAAGTAGGAAAAGATGTTAGCCATAATGCATATAAGCAATACGAATCCAATAGGAAAAGTAATTCACCACTTTGTCTAAACAAAAATCGGTTTTATATGAGGTAACTAACGATCATTTTAACTTTCGTCATGCTACTTTCTCAATCGTTCTAAATCTAAATCATGCATCTAAAACGAAGTGATACCTAGTTTAAGGGATAGTACTAGTTACCTTGAAAGTAGAGTGCAAATACGACTATACGAGTACAAATGAGCCCAACGAACAAGGATTGAAGCTTCAATTGCTTGTGGTAAATTTTTTCGCTACAATAAAATTAAAGCTCAATTAGTCTTTCATGTCTAAGTTGTCTTTAAAAGTTAATGTTAGATTCATTAGTGAGTGATATAAATATATATAAAAACAAACAAAAAATGTCATTAGTTATCCGTATATATAGCAATATATGTCCAATACCATTCTAAGTGGAATATAGGGGAATAATTAATGGAAGGTTCTACAATATCATGGACATGTGGCACAATGGTATACTTTAGGGTCAGCTTATATCAGTAGCGGAGCCAGGATTTGTAATTTGGGGGGACAAATTTTAAATGTTAAATAAAATCGACAAAAATTTTAAGAAAAAAAATGATCATATATATATATATATATATATATATATATATATATATATATATATATATATATTGTTGAGGACAAAACAATTATTCTTATATGGCAAAAGAGGAGTTGTTATAAGTTTCATTGCATATTAAGAAAATTATCAACCAAAAAAATTAATTTTTTGTTGGTGAACCCCAAATTTAAGTTATGAAATCCCGGCCCCAATAACCGAAAAATACGATTTATCAAATAATAAGCATTTAAACAAATTAATAATAGATATAAAGGGATTTGGGTTACATTCGAAAAAAAAATAAACACAACTTTCTTTGACTAATGAAATTATTACAACGTATTCTGTAAAAATAGAATTTGAAACTTAGTTCCAAACAATTGATATAAATAAAAATAAAAATAATTAAATTTAGGCACACATAAGTAAAAAGAAAAGATAGTACGGAGATATATATTTATTACAAATAAATGAATAACATATTAGTAATATTCATTACAAATAGTTGAATAATACATTAGCAATCATTATCAACAAGGCGGTATTTGATTAATCAATAACATAATACTAAAACAAATATTAGGAATGATACGTGTCATTTTCTGGTGTTGTTTTTTCCCTTCAAAACTCCCCCTTCTTTTTTAGCAATTTTTATTTATTTATTTTTGGAATATTTATATAATACAACTATAATAATATAATAAAAAAATTGAAGCTAATAATCCCACCTTTGACTCATCTTCTCAAAACAATCCCACCTTTGCGTATTTTGGAAATAATCCCACCTTTATAGCCTATATTCTCAAAATGAGCCTTTTACCGGTTAGTGAAATTGGTAACCGGTTTAGAAGGTATTTTTTCACGTGTTGTCTTCTAATTGGTTATTTTTATTTTTAAAAAATAAGGAATAAACAAAAAAAAAAAAAAAAAAAAAACCTTTCTTCTTCCTTCCTCTGCCAGAGCCACTTCTCCCTCGTTGGATTAGCTGCCCGCCGGAACAGTCAGACCAGCCGGCCAGCTAGACCCAACCGTAGCCGCCCTCCTTGATTCCCTCCCACATCCAATTTCACCACCACCACCACATCCAGCCACCCTCACACCGGAAAAAAAAATACACCTTCCCACGCAAACACCACCACACAACCACTGCCACTGCCGCAAACCAACACCTCCAGCAGTGCCGCTTCCGCCGCGCACAGCACCAACAACCGATCACTAATCCCAACAACAGTCGCATCATACTTTCGGTTCGTCGATTCAGCAATTGCAGCCCCAATTCAGCCCAATTTCAGATTAATTGAAGCCCTAATTCAGCACCAATTCTGCCATTGAAGGAGTGGAGGATGTGGGAGGTTTGATGAGAGCTTCAAAGGAGGAGGAGAAAGAGAAAGAGGATTTTGAGTGGTAAGAATGAATAAATGGTGCTGGTTTGCGGCAGTTCGGTGGCTAGTTGGCTGGGCTGTTGTTGTTGTTGTTGGTTTGGGTGAATGGCGAGGCGAATGCGGTTGTTGGGGCTGTGCGGCGGTTGGGGGTAAGTGTTTGGTGGTGGCTGAGCTCGTATGAAGGTGGTGCGCGTTAGTAAGAGAAGTAAAATAATCATGAACGAGTAGTAAAATAATTCATTCCACATATTCACGTACCTTTGCTTCTAAGCTCATCTTGCAAGTTAATGTATAAATAATACTTACAAGATAAATTAATACAAATTTCTCATACATGAAACAAAACCAATCATCACATTATTCACCAATCAAACTTACTACCATACAATTCCAACCAATCCACAAGTTTCCTAACATGATGCTAAGTCGTCCAAGCCCTTAAACATGCTTCTAGAGTCAAGGTTTTTGTATCCTTGTACATACCTTGAGTAAACGAGTTGGTTAACCACTTTAGGAACTAAAAATCGCCTTCTACAAAGTCCTCTCCTAAACCAAACAATAATAATTCAATCAATACCCAAGCAATATAATTTACAACAATACTATCTTACTTTAAAACCCCTTAAACCATTGAAATAATGCTTTTAAATTACTCACAATAGTCAAAGTTAATAATTCAATAGTTCAACTATAAGTCTATATTTTAAAATCATGAAAATATAGCTTATAACATAAAATTCCAGCAACTTTAAAGTAAGGATTATAATCTGGAATTAGTTTAAGACTATAAAACAACCTCATAATCATCTGTACTTGAAATAATCATTATATAGTAGGTTAGTATTTTAAAAACCTAAAAAACCATCATAAAACCATGATTTAAAACCTTTAAAACCAAGATTAAAAATCTGAAAATTTAATTTAATAGTAGAATGTATGAATACAACAATCTAAACTTGAAATATATAATTAGAATTCAATTAGTTTCATAAAAAACTCAATTAAACCTTTAAAATTCAATTAAACAACACTTTAAAACCTTCCTTTTTGCTAAAAATAAAAGCTTATATATTATTTTTAAAATTTCCTACATAAAAACATTAAGATACATACTTATACATAAAATTACAGCAAGTTTAGAGATTTATAAAAATCTGAAAATTTATTTTAAACATTAAACCTTCGTTAAAATAAAAAACTGCTCGAAAACCATATTTAGAGGCTGAATTTGGCCACTAAAGGGTGGTGCATACTACCAAAGGTAGTGATTTGTGATTAAAACGTCGTTTACACACGAAAAAAACACTATTTTTTTTGTAAAAATCGGACGAGTTAGAATCTAAACGTGATTAAAAATGAATTAAGAACGGAGATTATAAGTTCATTACGGAAACTGAAAATTTGTTTTTATGCTTAATTAATCATTATAAATTCAATAGGAACAAAAGTCCCAAATTAATTGATCATTAGAACCCTAAAATCCCAATTGAACTAAATTAAAACCCTAGGTTTAAAATTACAAAATCTGAAAATTAAAACAACAAGTATAATCTGAAATTATTAGTTTAAAACATCAAAAACATGATTTTGATATTAAATGAACTAATTTCAAGCAATAAAAAACCAAAACCCAAAAATCAGTTACATAAGCTTTATGAAAATTATAAGACATAAAGGAGGAAGAAAATAAGACTAACCTTTTTGTGTGGGGGAAAATTTGGGGATTCATGGGATATTTATAGGAGAGAATTGTAGGGTAGGATTGGGACTCATGAAAATAATGGGCCAATTAAATAAACTAATGGGTTAGGCTTTGTTTTTATAACAATAGATTGTAGGATATAGGTTCATAAAATAATATATCCTAAAATAATTTTTGACCCACAAATTAATAATTTTAAAATTAAATTCTGGAAAAATACAAATAAATATTATAAATAAAATAAAATTTCATTTATAAAATATAACAATAGATTGTAGGATTACAATCTACCCCTCTTAAAAGAAGTTTCGTCCCCGAAACTTAACCCAAAGTCCATAATTTTTTGAAGTTATTCAAACTTTTGTGTTTTGTATTGCTGTAAATTGATTGCTTCTCAACATGTATACTCAACAAACTGAACTTATACTCGATAAATTCGTACTTGGCCAAAGTTTACATACTTTAATAGCATGTAAACACAACAATATTGTTCAATAATAAGCAAAATCTTGCAAACTTAAGCAATAAATGGCATAAATGAGGTAAAAAGCGTGAAGTTATATCGCATTGTAATTCTTTTTATAAAGGAGTTTGTTTCATGTTACTTTACTTTCTTAAGTTGTTATTTTATCAAATTTTGTCTTAGTGTCTTACACATGCTTTTATTTTTGTTGGGGTTTTAACCTATTTATGTATTATATTAAGTAACACTACTAGAAAACAGTCAATCAACGACGGAAAAAATCCGTCGGAAAACCTTGAAATTCCGTCGGAAATGCCCTTTTCCGACGGAATTCCGTCGGAACGCATCGTCTGAATACACTTTGTAGGAATTTCGCGATATTTCGTCGGAAATTTTGTCGGAAACGTTTATTCCGACGGATTATGTTCTGTCGGCGCTTTTGTTGACTTTAAGTGAAAATCCGTCGTAAGGTACCGACGGAAATTTCCGTCGGAGTAAGATATGTTCCGACGGAAATTTCCGTCGGTGGGGGAGACGTTATGACGGAATTTTCCGTCGGAAAAGGTATATTCCGACGGAAATTTCCGTCGGAAAAGTAAATAAAAAAAATTAAAAAAAAAAACGGCACCACACTCCCCACCCAGATCCACTCCCGCCACCAGCCCACACCACCCACCACGTCCCCAACCCAAACCTAGACACCCACACCACCCACCACGTCCCCAACCCAGACCCAGACACCCACCCCACCCAGACCCAGACGCCCCACCCCACCAAACCCAACCCAGAACCACCAAATAACCCACCAAACTTCCCCCACGCCACCCACACCACCACAACCCCACCCCATAACCACCGACACCACCGGAACAGCCCACCCCACCACCACCGACACCACTACACCACCACCATTAACCCTAAAAACTGGAAAAAAACCCCAAAAAATTCAAAAAAACCAAAATTAAACAAGGAAAATTAATAGAAATGTATAAATATATAATTGTCTAATAAATTTTATAAATTAACATTACAATTACAAATACAATTAACTAGATCTAAACATTTATTCAAAAAAAAAAAAAAAAAACTAGATCTAAACACAAACCTAAATTACAAGATCTACAATATTTTTGTTTAAATATCTATCTTAAATAATAAATTATTAATTTAAATATCTATCTTAAATAATAATGCTTAAATAAATATAAAAGTAAAATGACAATTTTTTATTATTATGAAAGAGATAAAACTATAATATTTTTGTTTGGGCGACAGTTGTCATTCATATAGTTGAATTTGTTTGAGGAATCTAAAATGGAGTTCCCACTTTCCAATGTGAATAATATAAATAATTGCATAAGGAACAATTCATATACAGAATTTCCATTATATACAACCATTTACAATAACTAATAATGCGAAGTCTCGAAAACCTTCAAAGGAAAAATCCATGGAACCAAATTTACCCCATCTATTCATTGTGGAAGAAATCCTTATTAGACTCCCAACAAAATCCTTACTTCTATTCAAATATGTTTGTAAAGAATGGAATTCTATAATATCCAGCAAAGAATTTGCCAAATTACATCTCAATTTCCGAAAAACTACCAGTACCTCGAAGGGCGACAGAACAAACGAAATTCAGTATTTAATTCTTGGATATTTTATTGATCAATCTCTGAATTCGATGTCTTATTGGATTTTCAACAACTGGCAAGATCAAGGTTTGTGTTAAGCGTTGATGTTAATAAGAATAATAATCCTCCAAAGTTTGTGTGTTTAGTTTTAAGGAGTTGTTATTCGTCACCCACGTTTCTCCACATAACGCCCACAAGTTTTAGTTTTTTGACATTTTTACCCTTTTCATAATTTTTACCCAAAACACAATTTTACATTCGGAAAATGTTCAGCTCGCGTGAATCATTATACACCAAAAACATTTTATATTACATGAAACAAGTTATACAAACTCATTTACGTAAGATAAATTAACAAATTACGTGAAATTATAATATTAGCAAGAAGTACCTTCAGACTGTTATCCAGCATCATTTTTTCATAATAATCTTCTAGAGTTGTACAATGAGGTTGTAACAACTTCAGAGGTATATTAACATCGCCATTTACAAAAGTTATTACTGCTTGAATCTCGCGTTTTAATTCCTCAAGAGCGAGCTTCTGTAAGGCAAGATCTCCGGGTTCTTGAACTCGATTCACGCACGATTCCAGCCTTTGTTTCAGAGTCACCAAGCCTGCTTCTGAGAGTTGTTGTTGGTTTGTGTTTGAAGTTTCCATTTCCACCTTACAGTAATTTGGAAGTGTTTATTTGATGTGATTAATGAGATTAAGAATGAATGAAAGAATTTAATTCCAAGAGAAAGAGATTAAGTTTTTATTTGGAAATAGGTGTCTTGGAACAACGGTGAGACGACTTTTATAAAGGAGCATAAACAAAGGGGGTAATAATGTAATATATATAATTATATAGTTATAAGTCCATAATCATTATTAAGAAAATGGTTAATCTTGTTTAATGCCCATTTTATGATATGGACTGGAATACTGGGCTACGGAGTATGTTGGGGGTTGGGACATTATACATCGGGGTACTATTGTAATACCCCATATTTTTGGAAAATATTATTGAATTAATTAAATTATTGATTATTTTACAAAAGGGTATTTTGGTCATTTAATTATTCATTTGAATTTTGGAGCCAAAAGAATATTTGAATTTTGGCACCAAAACAAATTTCAAAATAGATTTATTCAGCTAATTAATATTTTATTTTACAATACACATATATTCGGAATTATTAATAATATTTTCTTATTAATTAATTCACTTTGTAAGAATAATTTCCTAAATTAATTATCTAAACTTTCGGATTTATTTTAATTAATAAAATCTGAAATTTTAAATAATTATTTAAGTTAATTAGCTAGATCTTATTTAAATTAATTATACCAAAAACCGAAGATTATTTTGTAAATTTTGGATTTTTCCAAAAAAAAAATAAATTTGATTATTATTCTAAAAATTTGGAAATAAAATTTAAGAAAATTTGGATTTAATTAATTTAAATAAAGAATCGAATCTACTTTGTAAATTTCAGATTTCTAAAAATAAAATCTGAATTTTATCCTTGAAATTATTTTGTAAATTTTAGGATCTAGTTTATTCTAGAAAATTATAAAATAAGAATTTATTTTAGAAAACTTGGATTTATTATATTATTTTATAACAAGAACCGAATTACTATGTAAATTCGGATTTTCTAAAATAAAAAGAAAGTTGATTTTACTTAATTAAGTTAAAAATCAGAAAATAAAAATCTATTTTAGAAAACATTGAATTTCGGATTTTACAAAAAAATTAAAAATGATTAAATTATCATAATATAAAGACTTTCGGATTTCTTCCAAAAGAGAAGAAATCTGATTTTTATTATTTAATTAAATTTTAGAAAATATAAATTTATTTTAGAAACATAGGAATTTCGTATTCTATAAAAAAAATAAAAATAATAAATTGAATTTACCATATTCTAATATAATCCATATATTTTCCTATTTTCACAAAACAAAAATCTTCCCAAAACTTCACCATCTAATATTATTTCTATACTCTTCCTAAACTTAGTTTCCAAGTAATATACCTTGCCTTAATATTTTCATGATCAAATTTTCTAAGTTCTAATTTTCTTAAACCATATTATTTTCATTATTTAAAATCAAATATTACCTAAATCCAATAATTCCTCCCCAAGTAATTGCCTTAACCTATATTTTTCCATACTTTGGTACCTCTACACCTATAAATACCCCCTCCTAGGCATTTCACAAACCACAAAATTCACAATATAATTCTCTCAAATTAATTATTCTTTTTCTCTCAATTTTTCTCTTCCACTGGTGACCACCACCGCCGGCGACCACCTTCGGAAGAAGTTGTCGCCGTTGTGAACCACCAGCAGCCACCACCTCGTCCTTCTTCTTTTCGGTTTCCTCTTCTTAACCTATTGTTTCTAAATATTTATTTTAATTAAATTAGTTCATGCACTTATAGAAAGTCTTGTTTATTATTTGTGATTATGTGATAGCCTTATATTAATTAAGGTTACATTAATTGTACGGTGTTGATCGGGAATTTCGTGAGTGTCTAATCTAGGTCGTGCAAGGATCAAGGTACGTATGAGTGGCCAGATACCTTATTAAAGTTCTGTATGAATAATTGTGTTTTCATGTTTGAATAATATGTTTTAAGATAAATTAAAACAACTGGTTTAAAGTAAATTTTTATGAATATGAAAAGTATATTTAATCAAGTATTTGAAAGGTTTAAAGATTCAAGTTCAAGGGAAATTATTGAAAGGTTTATTAAATGTTTTACAAGCAATTTCAAGGAAATATAAAAAGATTAAAGGAAATATTATTCAAATTACATTGTAATTCCGATCCCACTATGCGAATCTAGTTTGAAAGCCATGAACTTTGTATGATTTGGCCTTACCTCAAGTACAACCCTTCTACGTAAGATAAACTGTCTTGGGGGGCGTGCACGCTAAAGGAAAGGCAGAATTGATAGTAAGGAAAGGAAGGAAAATAATAAAAGATCCAAGTTTTGATATTGAAAATTATTAGTCAAGGAATTGAATTTAGATTTTATTAAATTTTAAAGAAGTTATTTTAAAGGAATATCAAATATAAAAAAATGTAGTCATATTATTATGACATCGATTTCGAAAGCATGTATGAAGGATAAAAAGGATTTAACTTATCTTGCATTTATATATCTTAGCATATTTTGTTAATTCGTATTTCGTTCCTTTTTGTTTTGGTTCGTCCTATTTACCATATTTGGCAAGCAGTCGTGAAAGTTTCAGGTGGAATCTATGTGCACGTGCATGGTGAAGCTACGAGATTACTCACCTAGATTAAGAATTTGAAGTCGTGTGTCTTTTTCTACCAAACACTTTATAACAATCATTATATTTTAAGTAATAAAAGTTGAAGTTAATTTCCGCTGCAAAATAATATTTAATTGGTTTTAAAGTAGTCTTGCATAATCACGTGGCGGTAATACGCTCAAGTCTACCTCTACAGTATTTATACGTATTATACTAGTATTTTCGTAGAGGTAGAATTGGGGGTGTTACAACTACTACCTCCAGTTATAGTGTTGTGCAACTTTAATTTGGAGCTTTTCACGGACTCCTACGCAGAATTTCCAAATTGTACTTAGGGTATTTTATGCATGCGATTAAGAGGAGAGAGAGTACTTGATTTTTAGTGGGAAAATAAAAAAATCAGAAATTCTGATTTTCTGATTTTTAGTGGGACTGATTTTTCTCTCCAAAATTTTGGGGAAATATAAAAAAAAAAACTGCTTTTCATTCATTTTCAGCATTTTCATTTCCCTCCAACAGCAAAACAGAGGTAAGGTGGGTAAAGTGGATATAAAACAACATATCCTCCACTTTACACTCTCATAAAAATACAAACAACCTCCATTAAAAGCCAAAGAATATCTTTTTATACAGTCGGCCATACTTTAAAAAAAAAAAACGAAAGCTTCCATTGAAGATCTTCTGGCAGCTTTCATTCATTAAACCTTATTCCATCAGCTGCACTCTTCGTGGGACATCTGGAAAAAAAAAAAGGCAACATCAACACGTAGCAGTAATTTGGAAACAGTAATGGAAGGAGAAGCTTTTTTGGATGGTTTTTTCTGCATTGAAACCATACTAAAACGAAGACATAATGGAATATTCGGATGAAGATTTCATGCAAGATTGTTACAATTCACAGCACACATCTTCAGAAACAAATGAGTTTGAGGTGGGTTGACAAATTACTTGAGGAAGGAAACATGGCATATTTTGATGAAGAGTACACAGAACATGATATTAATGAACAAGATACAGCACATATATACTGCATTCACTGACCCTCAAATGGAAGGCCTGCACGAAGAACAACTCAGAAAAGGGAGACAACAACTATCAACAGCAAAGAATGAAGAGGGAAATAGTTGATGAAATGCTTGTACTATTTCAGAACGGGTCACTGTCAAGAGGATCATTAGCAAGGTTTGCAAGACATTTTGGGGTACACAAGTCAACCATAACAGGACTATTTCAAGAAATTTTAAAGGCAAATGCAGCAAGGGACTGTAATCGATGTCTTAACTATAATGATAAATTAGATATGAATTGTCATGTAAGAAAAAAGGTACAAAATTACTAGTATTATGTTTTTAAAAAATTAAATAATTGATACTTCATACCATTATGCAGTTTTTTTTTTTTTTTTTTTTAATTCTTTTAATTGTAATTGTTTTTGATAAGTAGTATAATAAATCTTAGTAATTGTTTTTTGAATAAGTACTTAGTCAAATGTATGTGTGTGCAAAATCACATTGTCAAATAATAAGGAGCACAACAATGTACTAACACATTGCATTACATAAAAAAAAAAAATAAAAAATCACTGGTTTATTATTTTGCTAATCGTTTTTGGGGGAATTTTTCAATATAAACAATCCCTTAAATAAAGTCCGGTTCTAATTATAGTTTTAATTTAAATTTTCTTAAACTACTACGCGCTACCCCTGATTGGGAATCCTGGATCCACCACTGATTGTTTAGCTTATAAATACGTGGTTAAGAATTAATAAAATACAGATTTGAGTATTGATTATTATATGAAAAACATGAGCTTAGCTTGTGTTTATGGTTTGTTGAACCTTGGCGTTGTCCTAAACTTTGATTCTTGAACTGAGCCTTCAAGTATCGCCTCTCAACCAAGCCTTGGGAGTTCTATCATTGTTTCCTTAACTCGTTTTTCCTCAAGAAAAACGAATACATACAACTATAATCGTATAATAAACATATCAAAATCAAAGACAGGCTTATAGATCGAGTCTTTAAATCAAGAAACTCAAAATAGCTACGTAAATACGCATCATCTTGGTGTGGCTGTTGGGATTTGAGCCCAGGTCTACATGGCACAAAAAAAATTACAAAAAAAAAAAAAACACCACAGCCTTCAGCTCAGCCACCGCCACTACCACATAACGCCAGCCTAACTGTCTGCCTCCAAGGCACCAGCCGCCGCTAAGACACCCTCCCCCCGGCCCGGGCCTGTCCAACCTTTCCCATCCCATTAAACCACCATCCCCTAACCCCAAAACCGATAATCCCTCGATCTAGACTCAGAAGCCGATCTAGGAAGCTCGGAAGTTATGCACCACAAGAGCTTGTCATCTCTCGCATCATCGGCGGCAAAAGCTGTTTAGTGGGGTTTTGGGGTTGGGGGATGGTGGTTTAAGGGGAATGGAAAGGGTGGTCCGGCTCTGGCAAGGATAGGGGGAAGGGGTAGCGCCGGACGGAGGGAGGGTCTGGGGCGGTGCTGAGGGATATGGTGGTTTTTTTAATTAATTAGTTAATAATAATATTAATATTAATTTTTTAAAATTTTTTGACCAATCACGTGGTGACACACGTGTACATTAAACCTAAAAAAATTACATGTTTATCAGCAAGTCACCCGTCACTTAGGAGTGTTGTGGGCGGATGAAGTTTAAAGTTGGGATTATTAAAATGAAACATTTGGGATTAATTTGGACGGACGGAGCAAAGTTAGATTAATCATGGCAATTTTTCCTTTTATATAATAGGGTACTTTTTATAGTTTTGTTTGTAAATAGATATCTAAGTTATTATTAATTTAATTTTTTTTATCGAACTTAAATTATTTAATATCGAACTAAAATTATTTTTTCTCATTAAAACTTATTTTTACCGATATTCTATTATTTATTAAAATAAATTAAATATATTATAAATGAATATTATTTTAAACAACTTATAAAAATGAATTTTATAATGGATATAAAACCGAGTTATAGAATATTTATTAAAAGTTATGATTATTTTTGTATATATGAAATATAAGAATTATATCGATGATAAAACTCTATACAACATTTTAATCTTAAAAAATGTATCCAAAATTTGCTTACTTATCAACATATGTTGCCCAATACCTATTTGTCGCCTACGTGACTCGACACTTAGAGAAAAACTGGAATGTCAAGTGTTTTTGTCTCGTGGCCTGATTACAAGACCGACTTTATTTATTAGTGAATAATATGATTGCACGAGTAGTTATTAAGATGAATTTCCATTATAAAATAAAAACCTATAATCATTAAATTTCTTACATTTTTGTAAAAACGTTTAATTATGACAAATAAATTTTGACATCAATATACGTATAATTTTCAAGGTTTTTTTTTTTTTTTTTTTTTTTTTTTTTTTTTTTTTTTTTTTTTTTTTGAAAAGCAAATTCAAATTCTTTTGTTTCAATTGGAAACATAGTTTTTTTTTTTTTTTTTAATTAACATTGTAATTTATAATCAGGTTAAATAAAACTGTGCGTTACGGGACTTAAGCTAGCTCACAATAAAAGCCAAAGAGTAAAGAATAAACACAAGTGTATGATTTCAATTTTAGTCATTTAGGGTATCTACTATCTAGTTGTACATTCTTGCAACATTGAGTATTGATTGTCAAGTAATGGATACACGTGACATGATGACAACCATTGTCATTCATTGAATTTTATTAAGGAAAATTTGACAAAAACAATACAACTTTTGACTAGTTATTTTTTAATAATACAACCTTTAGATTATACATGAATATTACAACCTTTAGATCTTTAGGAGTCTCAATTTTAAACAAGACAAAACCAGATATAACTTATGCACTAGGGCATTAGGGGGTCATTTATTACTCTCCTTTCATATCCCTCGCTTGATTCCATCCCTTTCCGTTGCACAAACCAAACAGCAACATAATTGATTCATTAAGACAGCACAGTAAACTTTCGACACATTTCGTGATTTCCCCATGCAATGATCACTATCAAAATTTGTTTTCTTTACAAGAAAAGATATGTGGCCAAATAGACACAGGTTTTTTTATCTGTATTCTGTACAAATTAAATCAGCTAAATATCTAACTTTCTGTTGTTCACGGTAAAATCAGTTAGCACCTTCTACTATGGGTCAAATTAGCTCTTGCCTCTAACCTGTCATCATCATAAAATGACCCCAACTTAGGTCGGGAATTACAAGGAAACAGAGAGATACAATGTAGACTAAACATACCAGTGAGATATGCTGTTTTGACTCTCGCTACAGACTACTTGTATGAAGGGTGAGGCAGGCTATCCGCATCTTACTCAGTAAATGATAGATTATCCTAACTGGGACGACGAGCCTTTATATTTGACATGCTGTCTCAATCCCCAAGCCAGACCACTGTCACTAATACTTCCTTCAGGAAGATCATCGTCAAAATCTTTGCTCCAAGAATTTAATGGGATCAGACTATCATCCTTAGACTTCCTCTTCAGCTCTAGTTTCTTAACATTTTCTGATATATCGTGAAAGGTTTTGTTTATTTTTGCAAACCCCCTTTCAACTGGCTCTACCACATGGGAAACAGTGAACCTCATGTCATCCGCAATCTACAGAGTACAAGAAACAAGTGTTACAATCTGTGGTGGATCAGTCACATATGTAAAAATGATTGAAAGAACAGTGTTTGTCAAACTTACAATTTCTCCACTACCAACTACCACATCACGAACTGATTGCGGAAAATTTAAACGCTTCTCTCTCTCATCATGCCGAGCTAGGCGCATCTTGGTAAATTTGGTACCATCCCTGACCTCCTCTGGGTCTGGAGGGGTACCTAGTGCTGCATAATCATCCATCACTGCAACATTTCTTACACACCGTTCTCCTCGTTTGTAAGGTACTGCTGGAAAGACATAAAGATGAACCACAGCTGCAATGCCCATCTGTCAGAACAGTAGAATGATACAGCAACACCAAGACACTAGTTAATGTTATGAAACATCAAATGGTAGTTCCTTCAGTATATTCTAGAGAATAAATTGAACTATTTTAAAATGATGCATCCATAGATAGAAATTAGCGAGCATGATGAATAGTGAGAGGATGAAGTAATAAGGTACACAGCAGGAAGGTACGTACAGTAGAGTAGTAGACTATAGTTGAAAATGTCATAAAAAGCAACTTTTAACAGTTACGACTTTCATAAAAAAAGATAAAAATACAGATTCTAGGGGAAACCAACTGACAGTAAGTACATTAATTGAAAGGCAGTTCTGAAGATGCTGTTTACTAAACAGATATTAAACTGATATTTTTGTTATTAATATACAGCATGAAGTGAAGTTACTGGGAAGCAGTAGATATCTACAGACAAGTTCAGTTGACTGAAACACAACAGCAGCTTCATCCAAGTTTACTTAGTACTTACCACTAAACAAGTTACTTTCCTAATCTCCTATTGAATAGTGGAACTTCTCATAGAAAGCTCTACTTTCAATTGACCCAACAATAATTTACACTTTCAAGAATATAGAGTTTCACAGATATTGCAATATTCTGGGAAGTGTAACTTCCTATGTCCAACCAAATGACCACTATGGTTATATAACTTCTGAGGTGACCACCGAACAGTCATTTTTAATGTTATCAGGCTATGAGCTGACATCCATTGAAAATTGCTGTATTTGGTATTTCATATTTATTTTCTTTTGCAAAAAAATTGCTTTAAAACATGCTTTAGAAGCAGTTGAAGTGCCATTTCAAAAGAATGGTCAAAGGGCACTTCTAGAGCGAAGCTGAGCACTCGGGGCATAAGGGCTTGTTTGAGCACATTAATAAGCTAAAAGGTAACGTCCAATAATTTTTTTTTGGATAAAGCCATTTGTCAAACAAGCCCTACGTATCGCCAATCCACTAGCCAAACAAACAAACAATTAAAAAATTAAAAAAATTCTAAATTATCAATTTTAGTTTCTAGGTTTTTTTAAGTTAGTACTATTCTGTTGTCAATTTTTATAATTAACATGATTTAGTATAAATATGGCTATTTGTAACTTCAAAATGCAACTAAGATTATGACTTTTAAATCTAAAAGCCAAAAATTGAAAACTGACAAAGATACCGAATGGGCCCATAAAAAATAAGCATGTCATAAGAGCATATAGCAGACATTACCAGATAATTACATTTAAATCTTCTCAATCACTAACATGTCTAACAAACTCAATCGACATAACACACAGAGGCAAGAACAAAAGCCAGATTCACTTAAGCAGATTATAATGAACTTGATTGAAAAAGGAAAAAAAAATAAAATAAAGGTAAAAAACGACTAACCTCAATACATATTATGTAGTCCTGAATACGTGTCTTCAACTCCTGAGCTAAGGAACCCCGGAAAGCTCCTATAGAGAAAAGAAAAGCTACAGCTATTCCTTGCCACCATGTCAAGAATACTATTGACTTGAAAGTAAGAAATTTCGCCAAAGGTTTGATAGGTTCAAGTCTATCTTTTGTGACTGAGTAAAATTGAACGAGACAATATAAAGCCCATGTCTGACTGAAGTTAAGAACAGCTGCCAAATAGGGATAGCTGCAGACGGAAATTCCAACCAAAATCAGGCACACATGACAAAACAATACAACTCAACTCACAAGAAGCAGAGTAAATATTTACTGAACCACACCTTCTGCTATTATGTAAAAGAAGCAGGCTATAGTCTATTTCACGTCTCATTACCAATTTGTAAAGACAACAAAATATGTTTAAAGATTCCCTAAGTCTTGTCTTTAACACACACACACACACACACACACACACACACACACACACACAAAAAAAAAAAAAAATGACAGAGAGAATAGGGTTGTATATAGTGTATACAAGGAGCTAAAATTGGAAATATCAAGCAAAAATAAATCATTAATCAACACTTGATTTTGTACTACCAACTTAGGAAATGTAATGAATGTTTATTATAACCAATATAAAAATTATCTGAATTTTGTGAAGTGTGTAAGGAATTTCACATCCTCAGAATAAAACAGCAAAACCTTACCCGTAATTCCACTGAAACTTTCCTTCCCCATACACGCCACAAGATTCCAAAAGTATCGCTAAAAGTGCACATATAAACTTCAGTATCATCTGACCAGTGAAAATGATAATATAAATTTAAGTTTCAACTTGAAATAAATATCACAATTGATCAAAGCCTGATACGCTAAAAACAACATAAGCTTAATTGTCAAATTACTATTAGCACTGGAAACAATCACCACAAAATATTATATCAATACATAATTAATACGAAGTATGATTTTACTTTGTAGTATCAACAGCTTGAGCTCTCTTTATATGTAAAATTTTTAGAATTTAAAAAAAAAAAATGGGATTGATGCTATTTCATATGAATTAAAGATCAACAGCATACAAAGTAAAGGGCCAGCTTAGCAATTTCTCCTCAATCATGTACTTACATATTGAACTATGCCAATTTTTACAGCTTGATAGAAATCTTTCCCAAGATACCATTCCCTGATAAAGTAATTGAGAGGAAATGGATGCTCAACAACACCGTAAGTATATGCTTCTTCCAATAGGGGTGAGCCCGAATTTATAATACTTTGACTTTCCATGAATTCAATCGTCTTCTCTTCCCCACCTGTAACAAAATGAAGTGTCCTCAAAAAACTCATAGACTACATTATGCCATACTCTCTGACTTCATACAGATCACAAATTGGTATTTCATATGAATACCACCAGCATTAAAAGAAACAATAGTTCAATGAATGCAGCAAAAGCTAACCCACTATCATTAACCAAATAACAAATAGCAAATGGTAGGAGCTCCAAAATTGATAGAAATATGACCCATTTATAAGTTGCCTGAGGGCCAAGAGACAGGGATAATGCACAATTGCACAAAGTTCTCAGTGTAAGAAAAAGTTTTTTAAAAAAATGCAGACTTGGTCAAATATTGCTCAGAGCCTTTTCCTGATTTCTGTGTATATAATTGAACACAATATTGAATCTTCAAACTTGTTTTCTACATATGCGGCATATGCCTGACCAAAAAAAGCGAAGAGGAGAGTATCTAAATTCTACGTAATTACTAATTATAGTAGTTTTCTTTTATACGTTATTTCCTTGCAATTGAATTTGCAGATTTAAACATTTACCCACATAACTGACATATTGTTCAAATATATCAATAAAGTAGTTAAGGGGCTTAAGGCTAGGCTCTTGAACAAACTCAAGTTCTTCCAATTACAAGAAATGGACACATAAGAAACAAGTATTTATGTGTGTGCAGCTTTTGTAACAGGGTGCATTTTTGCAAACTGGAGACTTGATCTTGCAACTATTCTCATCTAATGTATAAGCACAAGAGACTTGATCTTGCTATAGTCAAAAGGATTATAGAAGGCTATTACGAGTAACATTATCAGCCCCAAACATGTCTTTTTTTGTGTGTGTACGTGCGGAGGGAGGGGGGGGGGGTTCAGCATATGTAATTAATGGATTGAAATTGACAACCAAAACTAAACAAAAAACTTTAGATGGTAAGTTCAATGTAGAACATTTCAAGCAATAGAAAAGTATAGCATTAACAAGCATAGATTCAAAGAAATATGTAACAGGTACAAAATTACAGACAAAATTATCATGTGCAAATACCTAAGCAGGCAATCAGATATCTCTCAAAGCAGTACAATGCAAAAGCTTCATAGCAATCGCGTATTACTTCACAGTTAAATGCAGCTTTTGAATCCAACAGCGACAAGAACTGTATTAAGAAACATAAGACAACAACCCAACAATCAGTGGACGGAATTCCATAAAGACTCAACAGCGACCATGCAAAAATGGAAAAAATAGCTGAAACTACCAAAGAAGAGTATATCATTTATATATGTAGAGAAGTCCTATAAGCAGCAAATGAATGTTTGAAAGTATTTATAAAAATAAAAAAAATAAAAATAAAAAATAAAAATAAAAAAACCTAACAAATCCTAAAGAGTTCAAACAAACAGATAAGATGAAAAATATAATTACATGTTTATAGTTATAACTTGGCAAAAAATCAGAAATCTAATAAATCTCTATAATCGATAGTATCCATGGTTGAGCATCATTTTGTATCCCCAAGTAAGAGATGAAATGAACGAACCTTCTCACACTCAAGATTATTCTTCAAAAAAACTAAAAAAGCACCTAGGCTGGAACATATTAAAGATGAATATAATCAGAAGTTAACCCTCTTATAACCATAATTATTGTTTGTGTATAAAAATTAGCATAATTGGAGGGATTCATTATTCATCCCATTAAACCAAAATCCTTCCAACGTTGGAAAGTTTTGGAAGGAAATTGCAAGCTCGGTTCTTCTCTCCCCTCACCTCCCTTTATTTTCTCTCTCCTCTCCCGTTTCTTTCACAATAACTATCTCCTTTCCTTCCGCAATAACTATCCAAATATAGAATCCATTTTCATCATAAGGTTCGGAATTTGGATAGCAAGGTAGATAGGAAAGGAAGGGGACAGAAAGAGGAGGAAGGGGAGCGGAAAGAAAAGGAGGGAGAAGGCAGATCTCCAATTTCCTTCCAAATCTCTCCAATTTTGGAGGGATGGTGTTTATTAAAGAGGGAGGGAAAATGGATCCCTCCCCTTACTTCACCCAACCTTATCCAAACAAGGGACCTTGTTCCCCCTCCTTTACTTTCCCTCCCTTTCTCTCCAATTTCTTTTATCAGAAAAATGCATAATCCATTTCAATGTTGTCCACTAGGCAGTACTAGCTAGAAGTCAACAAATAAAAATCTTAAAGAAGTTGAACATATATATTTTATATTTCACAGCAGTAAATGATAACTAAATATGTGGAGTCAAAACCAGATCAAAATTATCTTACCGATTCTAAAGCATACACAGGAACCATTAGTATGAGCCCTATTAAGAATTTCTGCTCCTGAAGTTTAATCCAATGTGAAAAGGAGAAAAGGTCAGTTCCAAAAGCTAGAAGGATGGAAATATTAAACACGCTATTTAGGTTTTATACAATTTCTATCTCCCATATTATAATGTACTTGTATGATACAACTAAATACTTGTTGGAGTTTTGAGGGGCACAGCTGAAGCATAATTAATTATAAGCAGTGTATTTGCAGGGAAAATGAGAGTTCCACTGAGGAACTGCACAAGGAGTAGTATTACCTGAATAAACAAAGAAAAATGAGGAGACAGCCTTATAGCTGTTACAGAGCTCCAAAAGGCAAGAACACAGAGCTGTATCTGGTAATTTTTCTTACAAAACTTTATTGAATATAATTTCTTAGGTTGCACAAGCAAACTATGCATATAGTACAGTTATTTATAATAGAATTTGGAAATTTAGATGTACGTATTTCTCATGATACTGCAATCAGGTAGTTTTTCTAATGGAATTTTATTTAATAAATTTCTTAGTTTGCAAGGGCAGAAAAATACAAGTAACCGTAATTGGACAAGAACAAACCTCTGGGTGATTGTACGCAGCTAAGTGCTCAAATATGAGATACATAGACAGAACCAGAGCTGTAAGCACGAATATGCTTGAGCTAGTGATACTCCAGCTGTAGAGAGAAGATGTGCCAGTGGCAATTTCGAGAAACCATGCTTTACCAGAACTGCCGACAGACTCCCTTGCATTTAAAAGAAAGAAGAAAACGTAAACAACCCACATCCATCCCATAGCAAGGTACTAGGATGAGTACCACTTCTGGTTTAGATGAAGTTAACTTCAAGCTTCATATGATCAACTGCACTTCTTGCTATCGGCCATGAATGTATATATATCTATGAAACCCCGGCAACCACACTTTTCAACTTAATAATATGCCTTCTGGAGTGGAGAATATGACAGCTGAGGAGAAAGGATGAAAATTCTAGCTTAGGCCAACTGACCCCAGAAAAGTGTTCAATAGTTGCTAAATAAAAGGGAAACAATACACAAAGGCCTGCATAAAACCTGCCATCAGAATGCAAAAAATAAGACCACCAGTTGTACAAAAGCTACGTATCTACTGCATGGAGCATGAATGACAAGAAACTACTTAATTTGTAGCAATCGCCACCACGTAGGGATAAGCAAATAAGATACAGGAATCAATTTACAAAATCCGGCATAATAAATTAATAATGAAAGCCAACCTTAAAGTCGTTATCTAGCTCAATTAAAGTAAATACAAAACGGATAATGAGTTATGAAATATAAATCCCAAATAGTGAAATCAACAAATAAAAGCTCGTACACCCAAGGGCGAGGGCAACCCAAGCACAAGTAGGTATCAATCACGCATAAACCTGATATCAACAACCCATTCACGCAGAAACGATCGATGCAAGAAATTCTTAAACGCACCCATAAACCTTACAAAAACAAAAAGCAGCCTCAACAACACTTAAAATCCATCAAGAGCCACACATCACTTCAGAGAACTAGTGTCATTCCAAAGCTTTTCCCAACCCAAAATCATATTCTCCAATTTCACTTCAATGTTTCTATACACTACTCTTCAAGTCCGGATTCGAAAACAACCAATGCCACACCGCCAATAGTTTCATCTATTTGTCCTGATTATCCTATACAATGGGTGAATGATGCATGCACTAGTGCCGCGATTGAGTCGTTCTAATCTATCAATTGGACTATCATTGACCCAAATTTGTTTCCCAAATAGAAATATTAACTTCAAAGTCAGAATACCCACTTTACTTAATTGATTGCTTTAAGCTTCAATGAGACAAAAACAGCAATAAAAACCTAGCATTGACTATTTGGATTACAGCCATTTCTTCTTCCTACACCTTAAACTACCAACAAAGACAAACACCCAGAACCCACAAATGCCAAATTCAACCAAAATAAGAAACACCCACCTCACTTTTAACACCCATTAAAGAAAAAAAAAAAACAAAACAAAAACAACAAATTAATCATTCCATAAACACAACAGAAATAAATAAACAACTTCTATATAAATAATAAAAAATATATAAATAAATATACCCCTTAATTATAGGATAAGAAAAACTAACAGCGAATGTTTCTAATTCATGATCAAAGAAAAAAAGAGTTGTTACAAAAGTTTAGGAATAAGAAAAAGATTAAAAATTAGACCTGGAAATCGGAGCTTCTGGGGAAAGAAATGGTAAGTGGAGAAGGGTTCGATCCAAAATGGGGAGAAGAGAAAAGAAAAGGAGTTTTTGTGGGGGAAAAAGACTCAAAAAGAGAAAGATTTGGAATAGTAGGAGAGAGAAACGTGTAGAATTGATGTGTTTGCTTCAGCAGTTGGGCATCACTATTTTGGGATTTTTGCTACTTTTTGTATGTATCTTTGAGTTATGGAGTACTAGTATCAAATTATTTTAGTCCTTGTTAACTGTTTACAAGTCTACAAAAACGACATGCCAACATTTTTCTATGTCAAATATAGGATATTTCCGTTTTTGTATACTTTCCTGTGGATGGAGTTATAAACTTATAATGATGATGATAACTGATTTTGTAGTATGGTCTCTAGATTTATGATGCATATCTTAAATTCTTAATCTACCTCCTCTATGTGACTAAAATTTGGAAAGGGTCGGGCTGGATTTAAACCTAAAAGTTCATGCCTAACTGCCTAAGCACGAAATATTGTCGTGTTAGTCGGTTCAAGACGGACTTTTCAAGTTAGTCTTGGATTTTGAACTATTCTAGCAATAGCAATCGAAAAGTTAAGAAAATGGAAATACATTCCAAAAGTTCCAGCTAGCAATCGTCCCATTTGAGGCATCATTGCTAGTTGTCGGTGTCCAAGATGTCGTCTTCATGGGCTATTTTCGTAGTCGCAAAAATCAGGTTATTACGTAGGATTTACTTATTATATATATAAGCATCAGGATTCCCTAATCAAGGTGAGTTGCATTCATCCCAATACTCGTACATGGTATCACAATTAGTGCAACATTCAAGAAATGGCACGCCATTTGAAAGTCTCTACGAGACTTGAACATACAACTTGTAATTCTAAAATTGAGTGTCTTACCACCAAGCTATGTGATATATCGTGTTGTCTTTTGAATACAAAATATTAATGTGGATCGAATGACAATATGAAAACAAATTTAATCTTTTGAATACAAGATATTAATGTGGATAGAATGACAATATGAATAACAAATTTAATTTCCAGAAAATTGAATCATAAATTAAAACGTATATATATAATCAACCCCATATAATGCCTCGAGGCATCGCCCGGGTCCAAATTTTAATTGATACTATACAAAGAGGTTTATTTTAATTTTAAATCATTATAAAGCTCAGCCCGCCCCATTAAGAATCCATAATTAGATGCTCGTATAAAGACTTGACCCATTTGTTTATTGGACGGATTCGACCCAATTATAAGTTTATAACTGGGACAGGTTAGGGCTTATTATTAATGGGGCTACAAGCCTACAACCCATTGAATTGATCTGTCTCTCTCTCAGTTTCTCTGAGTTCTCCATTGAAACGCACTGAACATCGCACTTGACGTAATCCATTACAAACTATTTGTTCTCAGCAGCTTCTGAAGTAAGTTCTCCTTACTTTTCTCTCATCGATTTTCTTCTACCTTTCATGGTGTAAATCATCACATCAATCCTATTTTCGTATTTGCAGAATTAATTTGTACCTCTGTTTCAATTCCTTTCGATATCTAATGGATGGTATTTCCCTTCACTCTTATTTTTATCATTTTCTTCGATTTTTGAATGCACTTTTCATTCTTAACTTTCTGATTATACATAATTTGTTAATTTAAATGGGTTTCTGGGTTGTGTTTGCCTAATTTCTTACATTAGATAGAAAATCATTTTAAGCTACCTTATTTTGTATGATGGATTTTTTTTTTTTTTTCTCAATTTAAACTTTGATTATGGAATTAACAATTTTGAATGAATGAGGAGATACAAGGTTATTTTTGGACAATATTGTGATTAATGTTGTAATTGCCCTTATACGGTAGTTTAGATATTAATGTTGTAAGTTCGAACAAGTAAAAGTCAGATGAATATAACACCCCGTTATCCTCTCAGCTTACGAATCTGGAGTTGTTGGGAATTTTATATTCAATTTTTTCTGTGACATTACATTTTATGTTCTGGGGGATTTTTCAGAGTTATTTTTTAAGTTATTTGAAATTTAAATGCAACATTAAGCATGGACCTTTTAGCTTAACATATGGCAATTATAGATTGGATTAAGGAGTTTCGCGGTAGGAGATCTGGAATGAAGGTGCTGCAAGAGCAAATCGACAACTATATAACTGCACATGAGAAGCGCGAGGAGCAGGTGATTTTCCTTCTTTCCCTCGACATTACAATACATGTACTTATGCTTCCCCTCTAAACAATAGAGTGATGGACTATAATATAATAAATGTGGTTCAGGCATTTATACTTTCAACCTGTTTGTCATCCTTTCGATGCCCATCTCTCTGCCTTTATTAGACATAATTGATTCTCAATATAGATTCATACATTTGTTCCTGAAGCACATACAAACAAGAAGTACAAGGTTACTGTATTTTGCAACGTGCATGCTCTTGCAGACTTGCTTAACTGTAATCAGTGCAAGTCTAAGACTAAGGGCAGATGGTTACAACTTACAATTTTGTAAATTCCTTGTTATTGTTCTGGACAGTGGACACATTGCTGTTGGCAGTTGAAATCCAATTCTTTTGATGTGGAACAGCTGCCTTATCATTCCAGATATTCCCTGTACGTGGTGTATTAAGGAATTAGTAACAAATTCAAGTCTACTTAAATGGTTTCGCCCTTGTTAATCAGTAGGTGTTCATGTCTGAATTCTATTTTCCAGTTTGGTGTGTGGCCACCTCAAGTCCTTAACTACTTCCTTGATGTGTATATAATTGTCTTGGTTTTGTATTACAGGCAAAAAGAGAAAGAGAAGCCAAGCTTGCCGAGGAAGGATGGACTGTTGTTGTACATCGCAAGGGTGGGAAAAGGACAACTGATCATGATAGTGGTGTTGCTGTTGGATCTGTAGCTGAGGCTGCTGTGCGCGACAAATTGGCCAAGAAAAAGAGTAAGGATGTTGGGCTAGATTTCTACCGATTCCAGAGGATAGAAGCACACAGGAGTGGTATGGCTACATTACATTTATGCTCTCAGATTTACTTTTTACTTGCAAAGTGAGATGGCATTGAAATCCTCTTTATTTTAGGTGTCCACTTTTGTGGATTATGTTGATGTCTCGTATGGTTACTATTTATAATTCAATGCTGATTTTGGTTCTTCATGTATCCTGAGCCTTGGCATTCTTGATAGACAAATGAGGTGTTGCATTGTCAACAATGCATTTCCAAGTTTCATTTTGTTATTAGAAATCTCATGGCTTCTCCTTTGCTCATACTCTGATACTCGCCTAGGGATGTGTTATGACTTTCAAGCTCCATCCTGAGCGTAACTTTTGAAACATAGTAGACTCACTCGTTTCAAATTTATTTGCTCACCCCATACTTGCCACAACCTTTTTCTAATAGTGCTGTTACATCCTCCTTCCAATCACGGAGCAATTGCGACTATTGCATGCCCATTTCACTTAATTCTGGAATAATAATCAAGTAATGCTTTGTTGACTTAATTATCACTTGATGCTCAACTGATTTGGAAAAATATTTTCTTAGTCTATAAGTTGTGTATCACAATTGTTGACATGTTAGTCTTAGCTCCAAATGATGATCTCGTGTTGGATCAAATATACAGATGCAGATTAATTTCACCTCAGCTCATTTCTCTATGCTCAAGTCCTATCTGTTTGCAGATATTATGAAGCTACAAAGTAAATTCGAGGAGGACAAGAAACGGATACAACAGATACGAGCTGCAAGGAAGTTTAGACCTTACTGACTGTTTCCTTACAATCACAAAGCAACAGAAGTATTTACAAGAAGGTTAGAGAACTAGTTCAATGAGTCGGAAGCGACAAAGAACTTTTGATATCATCCATGGATACAGACTTTATATTCCCTTAGTGCTATGTCTATGCAGAAACCTGATCTTTCCCTATTGTAACAAGTTGAAATATCATAGCCTCATAGGTTTGATTTTTTTATTTTTTTATTTTTGTTTTTTTTAATACGTTGTAGTATTTTGTGATATACGAACTAACAATATAAAAGTTAATTTTATACCCAATCATACAATTTATTCGTCTCTTAATAATTATATCCAATCATACACATTTTTTCGTTTCATAAAAATTGCACTATTTAATTTGGGCTTTTATATATGATTTCCAATATACCTGGTAAAAAGTAAATATCGTCAATTTCATACAAATATAATAACATTTCACAAGAGTAATAAGAATTATTTCTTATGGATTGGTGAGAAATTGTAATCAATATATTAAAAATTTGATTCAAAGTAAATAGGACAATCCCTAAGGGTCAACGTGAGTAACCCAATTTAACATGCATAACTAAATATGATGAATTGGTGATCAATCATCTATCTCTGTTCAATTTAGGTCATATTTACATATATAAAGAGCTTAATGGGTATTTTATTTATTGTTTAGGTCGGATAACATATAAATTTGTTGTCAATTGATCTATAATGATCAATTTCAATTCAAATCATTTGAATAGGCAATATTTTATTGTCAATCAATAGATTATGTTCAATTAAAATGTCAATATTTCATATGAAGTTAATTCAAATCATTTGAATAGGATACCTAAATTAAATAATTTGATTTCCCTACGATTTTATCGTAGAGTTAAAATTACATGTAAAAACAATATATATAGTCAGGTCGGATTTGCCAGGTCTATGTATACTCAGTAGCTATTAGCCAATCCGCATGAAGAATTTACTTCCATCTTCCTTGTATTTCGTAAGCACTGAGCGCATCTGATTTGAGGCTTTGAGCTACTGACGCCATTGATGAGCTCTCTCTCTCTCTCCAACTCCAGCACTATTAATATAAAGACTTTATTAACTCAATTCATTATTCCATAATTTATAACTTCAACCTCCTCATACTTCACTCAACCAACAAATAATCAGGTTTGTATTTCTTTTTCATTACTACGTATTATCACTGTTTTTGTCTTGCAATACCTAAAGTTTTTATGATAATGTGTTTGAATTATTCATTTCATTTTAAATACTTATGATTTAGTATATAATTTTTCAGTTTTCCATTATTCCCAGATACGTGGTATTCTTGGTTACTAACTTAATATTTGACAAAATTAAGATAATTAAAGAGTATTAATGTAGTGATAAATCAAGTAAGGGATTGCTCAATTGGTTTAAGCTTCTCTACCAGCTTCAGGGATCCTGTGATCGATTCTCATCACAAGATTATCTAAAATAAAATAGACGCTATATTATGGGATGGAGAGAGTATATAATACTTGTATACTGACTATACTCCTAGAAAATTTGAATTCTCTGTAAATTTCATTTCAGGTAGATAGTCTTGTGATTATGTACATGTTGGAGTTTTTACATAACGTATTAGTGCCATTTTAAAAGGGTCCTTTTCTTTTCTGAGAACGAATCAGCCGAGTATGGCTTCTGAGACTGCACATGTGAATTACCTAGGATGGGCAGCTAGAGATTCATCAGGGGTTCTATCACCTTATGAATTTAAACGCAGGTATGATGAACGGTATTACATTTTGCATACTCGGATGCTCCTTTTATGAGGTATTTATGTACTGAATTATAAGTACACTTATTAGGGCCGTTGCAGTGGATGATGTGTCAATTAAAATAACACATTGTGGAGTGTGTTACGCGGATGTAATTTTGACAAAAAATCTTCATGGAAACTCCATATATCCTTTGGTGCCGGGGTATGTATCTATGTAATGAAATAAATGAAATGTATGTATAGCTTTGAAACTAGCCTTTTGGATCTGATAAAATTGTGTTTGTTGTGTTTAGCCATGAGATTGTGGGAATAGTGAAAGAGGTTGCTACGAATGTTGATCGTTTCAAAGTTGGGGCTCATGTTGGAGTGGGAACTTATGTCAACTCATGCCAAGATTGTGAGTATTGCAATGAAGGGATGGAAATTAACTGTGTGAAAGGAACAGTCTTTACGCTCAATAGAGTGGATACAGATGGTACAATCACAAAAGGAGGTTACTCTAGCTCGATTGTTGTTCATCAGAGGTGGGTAATTCATAAAAAAAAAAAGAATGCTATTACACAATGACTTCTAGTTCTAGCTAACTCTTTTCTTTTGGTTGATGATGACAGAGGACTTTATTTTAAGTCCTAAAACGATTTCTTAGTGTCTTTGTTTCTGCAGTAGTTGAGTGAATTCATTAGTGTCATTTTGATCAAGCAATTCGTAAATGTGCTGTTAAGATACTGCTGAATTTTCAGATATTGCTATCGGATTCCTGACAATCTTCCCTTGCACTTAGCAGCACCGTTGTTATGCGCTGGAGTTACTGTTTATTCTCCCATGGTTCGCCATAATGATGAACCAACCTGGTAAAAGTCTTGGGGTGGTTGGGCTAGGTGGTCTTGGACATATGGCTGTTAAGTTTGGTAAGGCTTTTGGACTGAAAGTTACGGTTTTTAGCACCAGTGTATCGAAGAAAGAGGAGGCCTTGAGCGGGCTTGGTGCACATAATTTTGTAATTTCATCTGATGAACAACAAATGAAGGTAACTATTGCTCAACTTTATAGTAGTAGCATAGTGCTGCCCCGTGCCGTTCTAGTCTAATTATGCTTCTTCTAGGCCTTTGCTAAATCATTGGACTTCATAGTTGATACTGCATCTGGAGATCACCAATTCGAGCCATATTTGTGGCTTCTTAAGACATTTGGTGCTTATGTTCTGGTAGGCTTCCCAAAAGAAGTGAAATTCAGTCCTGCAAGTCTTTCAGTAGGTTTGTCTATCAACTGTATTGGACTGCTGACTTACATTCAAGTTAGTTCCTACATATGCAGCATTCAGTAGGTTTATCCATCAATGTTACGATTTTCTGACAGGCATGAAGACTATCTCTGGTAGTTTAGCTGGTGGTACAAAAGTTACTCAAGAAATGTTAGAGTTCTGTGCTGCAGAGAAAGTATATCCAAATGTAGAAGTTGTTCCAATTGAATATGCAAATGAAGCTCTTGACAGGCTCATAAAGAGAGATGTGAAATATCGTTTTGTGATCGACATGGAGAATTCCCTCCAGTGATATCCTTTGAAGAAGATGGAAGCATACATTAGGCCAAACCTCGAAATACTGTGTAGGATTTACAGTTTACGCATCATAGAGCACCTTCCCAATTTATGCTCTTGTTTATATGAGACTGAAATTTAGTGTTAGATTTAGGTTTTGAGATTGAATTGAAACAAACAACTTGGCTTTGAGATTGAAAATAAGAGATGTACCATTTTCAGAATACTAGGAAAGTTTTTTGTTACAAAAGATTGTTACAGGAGACACTCTGACAGCACCTTTGTGAATAAGTCAGGAAGCTGAGATTGAGTGAGGGGAGATATGTAAGCTGACTCAAGCCTTCAAGCACTTTGTCTCTGGTAATGTGGCCATCGATCTCAATGTGCTTCTTACATTTAGCAATGTGAAGAGGCGATTGACTATCGCAATGAAAGGTTACTGGTATTAAATCTGAGATGCCAAGTTCTTTCATAAGGCAAACGATAACCACTTCGGAGGAACTTATACTCTGCTTGTTTATTTCCAACTAATTGGAACATTCCCAAGCAATAAATCATCGACGATTAGCAAGCAAACATTAACAGAGACAATGAAGAATTTACTGTGGAAACCTGAGTGTTGGAAGAAAACCCACCAATCCACTACAAGTTAAGAATTGAAGAAGAATGATAACGATTACAAGCTCTCCCACTCACTTTCTGTGTTTAACGCTTGATCAACTTGGTGTGCACATTTTAATCAATTTAATGCTCATACCGATCGTGTACGTTGAATTCAAATAAGCTTGATGTATATCTGTAGAAAAACAATTACAAATAATAGCAAAAATTTAAACTCTGTAGTATACAAAAGGATCAAATTCCAACTTCCAAGGGTGAAGACTGAAGAGTAAATGAACTTATTGCATAATGCATTCTGCACAGTACAAATAAGGCAGCAAATAACTAAGTATAAAACCTCTTTTTTTTTCTTTTTTTGACGAGAAGTATAAAACCTTTTATAAGAAGCTTATATGTATATAAATGGTCAAGAAATAAAAATAGTATACATATATATTTTACACACCACCCCGCCGAAAGCCAGCTTCATTAAATACCTCGACCAAACACAAGCATAAAACGGGAAAGGTTCTCTATGGTGTATAAGCTGTAAAGCCTACTCAGCTTAGTTTCAATGTTTGGCCTAGACCTCTATCTTCTCCAAAAGATATCACTTGAGGGAATTCTCAATGTCGATCACAAAACGATATTTCACGTCCCTCTGAACAAGCCTCTCAAGGGCTTCATTTGCATATTCAATCGGAACAACTTCTACCTTTGGGTATATTTTCTTTGCAGCACAGAACTCCAACATTTGTTGAGCAACTTTAGTACCACCAGTTATGCTACCAGAAAAAGTCTTCATACCTGTTAAAGAAATTCATAGAATACAGAATAAAATGATGGGTTATGCAAAATTAGCATCTTTTATTTGAATGGAATTCAGCAGTTCAGTTTATTTGGTACACAGACCTAGTGAAAGACTTGCAGGACTAAATTTTACTTCTTTCGGAAATCCCATCAGAACATAAACACCAAATGTCTTTAACAGCCACAAATATGGATCAAACTGGTGCTCTCCGGATGCAGAATCAATTATGAAGTCCAATGATCCAGCAAGGGCCTAGATTGAGCATTATGGTACTTAATTAGACTAGATACGACGTATAGTAAGACAGAATTATAGTACTTCTATAAGTTTTTGACAGTAGTTACCTTCATTTGATGTTCATCAGAAGAAATTACAAAGTTGTCTGCACCGAGTACATTTAAGGCCTCCTCTTTCTTTGATACGCTGGTGCTAAAAACTGTGACTTTCAGACCAAAAGCCTTCCCAAACAATACAGCCATATGTCCAAGACCACCTAGCCCAATCACCCCAAGACTTTTACCAGGTTGGTTCATATTATGGTGTATCATAGGAGAATAGACGGTTATTCCAGCACATAATAGCGGTGCTGCTAAATGTGAGGGGTAATTTTCAGGTATACGATAGCAGTACCTGAAAATAATTCAGCACGAAAAGATATTTGATTCAGATTCAGTGTCTAATCCTCTAAAACACATGCACTAAATTCACTTGACAAATACTGAATAATTTCTCCGGCCTCGTGATCAACTACTGCATAAACAAAGTAAAATGCAACCATTTTTGGACTGGGATAAAGTCATCTATCACCAGTTCACCACCCAACCGAAAAGAACAGAGTAAATTAGAGTAAAAACGACAAGGTTAAGTCCATATATATGAAACCCACCTTTCATGAACGACAACATAGCTCGAGTAACCTCCTTTTGTGACTGTACCATCTGCATCCACTCCATTAAACGTATAAACTGCTCCTTTCACACAATATACCTCCATCCCATCATTACAATACTCACAATCTCGACATGAGTTGACATAAGTTCCCACTCCAACATGATCCCCAACTTTGAAACGATCAACATTTGGCCCAACCTCTTTCACTACACCAACGATCTCATGCCTTAAAACAGCAAACACAGCTTCATCAGAACTCTCAAAGGTCAATCTCAGTGTTATACAATTCAGTAGTAAAAACTCCACTATAAATAAGCTACATACCCGGGCACCACAGGATACTTGGTGTCACCAGCAACGTTCTTTGCCCAAGACACATCCGCATAACACACTCCACAATGTGTAATCTTAACTGATACATCATCAGCTGCAACGGCCCTAATAAGAGTACTTAAAAGTCAGTACATAGAAACCTCATAAAAGGAGCATCCAAGTATGCAAAACACGTACAATACCCTTCATTCATACCTGCGATTAAATTCATAAGGCGATAGAACTCCTGATGGATCTCTAGCTGCCCATCCTAGGCAATTATGTGCTTTTTCCGAAGCCATACTCAGCTGATTCTGCTAATATACAATATCAAGTTTTATATTGTATGTAAGCTTTTTCGCAGCTTATGCATTAAGTTCGCCCCTTACTCAACAAGGAGTATTGAATTTACAGTGTTACACACATCGTTTTAAGAAGGTAAGAAAAAGAACCCTACTGACGTGGTACTAATATGTTATACCAAGTATTATGTATAAATAGTTAAATAAAGTAAAACACCAGCATGTACCTAATCAAATTATTATCTGTCATTTTGTTTTAATAAAATCTGAATCAGATGTTCAGTTTTTTTGTTACAAAATTTGGATTGCATTTCAAGTTAATTTGATTTTGCACTACTTGTACATATCACGTTAATTTTAGTATCATGAAAAATTGAATAGTTTAATTAGGAGTCATAAAATTTACAGACAATTAAGATTGAAAAGTTTGCTCAATTTTGTGTTTTAGGACTACAATTTTACTCTCACAAAAATTACTTAATTCTACCACTTGTTTTTCTCATCAAATTCCACCTAAAGTTATATGTCTATAAGTCTAACAATTGGAGACAAAGAGAGTATACATAAATGCTAAATTTTGGCCATTTAATATAAATTCCTAGGTACAAATAAAAGAATATCAACCTTAGTCTCTTTAAAATTTTAGACCACCCTTATTACAAAAAAAAAAAAAAAAAAAAAACCACTCCGTTTCTTTGAAGTTCTTTACACCGTTGTAGTCCATTCTTAGCGTGGTAACCGGAGTTGTGGTGTGAGTAATTACTACATCCTCCCTAAGGTGTTAAACTCATACCTTGTGAGTTTAAGGTATTGGTTTGAAAATTAAAGTAATTAATACTTCGTATTTGCATATAATGACCAAAGATAAAAACAATATTCTTATGAATAAAAAATAAAATAAAATAAAATAAAAAAGAATTAAAACGAACCTGAAATTTCGTGGGTTGGATACTATGAATAAAGTCGATAGAAAAGGTTGATAATACGAAGTATAAATTAATTAATTAATGAGTTTAGTTGATTATAATTTGATATTTATAGTAGTGTTGGCCTGTTGGGGTTGTAGAAAAAGAAGAGTCATAAGTGAGTGGGTCAAATTTGCCGGGTCAAATTTGCCGATTTACCGTGCTACAAGTCTACAACCGCTGATTCTGCTTTTGGACTTTTATTCGTACCACGTAAATTAGATGATGCGCTCAGCACCTACGAGTACAAAGAAATTAGCATAAACTTGTTGATCCCAATCCTATATAAATGATATAGAGGCGATTCAAGTTAAAGGTGGTAGGCAAAACCATAATTAGTTTAAGAGCCTTCCAATGACGGCTTTCGATTAATGATACTTCTTCCGTCTTTGAGTAATTGATATGTTTGACTTTTTTTACTATTTGTCTCGGGTGAAAACAATAGGTCCTTCGTCTGGACCTTTCTTGTGGGCTGAAGACTGGACTCGGCCCAAGTGAGGATTGGGACGAGGGTTTCATGCACAGCAAACACACGTAAACTGGCCTGGGAGTTGTATCGAGGAAGGCCCCTCCGATGCCGTAGTCAGTACAATGTTTAGAGAGAGAAAGCTACAAGAGTATTAATTGCTTGAGGCTTGAAGTGAATGTATTTAGAGAGATAATAGTGAAGGCTTTTATACCTTACCCAATAGATAAATGAGCCTTAAGTCATGTAGGCTTGCCATATTGACTGGACCTTTAACTGACTTGACACTTGTTTGGAAAGTTGATCCTTGCTTTGGGCTTTTGCAATTGAATCATTTGTGGACCGGCCCAATTAGAGTGAATTGGACCCAAACAACTTGTCCCCCAAACCCGGTTCGACAGTGTGACGAAGTGGGTTTTGAAATTTCTTCGGTTTTCTTTGCTTTTTCAAGTACCCCTCTTTTTTTTTCCGTTTTCTCGCACTACCACCGCTCGAAAATGGCCAGCGACCACGTAAAGAGGCATATGGAGGTTGAACCGGATATTGAGGAAGAGACGGAGGAGAGGCCGCAATTGATTCCGCGGCGGAACCGTCCTCTGGCAATGATGCCGCTTCTCAGCGGTCAGAACTGTAATGTCAGGGAGTTGCTGCTACCCCGAGCGGGGCCGCAATCAGGGCCGTGCCGATCTCCAGTTTTCCCCCCAGAGCTTCGGAAGGTGCTAGCACATTAGGCTGAAGCGCGGCTTCGGCATCTAGGCCATTGACTTCCGAGGAAAGGGAGTGGGCTAATGTGGATGAAAATAATGGCATCATGACGGCTCGACCTTATTCATGGTGGGTTGAAAATAACACCACATACCGCTTTGCCGAACAAATTGAAATCTTCTACGACATAATGGAGGAAGATGGGTACTGGTGTCGAATGCCTATTGCCGGGGATAGAATCCATCGCCCTCCACCTGGATATATTGGGGTTTATACTCGGCAGATGCAATATGGGCTTCGGTATCCTGCCCGGTACAACATCTCGTTGTCTCAGCTGACCCCTGTCAGTTATCCGAAGAATAATGACTTATCTTTGGGTGTGCCTATTTTACGGGCTCACGTCGAGTATGCACTGCTTCCACTGCATGCACAAGTTGATGCCGAATAAGCAATCCAACAAATGGCATGGCCCCGGTTGGTGGCAAATCGAATATGAGAAGGGGTTTTTTTCTACTTATCCGAATGATACCTTGGATAAGGATTGGAGAGGTCAATGTATCTGGGTTCGGGCGCCTTCAGACGAGGATCATCCACATTTTTTCGGTGGCCCCCGATACTTGAGGAAGCCTGACCCTAAGATGTTCAGCATCGGGTCTGATGAGTTCTCCGAGGCCGATTTGAAGCAGATGGAGCTCTTCGGCAGGAGCCACAGGCCTGGGGCTACAGGCCGAATGGCAAATGTGCCTACCCTCTGGCTGCCTTACTGCCACTATATCTTCTAGGTGAAGATACTTGCTGTCGTTGGCCTTAGTCGAAGGTACCAAGGAGGTAAGGAACTCGGCTTGGGCCAAAGACTTTATAATTTTTTGTTATTTCCTGCATTCTGATGCTTATTTATGTCGGCCAAGCTAACCGTTGTCTTTTTGGTTTTTCATAGCTGTACGAAGAGAACTCGGGCGTTGATTACGAAGTGCTCAGGATTAGTCAGGAGAGGAACCCGATTACCAACGCTCTTAAAATCACTGATTCCAAGGATCAGGCCTTTTCTTTGCACGAGAAGAGGCTTCAGATAGTCACAGCTGTTGAATATCAGGCGCAGAAACTCGGTTGAAGAGCAAGCCGCTGCGACTATCGCCGCTGAGGCCTCCAGAAGTGGAGTTGGGCCTTCTACTCCAGCTGCTGAGCTAAAAGCAGAAGGAGAAGAAGTCAAGGAGGAAGAAGAGGACTCCGAAGACGCTCGTCTGCTGAAGACTTTGGTGAGCCCTTAAACTTGTCTTAATCTGCTTCTTCTTCTTCTTCTTCTTTTTTTTTTACTCGAACTTATATGACTCTTTGCCCCCTTACCCCTTCTTCTACAATCTGACGAAGAAGAAGAGGACAAAAAGAAAGCATCCGAGTCTGTTCGGACGAATCATCTTCGGACGAAGAAATGTTGGGCCCGAAAAAAAGAGTAATTATAAGGTCGGGGCAGTTTCAAGCTGCCCCCATTCCTGCCAAGAGACCTCGGCTCGAAGAGGAAAGGCAAGAGGTGATCAAGGAAAAGACTCTTATCCCTCTTGAGGGTCCTACTGAGGGAGAAGCTCAACAAAACATTCCTCTTCCCGAGATTCATACCGAGGAAGAGGTTAAGCAGAAAACTCCTCCTCTTGAGCAATTGACTAAAACTCAAGAGGTTGAATCCTCAAGCTTGGCTCCTCCACCATCTCCTCGTCACATGGCCGAACCTTTTGCTGACAAGATTCAGCAAGAAGCTGATGCACTGCTAGTCCAACCCAAGGATGATGAACTGAAGATTCTGGACGGGGAGCCTAAGGATTCCAATGCTGGAGGCTCGGAGGATGACGAGGCTGAGAAGAAAGTTAAGGATGCGAAGAATTTCGACATGCCTTCGACTTCAGCAGACAACTCTTTCAAGACTTTTCAGTCTGTTGAGATGGGGTTTGAGTCAGCCCCTCTGCTGATTGTTCCTGATGCGGCCAGGAACGCTCTTCGGTCTCACCGAGGCTCAGCTGTTGAGTTCTTCGGTGACTTGTCTGGCCTATCCGATTTGGAGAAAGCGAAGATTTGGTCTCTTCGGGCTATAGCTGGGATATCTGAACCCTTCGCGAAGGTTCCAGATCCTTTTGCCGATAACCAAAAGCTTCTGATGCAGGTAAAATTCCTCGTAGTTAAGCTTTTTTACTTAGGTTTTTTTTTTTCTTTACTTCGGCTGATTAATTTGAACTCTGCAGGCCGTTCATAACCACTACCTGACTGTGGAGATGAACGAAGAGCTTAAGTTCAAGCTCGAGGATGCTGAACTTCGAGCTAACATTGCTGGGCTCAAGCATCAAGCTACCAAAGAAGAAGCTGCTGCACTTAAGGTAGAACGAGACAAGCTGCAGGAGAACGTGGACATTGTTCTCCATAAATTGGAGAAGGTCGTATTCTTTATCCTAGACGAGGGGTATGCCTTGGTTAAAAAGTACGGGGCTGAGGATATCCCTGGTCTAGAGTCTCGGATTGAAGAGGGGGTGCAGCCAAACTCGACACATGATGGCCGAGGAGTTCAAGTAGAAGGCTGCTGGTGCTGAAGTAGAGTTTAGCAAGAAGCAATATGAGCTTCAGGACGAGATTTAGCGGCTTCGGAATGAGCTCAAATGCCAAACAAGCATAATCCTCTAAGGCCCAAGAAGAGCTGAAGGGTGCTCAGGATCAGATGAAGATTCAAGGAGAAGAAGCTGCTAAGACTCAGGCTAATCTTGAGGCTGCCCAGAAACTGCTGGAAGTCAAGATTTACACCAAGGAGCAGTATGGCGAGGGCTTCGAGAACGACTTCAATGTAGCTCGGCTCCTGGCTTTCCATGTTGATCCCAACAACAACTAGGACTTGGTTGAAGCTTGGTCCTTGGATCCAAAGGACACTCATGCACATGAGGCCAATCCAACTGAGATTACCTTCCTGACTCGCCAAGCCGAAGCTGAGGCTCGAGAAAAGGAGGAGGCTGAGAGGAAATAGAAGGAGGAAGCTAAGAAGAAAGAATCTAAGAAGACTCTTGCTCAGCCCGCATCTTCTTCTATTGGCGCTCAAGCCTCCAAGAGTCCAAGTACAACTGCTCAGCCTGATCCTGCCGATGCTGAAGCATAGGAACTCGGGCAGTCGTCTACAAAATCTTGCTTATCAACTTGTTCTTAAATTTAAACTTTGTCGCATCTGTTTTTGCCTTGAATATTTTGCTTCAGCTTGCCTTGATGTACAAACTCTTTATTTGCTTTTGTTTTTTAGTAATTGTACTTAATTCGACAGTTGTAATTTTCTGCTTGTGGGCGGCTGCCGATTTAGAACATTTACTATGTTTGTTCTGAAACTTTGATGTAGCTCGGAGATCCGAGCTTACTTGATTTGATTTGAATGCATAACCTTTTTCTTTTCCATTCCCTTTCTCTTTTTACATAGTTTTCTTGCTTTTTCCTCAAATTTTGCAAAATTTTTCTAAGTGTCGAGCTTCGGCTTGGAACTATTTCGCCTTTTCTCGCTGAAGGAGTAAGGTTGAGCTAAGTGCTTCTCATCCCCCAGAAATCTGAAGTTGTAATCTTCAGGTTTCTAAGGTGCTTGCTTTGAATTTTTCACTGCGGACAAAGTTTCGCCTTAGCAAAATTTCTAAAAACAAAATTTTTGAAGTTTATGCTGTTTTCCTTTTTCTTTTTTTAAGAATCTATGAGTTTGTTGCTTAAAAGTCTTAGACTCCGAGAGCAATATTCTCTCTATCCTTAAAATTTATCCGAGGGAATGACTATCTAAAACAAAAGGCCATCATTTTGGCAATGCTTCGGATATAACTCCTCTGAAGCACAATGCCAATGTTAGGCTATGCTTCGGATTCGTCCACGGCCTCTTTGCCCCAAGGAACTGATTTACCCAAAGTACAATGTCCTGAAATGGCTATACTTCGGTGGTGAAGTCATTGTTCCCTGTCAGGCAGGTTTGACGGCAATCCGAAGTACAATGCCTCTGCTGGGCTATACTTTGAACAGTGCCGAAAGGAAAGGTTTTTTCAAATAAAATATAGAAGACAGAAAAATGGAAACTTGCAAAATTGATAGAAATGGTGGCTCAAAGGCCTTTCATTAATTTAAAAAGATGCACTTCCATAGATTGGTCTTCCCTCAAGGGCTTATACATGATAGTTTTCAGTACATCAACATTCCAGTGGTTTTTCAGCTCGGTTTCGTCCAACTGTAATGATGTTGTGTTATGAAATTGGTGTGGATTGGTGGTGGACTGGAATTTTGATATGACGTAGTTAAGAAATTGGTATTTAGCTGATACCATCTTATGGCTTGTTGGTATTTATATGATACCATCTTATGTATGGCTGTTTATTGTTCTATGCCTGAGATTTTGACATTTGTGTAAATCTAAACATGTTACAACTTAATATGAACTTGTTTGTGGTGGTGTGTTGTGTCCAATAAATCGGGAAATCATGTGGCTGGATTTATGTGTAAACTGCTCTAAAGTGTGTGTTAAATTAATGATTTGTTTTTTTTTTTTTTTTTTTTTTTTGTGTGTGGTTGTAATGTACTTAGTCATGGTGTCTGAGCAGTTCAATGACTCCTCAGTAGGCTGCAAAAGTAATTGGGGGGTATGTTACAAAATGTTTGAGAGTTTTTTTTTAAGAGATTATACATTTCATGAGTTTTGTTCTCTGATCATAACTACGGTGCTATAAGTGAATGTAGATATTGAATCATTTTGCATTGTACCATATGTAGTCTAGCCTAAAAAAAATAATGAGGAATGTTCCAGCTGCTTCATCTAGCAAACAGACGAACAATAAAAAGAAAATGAAAGGTGTGGTTGTTGAGGATGTTGAGGAAGGAGAAGATTATAACTTTGACAAAATGATTAGTGGGTCAAATTCTGATGATGCTGTCTATGTGGTGGAAGAAGAAGAAGACTATGTTGAAGCTGATTTAAATGTTGCTGACTATGAGGAGGAGTCAGAGTACATAGTTACTCACACTGATAAGAAGCGTAAAGTTGTTCTTCTGCTAAAACCCTTGAGCAGACCTCCTCAGATTCAACAGAGGATTGTGAAAAGGGTAAAGCGACCAGTAGTAGTTGAATAAGAAGAGGTACATAAACAGTAAATTTCAAATAGGATGTAAAATGAGTTTGTATGTTGAGTTTGTGAATTTAGAATGGTAGATGATAATAAATATTTGTTTGATGGTAGGTCGTTGTTGAACAACCGGGCCTAACGTAGGGTGAGAAAGTAAAAAAAAAAATGGTGTGGTAGTTGCAACTCAGTAGAGGAATTGCAACTGGAACATAAATATTTAGTATTATTTCAAAATGTCCCATTTATTTTGTTCATGTATATGTGGTGATAAAAGGTTCTTTGCATTTTATTTTGTCATCAGCCAGCGAATTTCAATTATCGTGTTGGTGCTTTTGTTGATGTTGTTTAGGGGTTGAGGGTAGATGACGATAAAATTAAATAGTTGGAGGAAAGTGGTTTTGGAGGGTTGTTGACGCTGCAAGTAACGAAGTCGGATCGTAGGTTTTGTTACTGGCTTATGTCCAGGGTTGATCTTGAGAAGAAGATGTTTACTGGAGGAGATGGAAGGGAGTTACCTTTATGCCCTGAACATTGGAGAGTGCATATTTGGTCTTCCTCGGGGTCCAAACCCCGTGCCTGTTAGAGTTTAGAATGCTGCTATGCAAGAGAGAGTTAATCGTATTGTTGAGGATTATGGGATTCTGTCTTATTGTGATTCAGAAGGCACTTGATGAGTTTCCTTTGATGCCAATTACAACAGATTATGAGAAGGACCAGTTTATGAAAGCATTTCTGATAGTGATGTTGGGACTACTGTTATGTCCTACTACGAATGGTCAGAGCATGGCAACTGTCTTATTGCCCGCTGTTTCAATTGGGGCTGCTGCAAGTGATTTCGATTGGTGTTCATGTGCACACAGTTGGTTGATGACCTGTGTGCGAGACTTTAGGAAGAAGCTTGAGAGCAAAAGGTATGCACCTGGTGGCGGTGGATACGTTCTATTCCTTAAGGTGATGTTACTCAACCTTATAGAAATTTATTCCTTGTATTTATGTTATTAAAACATTTAAGCTTATGTTGATTGTGTTCGGTCATGCAGATTTTTTACTTGGATCACATTGCATTGCCTCGTTTGAGTTGGGGGAATATGCTAAGATTAGAGGTGTGGACTGAGAAGAAACTTGGTGTTGTTATTCAAGCCGATTTGCTCCCGTCATTAGACTATGGGAAACTGAAAGTAAATGTGTAATTTGTGTGTTATAATATATTTGTTTTCTGCTTATGTTGAAGATGTATTGATGTAAGTCTTGATTCCAATTTGCAGACTGTTGATGTAGCTTACGGGGAACGACATCCTTTGGTTGGAAGAGACTCCTTCCAACCGTTGGAAGTGAGGATTGCAAACGAGGTAATGGATTAGGGATTTGGTTGTATTCAGAGTGGTTGTTGTTAATTTTTTATGATTAGCTAACTCAATTTTTTACTTTATACACTCGGTTGTGGAAATGATGAAGCCTATGTTGAAGACCATGTTTGAGAATATGGAGATGATGCTGAAAGCTGGCAACAACAGGCCTACTTTGAGGAATGCGTCGAAGGAAAGGTCCCCTGTTCCTAGTGGTGTTGTCACTTCTTCTGGCTCTGACTCAATCAAGGAGCGCGAATTGGAGTCACCTAATGTGAATAGGACTTCGCTGGATGAAACTTTTAGGAAGTTGGATGATGTTGATATTGTTGGAAATACACAATTTACGGTTGGAGAAGTGATTAAGGAAGTCGCCCTCTAAGGTGTGTTCTGAATTTTGTCACGTTCATCACCCCAAAACAAGGAATATTGCACCTGAGTTAAGTCCAAAGGACGTGAACAAGAAAGGTACTTATTGTGAATCAATGGGAGGAAAGGGTGACAAGTCTGCTGAGGCATGTCAAATGGCAGCCTCTGGTGACAAAGGGGAAGCTGTGAATGGTTTGGAAGGCGAAGGAAACAAGGACAGTGGGGAAAGAGGGAAAGGGGGGCTTGGGAAGGGATTGCATGAACACGAGGCTTCACAGCTGCATTCACATGAATCTGAGGCTTCATTTATTTCAGAGGAAGCTGAAGATGGAGATAAGAACCGGAATCAGAGTGTTGGGAAGCGGTCCTTAAAGCCGTCTTCGAAGGTGATTTCTGGAGACTACGTTGTAAATCATAGGTTTCGAGTGCTTAAGCCAGCTGATACGAACTTGTAAATTGGATTAGACTTTGGTGTTCCGCAAGTGGCAGGTGAGTGCATGCGGTCCCTTTTTTTGTTTATTTGTTGACGTCGTGCTTTTATGAAGTAGCAACATAACATGGTTTTTGTTAATAATGAAGATATGAGGGAGTTTATTTGACATGTTAATATTCATGAATAATTCTTCTAGATGTAATTGTTTATGCTAATTTTAGTGTTGAATGGTCGTCACTTGAAAAGATGGTATTCAAATACTATACCTTCCTAATACTTTCCAGATCAAAGATGGTATTCAAATACTATACCATCTTGATACTTTCCAGATCAAAGATGGTATTCAAATAAGATAGCATCTAGGCCCAATTTGGTATATATTTTGATGTGATCCAGTGATTAAGCTGAAAGCTTGTCTATTTTTTGCATTCATTAGTCATTGCTGGTGTTATTGTTAAGAATTTTTAGATATGTAGTTCAAAATTCATTTGTTGTTTTTCTTCTGTCTGTGGTCCAACTCCCCTGGAATGTGAAGGGGATTTGCTAATAAGGAATGTTTCCATTATATTGTGCATTGTCGCCGAAGGATTGGTACGCAATATGAGGGCGTGGCATCTAAGTTGTATACTAAGGAATGGGGTATCCAGTATGAGGGGCACAACAAAAGGATCATGCTGCATCCTTCCTTTGTGGTACGTAAGATATTTTTGATTGTATGCACTGTATTGGTACATGTATGCTTTAAAATTGTTATATTTTATTTTTGCATTATTCAGATTAAGCTGGTCTGTGACATGGACAATGCTCCTACCCTTTCCAAAAAAACATGGGCAACCTTTGCAGGGTGTGCCTTCTAGACAACTTTCTATGGTGAGTTAGGTTGTTTTGATTTTCTATTTTGTATGCTGTGATTTGAAAGATAGGTTGTGATAAAGCGCTAGAATTGCAGCTACTTGTCCCTGTTCTAATGAAGGAACATTGGTGGTGTGCTGCCTTCTCTTTTAAAGAACAGAAGATTTGGTTGATAGACTTGATGTACTTTGATCCTGCTATAGAACCCGAAGCAATTTCTTTCATTTTTCTCGCTGCAGCCACTAACATCCGTTTCCGCTCCAAAAACCCTTTAGAAGTGTTATTGTGTTCATGCCTGAATATATACACTATTGAATTAAGAACCACAACCCTCGTGTGTCTTGCATGAGAGTTTAACACCATTAGCTCGACTTGGTTCAAAACCAAGGAAATTTACTCTGGATTATCAATTTTTTTAACTTGTACCAAGCTTAGTGGATTTTCATCAATTGATTGAGCTGGACACAAATGAATACTTAGTTGGTTTAGTCGCTCTCTATATATATATGTATGTATATGTATACATGTATGTATGTATATATATATGTATATGTATATGTATGTATGTATGTATGTATGTATGTATTACAATCTTTTGGATTGCATTGCGTTTGTACAATAATATGATGAAGATATAAGTGAGATTATTATCCACGATGTCACAAGATAAAATAAAAGCAAACACATGGTACGTGCTTTAGCAAATTTCTATTCTAATTGGTAGTCTACAATGATACCATTCTATCTCTAATTGGTATGCTACGTAGATACCATTTTTATTCAATTGGTATTAAATGAAATACCATCCAAGCACAGGTTGGTACTTGGAAAAATTACTGTTAATGTAAATCTGAACAACTATGGTACAACAACCTGATTTTGTTTCTACAAATCAGTTGATTATTGAATAATTTGAATCCTGTTGCAAATGATGTATGGACGGGTTGGTCGCAAACCCATTGTTAAATACACGACTGATTTGAGCGAAATGCATTTGACTGTGGTACTCGTTGTTGGTGAAGTACCTAACTGCGTCACTGTGCTCACTCATGTGAATTCCACCAGCTAATATCCTTCCGTTAAACCCTGAAGGGCCACTCCCATTGCTTGGTATAGCATATTGGCCCTGATTGTGGACCTACAAATGCCAACATATACATGTAGCTAGCTTAATACTTAAAACACTAGCCTTTAACATAAAAAACGCAGTTGCCGCATATATTAATCACCTATTTATACTACAAGTACCTGATGGTGCCCATGTTCTTGAAAATATGGGGGCATCTATTGAGTGGCCAACATATTAGGAATATACATTGAACACATCACACACTACACTTACCTAGTTTTCGAAGTTGAAGGGATGTACAGTCCCAATGTCATAATCCACATCAGTGTCATGCCCCTACCATGTTTCTTCTTACCACCTATCTTAGCAACCTTGGCCTGTTTATTCGAACCCCCTTTTTCTGCCGGGTATACGAACCGAGATCTTCTAGGTCTGCCCTTTTTATTATTACCCCTAGGTTCGGGATCTTTCACACATGTTGAATTGGGTGTTTCTTCTGGTTATGCAATGCTACCTTTGTTAACTGAGCTAGGGGTTTTTGGAGTTGGAGGCATAGCCTGTTTCACCACCTCAAGATCACAACTAGGCCTTTCATCACCGCCAGAACCTTGGCCTGAACCTTGAGCTAACACACTTAGTTCATCAACCTTAATGCTCATTAATTGAATCATATCCATCAGGACTTCAACAGCTTCATCCGATGATGAAGCATGCATAACAACAGGTTCAAGAGCTAACATCAACTTATCATATCTCATCACCTCTTCCGTTTTGGACGCATCATGATAAGCAACTTTGGTAAGGGTATGTTTCCTACTAATATCCTTTCTGCACCTATCAAGAATGTACATGGGAGGGACCTCACTAACACCATTCATGTCTAAAATCTTTATTATGTGTCTACAAACAATCCTATGACATTCAAAGTGGCGACAATCACAGTATGCCTCTTTTTTCTCCGTGTTATACAAAACTGTATACTCCTTCAACCGATCTTTTGAGGGAACTTCTCTCCTCTTTTTCTTGCAATATATCCATACACGATGTGAGAAGACATGCTCCTCCTCAATATGTGACACCAACTTCTTTGGCTCGACAGGGGTCACATATGCCACACGGTTGCACTGATTTTGTACTTCAACAAACTTTGCATCCGTGTAAAGTTTTTGAAATTTACGTTCCAGACGAAATTCTGATAATAAAGGCCTCACATAACGTGCTGAGTTCGCATCCGCATCCTGCTCATCATTTGCACGGCTTTCCAGGCCTTACAATGATTAGGAGCAAACTCAGATAGGCGAGTGTGCTTGTTAATATACCCATCAAAAAAGCTATTTATGCTCTCAACCCTTTGAGTTGTTTGCATTCCTGCCCAAAAGACATCTTTAAATTAACATACGCGGGAATCCACATCTCTCGCTCCTCGAACAGGCCTACCAACAAACACAAACATAAAAAGGCCAATCATCATCTACAATACCAAATAGTGCACTCAGCTGGTTATGGACACATCAGGGACAGTAATCCCAAGGATAAGAAGGAACATAACACATCATGAACACATCAGTCATTATCGACATCATGAACACATCTTAAATTCTGTTACATATGTCTATGAGGTGACCTTCTGTTCTAATGCTACCTACTTAGGACTTCTGTATTTTTATAATATACTTTTTCAGAATAAACTATCTTTCCACAGGGATGAATTATCAGCTGGCTTAACTTAAAAAAATTACATCAAAAGTGTAAAATCATACTGAATATGGCATGGCAACATGTGTACACTATCTCCTCATTTCAGTGAATTTTCAGCACATTTACAGAACATTAACACTAAAAGTTAGGCACGTAATAGCATTTCAACTGAGATACTGTCCTAATTAGTATTAAATAAAATACCATCCAAGCCCATGTTGGAACTTGGTAAAACTACTGCCAAATATATAACATAACCAAACAGGACCAAATCAACAAAGCATGGACATTCACTTTAACTTTTACTTTATTCAAATACAAGAAATGAAAAAACTGACCTTCTAGCCAATCATAGAACTCAAAGTCTTGTAGCTTGAACTTTTTCACAACTTCCCACCAAGAATCAACAAACTCCTTCAGGGTAATGTTGTTATAGATCACATGCTGCAACTCCTCTTTGACATCTTGATAGTTAGACAGAGCACCAAGTTTCTGCCCTAACTTCTTCATTATATGCCATATACACCACCAATGGGGCGTGTTTGAGGCATTAAAAAAACAGCTCTAATCGCCTTCCTCATCGCCGCATCCTGATTTGTCATGATAGCTGTCGGGGCCTTGCCTCTCATGCATGACACCCAAGTTTTGAATAACCACTCAAAGGTCTCGGCATTCTCATGTGAAACCAAAGCACACCCAAGTAGGATAGTCTGACCATGGTGATTGACCCCTACATAGTTCGAAAACGGTAGTTCATATTGGTTTTTCAGGTACGTCGAATCGAAACAAACAACATCCCTAAAATATTGATACGCCTCCCTACTCCAAGCATCAACCCACATGATGTCTTTCAATCTCCCCTTTTCATCAAGTCGATGCATGTGAAAAAAAAATTAATTATCGGCAGTCATTCTATCAAAATACTCCAACATAGCAGAGGCATCACCATTTTTTAACTTCAACCTCCTCTTTCTATTCACCAAATTGTAAATATCTTTTTTCGTGAATCTCATATTGGCAACACCATTTTTTTGGCTTGCCATATTGTTGAAAATCTGCCCTACCGGAGCATGCACCGGATTCATGGTCATTTCCAATCCTATGCTCCAAATGCTTTGTAATATTTTCCTTTCTATACATAGCTATGTGTTTGGACAACTCAGGACTGATTTTATGATTGTGCTCATTGACAACCTTCTTTATCATCCAACTACCTTCATCATTACCTTGACCATAAATCATAATTGGACAATTGCATTTTTTTAGTCTTGTTCTTCACAATTGGTTCTTCCTTAACCACAATCCTCTTCCCATTAACTCTCCTCCTGTATGTTATCTTACCATAGCACTCGCACTTCCAGACAAAAGTGCGAAATGAATCTGACTTCTCCACATTTTTTGAGACTGGCTTCCCACCACCTATACACACAACACCAAATCCTTCTTGCTTCCCATAACCACGATAAAACTTATTCATGTCATGCCAAGTGCCAAACACCATTCCCACTTATGGTTAAGGTAATGAAGTACCCTCTCTACCTGACCCTGAATTGTCTGAGCGCCTCTTTGAGCCTGCACTATGTGAACCCACACTACAATCGTCATTCAAGTCGATAACCTCCCTCTCCCTAGTAATGGTACCCTCCCCAGTAATGGTACACTCAGCAAGAGGCTCCTTATTCAAGTCAATACCCTCCCATCCATCATCATTCAAATCACTTTGTGAACTTTCATTGTCTCTACAAACTACTGAGTCTCCATGAACAATAACAACAAAAGAACAACAATCCTCCAATACTAATTTCTCATTCTCTTTTTACTAAAATTGGAACAACACCAATTAGGGAGAGCAAATTGGAACAACAATAAATTGGAACAACAACAATTTCTCATTCTCTATCCAATAGCCATTTCTCATTCTCTTATTACTAAAATTTTTTAGGGAAAGCAAATTAGAACAACAGCAATTTCATAATACATGAACAACAACAACAAAAGAACAACATCAACAAGAATAACACTACAACAGGAACATCACAAGAGGAGCAACACTCAACACTCAAGCAAATTTTGAGAACAATCATTTAATTGGATAGACATATAGGGCATATAACGCAAATCAAAGCATTTAAGTACGAATCCACAATATTTAACCAGATCCAAATCCAAATCAATTGCATTGCATGTTCCTGCCTTTTCCAATTTCAAGTGCTTTTTATAATTTAATTAAAGACTTAGTCTTCAAATTTTGACAAATAATGATTATAAACCATAACGTAACAATTTGAACAATGACCAATTTCTGAAGAATTCACATTCATCGAACATAATTAACCACATGCAACAAATAAATACTAACCTCAATGATCTCTCTTTGTTTGTTCACCCATTTACCATTTTCCATTTTCGCCAACTCAGCCCAACTACAGATCTCTTGAATTGTCCGAACTCGTGTCGGGGATGAGATTATTTCAGCTTCAGTTTTTCACCTCTAAAATTTGGGGATATTTTCTTTGTACCGCTTCAATATTCAATTTTTTTAGCGTCTTCGAGGAATAGGTAGGAATTCCATTAATTTTTGGTGGAAAATTTAGGAGGGAAAAATTTGGGGAAATTTTTTGGGATTTTTCCCCGCCATGATTTCTATGGTGAATTTGCTAATTTGCCAGTCAAAATTTGGGGATGAAAGGGATGGTGTTATTGACAATGAGGTCCCCCCCCCCCTCCATTTACTTTTTTTAATTTTTAATGTACTTTTCTTTTTCCTTTATTTAATAAGTTAGTTGGGTCCATTTGGCCTCAACTTAGTTGAGAATGAGAATTCCTCGTATAGGTTATAGTTACTACTCCTTGCGGTTCTTTAAGTTGTGCCTATATTTCTTAGTTGGTGTTCTAAAAAATTACTCCCTACGTTATATAATTATCATAATACTTTGACCGACATACATGTTCATACATAACTTTAATCATAAATATTTATAATTTTATATTATGGAATTTTAAGAAGTATAAATGGTTACTACTTCCTCTGTTACTTTTTATTTGCAACAAAGAGCTCTTCATGAACTCCTAGGCAAAATTTCTTTATGCTTGATAATTAAATTAACGAATATGGTTAAGTGGAGAAGAGAGTGGGTTGATTAATTATTCACCGTATCACCATCAATATCCATTCACCACCCTACCGGCCTCTCCCCAAAACCCCACTAACCACCCTACCACCAATAAGATCCCGATCGAAACACCCACCCCACCCACCATGTAGCCACGATGAAACACCAAACACTGACCGAAAACCCAAACAAAACCCACCCACCCCAGCCCGCAATGACCAAATACCAAACACTGACTAGAAACTCACCCCTCACCCAACTTAAAAGCTACCCCACATTAGAGGTGATCAAATATTCAGGTCGGACCTTGCATTAACATCAAATGTCACGCCCAAATCCGCAAAAAAGTGGTAAGCTTGTAGGGCCAAAATGGGCCGACCAAGTTCGGGTTTTTAACCAAAAAGGTTTTTTTTTTTCTTTTTTTTTTTTCAAACCCGCTCTATTTTCGAGCTGGATCGAGTTGAGCCATAGTTGATCACCTCTACCCCTAGGGTGTCCAATCTCATACTTTGGGGGTTTAGTTGTTTAGGCATGGGTTTTAAATTTACAAATTTCTCAAACAAATATATGGTGTGAATGTTAGTCATTCTAAATCCATACAACCAAAATTTCATGAACCAAACATCCTCCACTAGTATGTATAATAAACACTTGTAATATATTGCAAGGTCAATTGTTATAATTTCCTAAAATTCTTCAAAACTACATGAAAACCAAGATTTAAGTCCCTAAACATCCTTATCCAGTTATCCTAAACCCTTAAGATTTCAAGATAATTTAGTTCAGGTTTTCTACGGTTGGGTTTAAATCAATTGGGTTTCGGTTTAATCATTTTTGACAAATACATGTTGACATTTTAAAACTGGGTTAAATGAGCAAAATTTTTACCAGCTAAATTTGCATAATTAAGAATCATATTTCCAACTTCCAAGGGTGAAGAGTAATGTGTAATTATAGCAGAATGAAACTGCACAATACATACAAAATCGTTTACTGTAGTGTTTCAACAAGGCAGCAAACTACGTATAGGACCTGTCATAATAAGCTTTCATGTATAAATGCTCAAGAAAAAAAATATATGCCACCCACTTGAAAGCCTCGCTATAACTCTGAATATCAGGAAGGTGGTTTATGGTGTGTAAACTGTAAAGCCTACTCAGTAATTCGGCATTTGGCCTAATTTAGGCTACTATATTCAATCATTTGAGGGAATTCTCAATGTCAATCACAAAACGATATTTCACGTCCCTCTTAATGAGCCTCTCAATAGCTTCATTTGCATATTCAATAGGAACAACTTCTACATTCGGGTATACTTTATTTGCAGCGCAGAACTCCAGCATCTCTTGAGTGACTTTAGTACCACCGGTTATACTACCAGAGAAAGTCTTCATACCTGCCAGAAAAATCACAAGATATAGAGAAAAGTAATGGAAGCTGCATATATAGGATCTAATTTGCACGAAATTCAGCAGTCCAGTTCTATTGGTAGACAAACCTAATAAAAGACTCGCAGGACTAAATTTCACTTCACTTGGGAAGCCCACCAGAACATACGCACCAAATGTCTTTAGAAGCCACAAATATGGCTCAAACTGGTGATCTCCTGATGCAGTATCTACTATAAAGTCCAATGATCCAGTGAGGGCCTAGAAGAAACGTATCAGATCAGTCGAGAACAACAAAGTGGAGAGCTATAGTAATACATATAAGTTCAGCAATAATCACCTTCATTGCCGTTCATCAGATGAAATAACAAAATTGTCTGCCCCGAGTACACTCAAGGCCTCCTCTTTCTTTGATATACTGGTGCTAAAAACAGTAACTTTCAGTCCAAAAGCCTTACCAAACTTAACGGCCATATGTCCAAGACCACCTAGCCCAACCACCCCAAGACTTTTACCAGGTTGGTTCATATTATGGCGAATCATGGGAGAATAAACAGTAATTCCAGCGCATAATAGTGGTGCTGCTAAGTGTGAGGGAAGATTGTCAGGAATCCGATAGCAGTATCTGAAAATTCAGCAGGGAAAGATTTTAATTAGGTTCTTTTTATAATATTTCTTAAAAGCCCCTTTACTAAATTCTTGTTCAAAATGACACTGGTGATGTTGCTCTACCCTCAAGTTTACTACTGGAGAAATAAACGCAACCATTACAGGACTTAGGATGGAGTACTCTGTCATCATCCACACAAATGAAAAGAGAAAGTGAAAGTGGTGAGATACTTATCAATATAAAAACCTATGGGTCATATTCCAACAAGTTGTGCACTTCCAAAATACAGGTCCTTCTTTTAGGAAATAGGGATGAATCTCCGTCAACTGTTGTTATAACTTATAAGCTATAAGGAATAGCACAGGGTATGCATTTGCTAACAATTGACTTAGCTTTGGATAGAACTAAGAAAAGATATGTGTGATTAAGGGAAGAGGATGAAGATTGGTTAATTAATTTCAGGAAAACAGTTAAATATGGATAATTGCAAGCTTTTGAGGGGCTTGCTCTCTCCCAAATTGTAATACAGAGTACATTTTTATTTTATTTTTTTGTTTGAAAACATAGAGAGTACAATGTAACACAAAATCATCATCGATATTCAACCTATTTTCTTTCTCCCAGAATTATGTAATTATAAAGCCTCTATCTAACTAACAAACTACTCAATTCTACAAGCCACTAATAACGCCTATTATGCTGCTACTTAAAGTGCCCCAACCTTAATACTGATGCATAGCAGCAATTACAGGTGTACTACTCCAACTTGTTACTTTGTTAGTCATCTTCATGATTATCTTAAACAATTTTTCATGTTCAAATATAAAATGAAGTGTGTTAGTGTCCAAGAATTGAACCATAATAGGATAACATATTGAATTCTAGACATTGAATAAGCATGAAGAAACAATGAAGTACCTGAAAAATAACACATCTACTAAACTAGAGATTTTTGAACCCCATATCAACAATCTATGAAAAACGACAATATACTGGTTTCTAGATCATTCTTTATTTAAAATATTCAAACACTGGCATGCTAAAAACAAGTAAAGGTACATAAGGAAAAGATTTTCTTGTACACATATTGATGTAATACAACAAACTTTCAAGACACATTGAGAGAAAAAGAGCCATCTATAATTAGCACATAGGAACCATTGTAAGAAAGCTAAGAAGCTGTGTTGAAATAGCCTTCAGCTACCTAATTCTATTATATCCAATGGGCAGGAACGAACCCACTGAGCAATGAAAGAAAAATGCATAGAAATGGCTAACAACTAAAATAGTTGGACTTAAAAGCAATAGGAAGCTATCAATTACTGCAACCAGCAAATATAATAGCTAAATGTGTCAATATAGGTTGTAATGTTACTCAAATATCAAACATCTTCCTCTAGGCTGCAAAGATGCTAGCTAAAGTCATTTAAAGACGGAAACTTAACACAGGATTCTACAGCGAGGTTTTGTCTAGACTCCTGATTATAATCAGTTTAAACAAGTCATCCAGATCTACTCTACAATTAAAAAAATAAAAAAATAAATAAAAATAGCTTTAATCTATACATACATAGTCCATAATGCTCTTGTGTACAAGTGTATATTATTTATAAATGTGTCGCTGTGATCTCAATGAGAAAGAAGGAAATTAAAATTGCTTGATAATTACCTTTCATGAACGACAATAGAGCTAGAGTAACCACCTTTTGTGACTGTACCATCTGCATCCACTCCATTAAAGGTAAAGACTGAACCTTTCACACAATTCACCTCCATCCCCTCATTACAATACTCACAATCTCGACATGAGTTGACATAAGTCCCCACTCCAACATGATCCCCAACTTTGAAACGATCAACATTCTGCCCAACCTCTTTCACTATTCCAACTATCTCATGGCTAAACACAGAAAACACAATTTCATCAGATCCAGAAGGCTAATTTCAGTGTTTTACATTTCATTTGCTATTAGACTATATAGCTACATACCCAGGCACCACAGGATATTTGGAGTCTCTATGAAGGTTCTTTGTCCAAACCACATCCGCATAACACACTCCACAATGTGTAATTTTAATTGATACATCATCCGCTGCAACAGCCCTAATAAGTGCACTTATAATTCAGTACATAAACTCCTCATAAAATGGTGCATCCACGTAAGAAAAATGCAATACCCTTCATCATACCTGCGATTAAATTCATAAGGCGATAGAACCCCTGATGGATCTCTAGCTGCCCATCCTAGGCAATTCGCATGTGTAGTCTCGGGAGCCATACTCAGCTGATTCTGTAAATGGCAATAAGTAGCAAATATATATCAAGTTTAACAGTGGATTAAGCTTTTTCACCGCTTATGCATTGAGCTTGCCTCCCTATTTAACAAGGAGGGTCACATTTACAATGCAATACACATTACTTAAGGTACCCAGGTAGGTAGGGATGACTGAAAAGGATCCTACTGACTCGGCACCTCTCTTTCACACACTACTTTGAATATGAAGAATTAAAGCTCCCTGGATCCTAATACGTTATGTATAATTCCAGTAAAACATCAACATGTAACTAATCAAAAAACTTTGACATTTTATTATTGTCATTTTGCTATACTACAATCTACATCAGATATTTATTTAAAAAATAAAAAATTAGTTACAAAATCTAAATTACATATTCTAATACTTCAAAGTTAATTTGATTCCACACTTTTGATATCATGAGAAGTATAATTAGGAATTAAAATTTAACAGAGAATTCAATATTACTCCTATACCATAAAATAAAAGTCTGCCCAACAAAAATAATTTCCTAATTAACAAATATAGAACTTAATATCTCATTAACATACAGGACAATTTAATTGAAAAATTAAGTAAAATTGAATTGATTAATACTTCATATACAATTTTGAAACATGGAATTTCAATCAAATGAAGAAAATCATACAAAATCACAAGCCAAAAAAATAAAATGCGACGAATTGACGACAATAGAAATTATGATGGAATTAATGCTAACAAAAATAAAATTTAAAACGAACCTGAATTTTAGTGGGGTTGAGTGAAGTGAGAAGTTGCAGAGATAAATTATAAAATTATGAAATGAATTGATTAATTTTTGATATTCATAGAGATGGGGTTGGTGAGAGAGAGCATTCGATTAATCATCAATTGCGTCAATGGTTCAAACTTATGGTGATTCAATCGCTTACTCTGTTCGTCATAGAAAGACTTTTCTACTCTTCTCGAATTTGATGCGCTCAGCTCTTACGAGTTACGAGAAAGATCAAAGATGAAGTTCAAACTTCGTTGGGATTGGCTAGAGCTAAAATTAGGTTCGGGTAGAGGTGATCATTGGCGGGGCGGGACGGGACGAGACGATCTTAGCTTCGGGTCGGATTTTTTGTGCCCAAACCCGCCCAAAATGGCTGGGCCTAACCCAATTTTGGGTCGAAATTTTTTGCCCAAAACCCGTTCAAAATCGGGCCGTGCCATACTTGATCAGCTCTAGGTTCGGGTAAAGATGGGCATGGGTTATGCTGTATAGGTCCACGTATCAATACCAGAGTATCTTGTGCTCAAGCAGGTCGTATTTATAATGTGGGCTCGTGTCATGCTGAGCTCATGTTGGTCTTTTATAAACGAGGCCCAGGTACAACCCCTACTGCGTGTCGGGTCATGCTGACGGGGCACTTAATAATTTATGGGTAAATTGGTCAACCAGCCTATCGTGATCGTGCTACAATTTGTTATTGAAGCGCATGCGACAACTCATGCCCGTGTGCTTATTGTGCCGTGTTGGGTTGAGCTAATTTCGTGTCGTGTCTAACCGACCATTATATTAGCCTGGCCCAATTTCGTCTCTAGGTGTGGACTTGGTAAAACCAATTCGATTTAAATTAATTTTTGGAGGCAAGTTGAGTTATCCAATTCATATATGTCTCATATTCAATGTTGGATTATTTGAATTGACCCTACTTGATGTAAATATGAACGAAATTGATGCATTTTGCATGATTATACTTCATAAATGTTAATAGATTTGAAAGTTATCTAATTTGATACAAATTGTAAATGAAATACTTATCGCCTGAATATGAACTAAATCGTACTTAGACTGATTACCAATTTACCATCGTTGGTTATGCAGATTAAGTTGTGGTGTCCAATTGTTCGTTGTAAGTATTAGTGTAACATAATGCTATTTCTTTATTGCTTACGCATGTGCTTGGAATCAAGTCAAACCACTTTATTATCATTTAAAACCACTCAAACCACTAAATATTTTGTATAGTGTACATACAAGTTTTTACAAATTTAATTACTTCCTCCGTTAATGGTTAGTTGAAACATATACTATAAATAGGTGTTACCTATTATTTGCAACAAACTTATTTTTTTTCTTTTTTTAGTAACTTTTTTAATGACAAAATTACCGTCCTGCCCTTGATAAAAACTGATTATATACTAACCTACTTTGTTATTCTAATTAAATATCCCTATTATCCACAAATCTAACTTAATGATTCCCACCAAAATTACCCTCACCTAGATCCCCTTTCCCAACCATTCATCAGATCCCTCTTCATCTTCTCACAAACCCTTGTCAATTCGTCCCTCAACTACCTCCATTAATGAGGTTGTTCACACCTTTACCTCTAGAGATCGTTCCAGATTTCACCACACTTTCTCTCTCTTCTCTTCTTTGGATCTGGTTTACCTCATTCAATTCATCCCTCAACTACCTCCATTAATGAGGTTGTTCAGTCATTTAAATCTGGAAAGCGTTCCAGATGACAACACCCTCTCTCTTCTCTTCTTTTGATCTATTTTACCTCACTCTCTCTCTTTTCCTCTGTCGATCTGGTTTACCTCACTCTCTGTCATCGTTGAAACCCTAATTTCTGTAGATCTGGTTTACCTACTTTCTTCTTTGAAAAACCTAAAAAAATGAGTTCCCCAAACGAGAAGAAACCAGATGAGGACGTAATTGCGACCTACAAATGCCAGCGTCGTACTGGGAAGATGAGGTTGATTGGAACCCGTAGGGCAACTTACCTGGATATCCGCCGTATGTATGGTGTGGGTGCGAAGCTTGCTCCTTACGACTCTGATGAGGAAGGTGAGGGATCTAAGGTTGTAGATCTAGGCAACAAGGGTGAGGGTTCGAAGAAGAAGGGTCTTGTTGTTGATGTTGTGAAGAGTGAGGTTGCTGAACCCCCTTCTGTAGCCCCTACGCCGGAGAAGACTGTAGAGGAGGCGGTAGATCTGGGTAGATCTCGGGCTACTGGAGTTGTCACTAGCAAGAAAAGGGGTAGATCTGGGTCCCCTGTTGACGAGGTTGTTAATGGTGGTGTGGATGACAACCCTTCTAACTAATTCCGTAGCGTAACTCTTTTCCGACCCTTAAATTTTTGGATTTATTGCGTTCAATTACTATGAGTCTCTGATTTGCTTGCTGGATGTGATAATTAGCCTCTATTTGCTATGTCGTGCCTTATTGGTAGTAATTGTTGCATGATGTTGGTAATTTGTGGCTTATGATTACTAAATTGTGGGTTGTTGTTGATAAATGTGGGCATTATTGTTAAATTATGGCGTTTTTGAGTTCTGTTTTCTGGCAAGCTATTTAAACACCCTTACTTTGTGGCTATATTAGCCTCTGTTGTTATGATAAATGTGGGTAATTTGTGGCTACTGTTGAGAATTTGTTGGCTATTTGTGATAATTTCTGTCAGATCTTGATAAATTCTTATTATTGGCTATATGTTTGCTTGTGTTTGGGAATTAGGTTGTTATATCAGCCTCTGTGTATGACTTGCTGCATATCCTCAAACTTAGGGTTAGCATTCTCTGCAGCATGGAGTAGATGACTTAAAAACCCATTTTAGTCTTGCTATCTTATGGTTGGATGTCAGGGTGATTTGTGCTTGTATGCGTTCTGAGTCTCCCTTTTTTCTTTAACTTGTGGATGGTGACATGTAAGATTTTGAGCTCCATAACTTCTCTCAGTTGTCCTCTTGTACAAAGGGATTGATTGCAGAAACTCATCTGTGTACTCTGTTGGTTTGGGTCCAATTTTTTCCAAGCTTCTTGCTTCTGACATCTATCACATTCCCCACTGCCATTTGGGACTTTATGTCTTTGAATAACCTCTGAGTTGTTGACCTGTGGACATTGAACTCGAGTGCTTGTTGTATTAAAAACCCTCTTGGTAATTCCCCACCTTCCAGCTTCAATAAAACAACATTAACAATTTCTCTTTTTTGGGAAACAGTTAGCTCTTTCTTGGCTTTGGGATGCTGTATTGCTTCTTCATGTAACACATTGTCTTCATTGTTGTGAGTTCCTTCATTGCTTGAATCATTGTCTTCCATATTGCCTTCATCATTTAGCATTTGATCAATGCTGAAAAAATCATCATCCAAAATGTCTGCCATGGTTGATAATCTAATGATCTTGAGTTCCACAGATTTGAGGACTGGTAATGAAGTGGGGTGGCTGTTTTTTTGTTGTTGTGCTGAGCTGAACCAGAAAAACCTAAGGAGATGAAGATGCTGCTTCTAACTTAGCACTAATTAGGTTTAGGATGATAGCTTGCTTCTGTAATTTATGAAGAAACAATGGTGTAATATGGATTTGTGACTTTTGGTTTTTATGTGAACTTTGACTTCTGTTTTCTGGCAGGTTGTTTAAATACCCTCCCTTGAATGAAAAATTCAAGCGAAGGGAAAAATTTGGTGTGAAATGTGACTTGTGTTTTCTGGCAGGTAGTTTAAATACCCTCCCTTGAATGAAAAATTCAAGTGGAGGGAAAAAATTGGTGTGAAAATAGAGTGAAATGTTTGGAGGGAAAAAATTTTCCCCAAAAATTTCAGATTCTATCTCCTCTTTAAAAGAATCCGAGCCCCCTTTCCCTCCTTTTTATTCAATTAATCACATGCCCCTATTTACAACTACCCTCACCTAAACACCCTTTAAAAGTTTTGCATTGGCCTCCGCCCGGTACAATTGTTGCAACTTACCATTAATGGAGGAAGTATATTGATTTTGAGAGGTAGATATTTAAAGATATTGTGAACAACAACATTGAAAATTTGTTACTGAATTGAGATCAAATCTTGAGCGATTTCCATAGAAGATGTCCAAAAGTATCAAAATTCCTCAATTATGCCCCTCCATTTTTTTAAAAAAAAACAAAATTCTCAATCTTCCGTCCATGTCAACAATTATTACAAATATCAAATATTATTTTTAACTTTTGCGGTTTTATATTGTTAAAAGAAGCTGGTTTTTTTTTTCCTTATGTGAATAGTAAATTGGAAATTTTGTAAAATAGAGACTAATTAAAGAATTTTGACAAACTTTGAGCATTTTGTATGAAAATCACTCTCAAATCTTTTCTTTTTACACTTTGTGGCTTTATTTCTCCCAAAAATTTCTTAAAGTTTCGTAAATTACTTCAATTAACCATTTATCGCAAATTCCTTTGAAAACCCTCAAAGAATAAAATTTGAAAATTTTAGAGATATATAATAAATTAATAATTGACATTAGACTCAAATAGACCTAAATTGTTCCAAACCAAACTAATTATTTTTTAATGTTTTTATTTATAAAAAATTATTTTCAAATTGATTCCGACTTAAATAAACCCAAAATTCTTAATCTAATAAGTATTTAGATTCTAAATGACCCGATTGTCACCCTCTAGGGCTCTACTTGTAGGCCCCATAGAGAACTGTTAAAACTCAAAACAAAACGCCTATAGGCTGACTTCACTATTTTCGTCTCCTTCTAACACACTACCCACCTCTTAAGCTAGTTGGTCCTTGAGCCGTCAAAATTAAAAAATTTACTGAGAAATTCCCGGCATAAAAATTTCTGCTGCTTCATCTTCCTACTACTTCCCTACTAAATAAACCAAAGATCCCATTTCCTTCTTCTCACTTTCTCTCTCCTCCTTCAATTCTCAGTTGTGATCTTCCCCATATTGCATTCAATTTTACTACTATGCTATAACTGCTTTTTGTTGCAACTTTCTGGGTTTTAATTGATCAGATGTAAGTGTTTTTTTGCTGGGAGTTTTTCATCAAAATCCCAAGTAACGTAGAAGATGAGAGGTTCAATTGCTTCATCCCCAAAAGCCCCGGAAGCCCGTCATCGTGTTTCTGCTTCAGTGTTCGTCTTCTTTCTCTCTCTAACTTTGTGTTTCGCTATTAGAGTAGTATGATTTTGTATGTGTGTTATTTGTCGGTGGAATTTACTGTTGATCTAAGTATAAGTTCAATTTTTGGGGTGTTTAATTTTAATGGGTATTTCATTGTTTTTGTGGGTTCTTACAATGCTCATTTTTGTGGGTCTTTGCTGTGAAGGATGCTATGCTTTTGTGTAGTTTGATGTTGATTCATATGTCATTTGGATTTTCATGGTTTCGGCTTTTCGAGGTTTCGAATTATTTTACAATGTATATGAATGTTCTATGATGATGGGGCTAGTCATTGAACCTTGTTCATCAAGGGTAGATGGGATTTTGGGGAGTCATTTTTTATGAGATTTTAGGCTTGGCCTTGAAAGGTGTAGGCAAAGGTAGAAAGTGGAGGGGAGGGTTTGTGCAGAGGGATGTTAGCTTCCCCATTTAGGCTCCTAACCTAGCTATTTGGTGAAGGATTGCTAAGTTATTACGGCTCGGATACTCATGTCTGGTATAGGTATGTGCTCCCATTGTTTGACTCGGCTATTTTCTGAAAGTAAGCCATGGTTTTGGACTAAAATGAAGGTTTGAAGAATCCATTCCCAAGTTGGAGTGTTGAGGATTTGACATGGTTACTTGAGGTGCAATGAACTAGTGAAGAGTCCAAGTAACATAGGTATTGAATATGGGGATGATGTAGGACTTTTACCGAACAAAACAAAGCAGTCATTTATATTTCTTGTGTTTAGTGGGATAAGCTGTTCTACTTCTAGTGACTGTTTATATGTGTGTGTTTGAGGTGGAGGTGGGGCTGTGGGGAATTGGGAGAGAAGCTGCAATTAGTCATATATGAAGTATATTAGTATACAAATTACGACCCAGTAATAGGATATAATGCTTTCCGGTCATTGTCTAACTTTTGGAGCTAATTTAACTTCATTTTTAGATCCAAAACAATGGGGTGTAGGAGCTAGTATACTTTTCATAATGTTGGCAATAAAATGTAGGATAACTAGGATTCATTGAACCAGTTTATTGAGCAATAATATGTTCATTTCTCTTAAATTTCTGTTAAACTTGTTGGTATATAGATATAGAAAGAAAATCTGACAGTTTGGATCTCGCGTTTATCTTCTTTGATATCACATGTTAGAAGCCTGTTTGTCTTATTCCTCACATTCTAATTCTCAGTATAAGGGAATGTGAGCACTGTTAGTAAAATTGGGTTTAACACTGCCCTTGCCAGTCTAAATAGTTTGCTTGCTAATGTTTCTCCGTCTCTTTGATTTCTTTCAGCGAAGAATCAAGCAAAAGAAGGTCTCTAAGACATCGAGATAGTAGAGATGTAGAAAAGGCATCATATACTTCCTTCCAAGATAGAAGTCATAACTGCAAGTTTACCCCATTAAAGTTCATCCTAATTGTCATTTTGATTGTAACAATTTTGACACTTCTTCACTCTCCATCCCTTAAGCATACAGAACATATATCAAAATCCAGTTCTCAGTAAGTTTCATCTGTTTCACTGTTCTTCGAGCAATTCCAGAGGTTTTAGTTCTATTTATTTCAATTTATAGCTTGTTATTCCAAATTAATTCAAGGCTTCAACTTTCCTGGTATATTTTGCATTATCTGAATCAGTGACCACTTCTGCTGGTTTCTTTTTTGAATTCACGCATTTCCTGTGTTTATTTTCTGAATTTTATAGTAGTGACTATCATTTATCCTATGCAATTTGCTTAACACGGATTTTTTTTATGAATGCAGGATGAGCATTGTAGATAGATGGAGAGGGGATAGTCATGTTGACAAGCGCTATGTATCCGATCTAGCTATTGATTGGAATCACATCTCAGAAGTCATGGAAACTCTTATTGATAAGAATGACTATAAGGCTATAGGCCTGTTAAATTTCAAGGAAAACGAAGTTGATAGTTGGCAGGAAATGTTACCTTCTCCTGAGCATATGATTTTGCATCTGGACCATGTTCCTAAAAGTTTGACTTGGGAAACGCTGTATCCTGAGTGGATTGACGAGGAAGAAGACTTTGAGATACCTAGTTGTCCTTCTCTTCCCAGTATTCAGGCTCCTAGAAATGCACGTATGGATCTTATTGCTGTGAAGTTGCCTTGCAACAAGCTAGGAAAATGGTGGAGAGATGTTGCACGGCTGCACTTACAGCTTACTGCAGCAAAACTTGCTGCATCTGCTAAGGGTCATATGACCTGCATATACTGTTGATTTCTGATTGCTTTCCTATCCCAAATCTCTTCCCCTGTAAGGAACTTGTGTCGCGTGCTGGGAATGCATGGCTGTACAAGCCCAATCTCAATACCCTAAGAGAAAAGATTCAGCTTCCTGTTGGATCATGTGAACTTGCGCTCCCTCTCAATCCAAAAGGTATTATCTCTTTGTAGATGTTATTCTATTGGTGCAAGTCTGTCTTTTGTGTTTTAAAGATCTAATAGATAGATATTTGTTGTGCTGAAATGTTTTTATTTTAACTCTGGATGTGTATGTGGTTCTATTTGAATTTATGATGTGGCATTAGTACGAGGTAATGTTAGACTCTTAGCTACATGGCTTATACCTTTTTTTTTTTTTTTTTTTGAGGAAACATGGCTTATACTTAGTTCAGCCTACAAGAGTCATTAAACTATTGCACCAGAAGTCCAGAACACCACTCAATTTGGTGAGGATGCTATTAGTCCTTGTTGGCCCACTTTAGCATGTGCACAAGGTGTGTGGAAGGATGCATGCTGTTAAACAATAAATTGCTTTGTGATTAAATTTCATACTGGTAACATAACTTAAACACACACACAGATGTATCGTTCTAATGAATGAGAAAGAAAGGTCAATTAGCCAGGATATTGATAAAAGCTCAGTTAGACTTATACATGCGTCCTGCAATTCCATTTTGATAAATGTATTTCATTGACTGAGGTGATACAAGTTTCTTAACGTGATTTTTGCATTTGAAAAAAACATTCTATCGGGACAAATAATGAATAAGAAAATAAATGCTGGCTCTGGGAAGTGTGCTGAGTGCACTTTTGCCCCTGCAAATCATTTCCTGTCATTTTATCATTTATTTGATTTAAAGGTTTGCATACAATTATGTAAAGCTGGGTTAATGAGTGAAAAAGTTATTAAATTTATTCCTAATTCTTAATTATGACTAAATAAAAATTATGCAAGGAGAAACTAATGAACTTTTCCCCTTTACTTGGGGAGGGTGAGGGGGTCAAATCCTTCAACTGAAGAAGATGGAAATTTTTGGACAGTTTCAGAGTAAGATGTCCAAATTTCCATGGATGATAGTCATGTACTATTTTAGCTTGTTTATATGCCTATCCTTTAAGGAGTACCAGTAGTTTTATTATTAAATACACTTTCCTTCAGCCCTGAATTACCTGTGAATAGTGGTGTCATTACGTCTTCTATTGTTATTGTATACTTTTTCAACCTCCTAGTATGTTGTATGCATTGACCGAGTGTTCTGTATGCTACATGATATTTACTAATGATTAAAATTTTAACTGGAACTATTATATCAGCCTATCTATCTTCTGGAACTGCACATCGAGAAGCATATGCTACTATCCTTCATTCAGCACACGTGTATGTATGTGGAGCCATTGCAGCAGCACAAAGCATTAGAATGTCTGGTTCAACTCGTGATTTAGTCATACTTGTTGATGACACAATCAGTGATTATCACCGAGGTGGCCTTGAGGCTGCAGGTTGGAAAATCCATACCATTCAAAGAATCAGGAACCCTAAAGCTGAACCAGAAGCCTATAATGAGTGGAACTACAGCAAATTCCGTCTCTGGCAGCTAACTGATTATGACAAGATCATTTTCATAGATGCAGACCTTCTTATACTCCGAAATCTCGACTTCCTATTTGGGATGCCAGAGATTTCTGCCATAGGGAACAACGCTACTCTTTTCAACTCTGGGGTTATGGTAATTGAGCCATCTAATTGTACATTTCAATTACTAATGGACCACATTAATGAGATTGAATCGTACAATGGTGGGGACCAAGGCTATTTGAATGAGATCTTCACGTGGTGGCATCGAATTCCCAAGCGAATGAATTTTTTGAAGCATTACTGGGAGGGTGATGAGCCTGAAAAGAAAGAAATGAAAACCCGGTTATTTGGTGCAGACCCACCAATACTTTATGTGATCCATTACCTAGGCTTGAAACCATGGCTGTGCTTTCGGGATTATGATTGCAACTGGAATAATGAATTATTGCATGAGTTTGCCAGCGATATTGCACATAAAACTTGGTGGAAGGTGCATGATGCGATGCCTGAAAATTTGCATAAATACTGTTTGCTTAGGTCTAAGCAGAAGGCAGCATTGGAATGGGATAGAAGGCAGGCTGAGAAAGCGAATTACACTGACGGCCACTGGAAGATAAAGATCAAAGATCCAAGATTGGAAAGATGCTTTGAAAACTTCTGCTTTTGGGAAAGCATGTTGTGGCACTGGGGTGAGAAGAATTGGACCGACAATGCAACTACTTCATCTTCACCGGTGTCAGGGATTAAAACAGCATCTCTTCCCTCTTTGTAGTTTCAGGGTCTGATTTTTGTCCATCAGATATATATAGACTCAGAGATATAGCAAACAGAAACAACACATTTTTTCCTGTGAAAATTTTATAGAGTATGCTGAATATGCTGATTGCATATGCCGATTTAAACACTGTGAAGTTTGAATCACTAGTCGCCCTCGAGTCTGATTCAACATTAGGCCTGTTCAATCTGATAGATCAATGTTATGACTAATTAGGACTCGCTGCAAAAACCTAGTTACATATTGTTTTTTATTAGTTTTTGAAGAAACCTAGTTACATACTTATGTTCACATTACGCTTCAATGTCTTGCGCAATTGCACATTATCATTGCACCTGTAATGCAATTTTGACATAATCATTGCACCTGTAATGTAATTTTCCTGTGTTATGGAAAATGAAGCTCACTTCCTAAAGCAAAAAAAAATTAGCTTCTTGCATTGAAAATTTGAAATGCAAATAACAAGGAGACACCTTTCAGCTTAGCATCTCTTTAGTATTTTGCAATTCGATACAATGATTATCTACTTCAAACACAATGAAATACTACGTACAGTCAATTCCATGAACAAACTGTATGTACTTTTTCGTTGTGTTTGCAATGTTATTTGAGACTTTAGATTGAATTTTGTCTACATCATTGTCATTTTATGACTCTTTATCATAAAGGTAAAATTGTGACCATATAACGAATGAGGCCATGCCCAACTGCCGAAGAATATACTCAATTGAGTGGTGCTACTTATCCTGGGCAAATCCCAATAAAAATTATCTTAATTTGCTTTTAGGATTGAGGGGTGTGATTATCAGAAATGCCATAACACAAAACTTGAAAGAAAGAGTATTATTATTGAATGTTTGATGATGTACAATATGACGAATGATATAATTTATACTAAGTTGTAGTAAATCTAATATAGGTAATTGTTGAAGGATCTTTTATCCTTTTGGTAACATTGATTAGGTTGATTGATATTTTCATTAATTAGGAAACTTTGACTTAGTTGATTGACATCTCCCTAATTCGCTCCTCAAATTAAAAGACGTAATTGTGCTTCCTATTTAAGTATTATCGCGCATCATCAAAGAGTCTTACCTCACTAGGGCAGTTGACAAACTCATAATGGTGTTGGCAAAATCAGAATGACTTAAAAGATTAATATTGTCCGTACTATCAATAC